>NW_027529669.1:3085592-3465642 GCF_008692635.1 Crocuta crocuta
TTTAAGCACAATGTGGGGCTTGAACTCAGAACCCTGAGATCAGGTGTTGCATGCTCCACTGACTGAGCCAGCCAGGGATCCCTGGGGCCCAGTGTTCTTAATGCCTAGATCACATATACTTCCTTATATGAAGCTTCTCTTGAGTCTTTTCTTCAACATCAAGGTATAATTATTTTTCAGTATTTCCAAAATATTTTTATGTTTCTATTAAAATAATTTTTTGTTTTTTCTTTTTTAAAAATAATGCTTTATGCATTTTTTAGAGAGACAGAGACAGGGGTGCGGCAGAAAGGAGTGGGAGAGAAAGACTCCCAAGCAGGCTCTGCACTATGAGCACAGAGCCCAATGTGGGGCTTGAACTCAGGAAACTGAGATCATGGCCTGAGCCAAATCAAGAGCTGTATGCTTAACCAAATGAGCCACCCTGGTACCCTTGTTTTGTCTTGTTTTGATTCATATTGTTTCTCTTTCCCACTTAAGTTTAAGTTTCTAAAAACTAGGAAAGATGTTTCCTAGTTTGTTTGCTTTGTTTTTTGTTTTGTTCATTTTACTTTTTTATTTCCAGACCCACTGAAACTTCACTAAGAATGAGCATTCAGTAAATGATCGTTGAATGAATAATTGAATGACAAAATCAGAGTTGACCCTGAAATCCTTTTCTGATTCATTTTACATACATTCTAGTTAGCATTGGGTCAGGGACAAGGGATGGTAGATTTCTTTGTTTCTTAAAGACAAACTTTAATGTAGTGGTGGAATTATAGTAGCATCTGTTCTGTATGCACAACACCCATAGTACATACATTAGTATCGGAAAGAACATTATTGTTTTCTTTCCTTTTTATTACATTTTTGAACTTCTGCCAAAAATTAATTAGACAGCAGAAGATGGAGACACAGTATCTTCCTAGAGAAAGATGGTCAAATATCTAGTAACGAAGTGGAATGATTTAGTTCTTATTTTCCATAAGAATAAAATATTTCATTTATTATTTTTCAAACAACATCTTAGAAAATTATAGGGAAGAGTCTAATTCTACTCTAAGATCAGAAAACTCGGAATGTTCTATGTGCTATTTTGATGCATTTTTTTAGTGTTGGGTCACACTAATAACAGTAACAGTGATCCACAAAGTGAAAATGTTAACTTTTAAGGACCCACATGGAAGTGTTTTTTTCAGGAAAATATACTCAATGGAGGTGAAGGTGAAAAGGTACATCCTCATTGCTATTGCAATAAAGGAGCATAGGGTGATTAAGCATGCTTTTCAGTTTTTCATTTTTTCTCTTTTTAAGAGCAAAATATTTATATGTCTTCAAGGGTAGGCAATATCTAAGAAGGTAATAAGACTCCCTTTTTCTTGTGGAATTAGCACATGATTAGTCCAGTTGGGAGTCACTCACCTTCCATTAGCTGCCTTTTCTTTTGGGAGGTTTGATGCTGTAGAATATAATATCGACATTGCTACTCTAGTTTTTTTCATTTTTTGTGATCTTTTGGGGTAAGACTAATGCCTATTGATACTTACTCTGTCAATTTAGAAAAAGCAATTTTAAAACTCTCATGATTTAAAAGGCATAAGTATATATTTTTGACATCTCCCATCTCATTAAATTTGTAAAATCAAAATCAAAATATAATAATTTCTCCAGTCTGTGTCCCTCATGTGTTCTTGGAAATCTCACTCAATCAGGAAACAGTCTCATATTTCAATCATACAAATCCTTTCTTTTTTTTTTTTTAATGAAAGCAAGCTCTGAATTCTCGATGAAGAGTTAGATCAGAAAGTTTAAACATGAATTAAACTTCTCAAATGAGAAGCTGAGGAACTTTATAGATATTTTTTCCTTCCTTCAATTTGACAGATGAAAAAACTTTCTTAGTGAGTGACAACCACCATTGTGATCTACTTACTGGGAGTTTAAGATTGTGTTAAGCACTGTGCATTCATTATCTCTTTTCATTTGAACATCTTTGTAAATAGGTAAACAATCTCCAGCTGATAGAAAAGGAATCTAAATCTTAAATAGGCTAATTTGCCTATGTATCACATCTAGTAAGAGAAAGTCAGGGTCAGAATTTGAATCTGGGTCTGAGGGCTTCACATTCTAACCCTTGCCCAAGCTCTGAGGGGATGCACTGAGAAACTTCAGAAGGAGAAGGTCATCAGCTCAGTGGAGTTAGTGCTTTTAAGGTTATCTCTTAGTTGCTGAGAATTGGTAGAGATTTACGATGTCAGCTAGTGAGGTGATAATTGGATTTTTAGCTCAACTCAGAATGACTTGGAGAATGTGATTTATTTTTCAGTACCTACGGGAATGTTAAAATTCTATATTGAGCAGCAGCCCCAACAGACCTTACTGACAGGATATAAACTTGTGTGGGTTGGGAAGGGATGAAATGTTGCTCGCATCCTAACAGGTTTTGGCGAGGACCTGCACCTTCAGACGCACAGGTTCTGTCACCATTAGCTGTGGGATTGGGGCACGTCATTTCAGTCTTAGTATCAGTTTTCTCATCTGTACACTGGTGACAATAAAAACTATTTGACCACTCAACAGGATCATTATGAAGATTGGCAAAATAATGTACATAAAAGAAATTTTTTAAATGTGGTACAAATATAAATTTAATTGCTCTAAAAGTCACCAGGTGTTTGCCAAGCAGGTGTAACTGGTGGAGTCAGCTCATGCAGGAAGTGGTACTAGGTGTGATAGTATAATACATTCGGTTTTATTTTTTTAACTTAATTTTATTTTTATTTTAGAGAGAGAGAAAGCATGAATGTGGAAGAGGGACAGAGAGAGAGAGAGAGAGAGAATGAGAGAATGAGAATCCTGAGCATTTTCCATGCTCTGTGCAGAGCTAGTGGTGGGGCTGGGTCCCCAGGACCCTGAGATCATGACCTGAGCCAAAATCCAAAGTCAGATGCTCAACTGACTGAGCCACCCAGGTGCCCCTAAATGTTATTTTAATTCCAGTATAGTTAACATACAGTGTTACATTAGCTTCAAGTGTACAATATAGTAATTCAACAATTACATACATCACTTGGTACTCATCATGAGTGAATTCCTTAATCCCCATCACCTATTTTACCCATTCCCAACTCACCTCCCCACTGGTAAACATCAGTTTGTTCTCTATAGTTAAGAGTCTGTTTCTTGGTATCTCTCTCTCTCTCTCCTTTGCTTATTTGTTTTATTTCTTAAACATCACATATGAGTGAAATCATGTAGTAACATTTTTCTAGATATGTCTCCTGGGGCAAGGGAAACAAAAGCAAAAATGAACTATTGGGATTGCATCAAAATAAAAAGGTGCTGTACAGTGAAGAAAACAATCAACAAAACTATAGTATAGTACTTTTAACCTCTTATTTTAACCTCTTAATGTGCATAGAAATCACCTGGCGTCTTGCTAAAGTGCAGATTTAAAATTAGTAGTTCTGGGATGGAGCTTAAAAATTCCCATCTCTAAAAGATTCTCAGGGCTTTCCAGTGTTGTTGGCTCAGACTACATTTTGAATAGCAAGTGCCCTGGATTACAGAATATTTCATTGTTAATATAGTTTACGGGTTTTGAAAATTTGCATTGAAGTACAGATATTCTTAAATGATATTCTAAAAGTGTTGAGACAGTGGACACTGAAATTATTTAGGAAAAACTCCTTCATATAAAAATTTAACTCCTTTATATTTTTAAATATAAAAAATTTATATTTAACTCCTTCATATAAAAATATATGAATTTCATATAAAAATATAGAGGAACCTAAACACACACACAACACACACACACACACACACGTATACACACACACACACAGGTAGAAGGCCTTTCTAAATCTCTTACTCCACTCCACACACAACAGGTTGGTGGAAGAGGACAGGTCTCCTGGACTGAGACGTTGCTGACTCCACAGGGCTAAGCTGCTTCACTAATAGAACATCTTCCATGTACTAAACTGGATCGCTCTACCAAGGAACCCAGGCATTTATTAACTTCATGCAGAAAGCAGGGTGAGTGATCCCTCTCAATCTGGGAAGGCTCTAGGAAGTGTACTATCTACCTATAGAAACCACAAGACCCAGCTTGTAATTTTTGGTCTGACATCATGCAACATCATCGACATTCAAATACAGCACTTTCTTTCAGTGAGTTTATATTCCAGTTCAGGTTGACAAGTTCTGGCAATAAGATAAGATGCTTCTTCCAAGTAGGTCCTCAAATTATACCTCTGTCTGTGTATCTACGTACAATTTTGAAATATTCTAAAAATACAGAGAAGGGAAATGACTAACATAACAAATACCTATATTTCTATCATCTCGAATTAACAACTGTTTACATCGTGCTACACCTGCTTTTAGTCTTTGTACTCCATTTTTCTTTATTGAGTATGTGATCTAGGTAATATCTTGGGTACCTGGGATATTACTGTGAAAAAGATGAACAAGGCCTTTGCTCATAGACTTGTATTTAAGTGGGAGGGGCGTGGAAATATAATATGCACATTGAAAAAAGGTAACATGGCAGAGAGGACTGGGTGATTAATTAAAGGTTGAGTCATCCAGCGAGGCTTCCCTATAGATCTAACGTTTAAGCTCTGATCTACATGGAACTTCGGGGGTGTGAAGATATGGCAAACAAACATTCTGAGCAAAGGGAACAGCTCTAACAAAGGACTTAGAGGGGAGCAAACCTGGTATGTTCAAAATAAAGAAGGTTCTGGAAGGTTGGAATGTAGCAGATAATACACAAAACTGGTAGGAAAAAGGTCGAGAGTTGGGCAGGAGCCAGTTATTCTATGGTGAAGAGCTTGGTTTTTATTTTAGATGAAGCTGGAAGCCATTGGAATCTTTTAAGTAAGGGAGGAACATGATTGGTTTATCATTGAACATGAGTTTTCAGCTTTCTTTGTGTGTAGAATGGATAATTGGAAGCTGGGAGAGATAAGTTAGAAGGCTATGGAACACTCTAGGCAAGAGATGACAGTGGTTTGCAGGAAGAGGTTTAAAACATGTTTGCATGTAGAAATGGCAGGACCTGTTTATGGATTAGATGTTTGAAATGATGGAAGGCAGTGAGTGAATGGTGTGGTTCCATTTATAGGAGAAAACAATACTGGGCAAGAAGAATGTCTGGAGGATGAAATCAAAAGTTGAGTGGGTGGCTGGACTTGTCCCCTGAGAGTCAAGAAAGAAGTCAAGGCTGAATATATGAGAATCTTCAGTGTTTATGTGGTGTTTAAAATACTGGAATAGGTAGAGATGTCCTGGAATGTGTAGACAGAGAAGTGGGTACTAGGACTGAGTCCTGAGCACAGCAACATTTTGGAAGCTAGACAGATGAAGAGGAGCCAACAAAGAAACTGAATGGTTGTGTCCACAATGTAGGAAGGGGTATGCATTATTCGAGGCTCTCCAGAGAAACAGGACCGATAGTATATACAGTATTGAGAAAAAGAGAAGGAGAGAGAGTGAAAGAAGGGAAGAGGAGAAAGGTGAATGCTAGCAATTTTAAAATATGCAATATAGGCTAGCAGGCTCTAGACTCAGGGAAGAGTTGATGTAGTCCAAAGCCCAATTGGAGTATGATAAGAAGGAATGATATATCCAGATACTTTTCCTTTTTCTCTCAATCTTTAAGAAATAATGAAAGATGAAGCCAATTTTTTAACACATCCCATTACCCTTTCTTCTTTCTCATTCTCCAGAGTATTTTACTAAAGAGTATACTAAAGTTGAAAGCCTGGAGATTGTTTGGGTAGACTCCAAATCTCTTTTCTTGATGACATGCCAAATGAAAATAAGCTATTGCAGTGTATATGTGTGTGTGTGTGTGTGTGTGTGTGTGTGTGTGTGTGTGTGTGTGTAGGGGTGTGTATAATTAATGTATTAAATGCATATAAATATATTTTTTTCTGTAAATATACAACTTCATTTTAGAATGAATTGAGAAATATAACATAGTGAAAATACGTTTTATTGTAGTATGTTGACCAAGTGAAATTTTATACTGAAAACAAAAAATCATGTAGTGGAATTGGGGCACGTGGGTGGCTGAGTCAGTTGAGTGTCTGACTTTACCTCAGGTCATGATCTCGAGGTTTGGGAGTTAGAGCCCCACGTCAGGCTAGCCACTGTCAGCACAGAGCCTGCTTTGGATCCCCTGTCTCCATCTCTCTCTGCTGCTCCCTAGCTCATGCTCTCTCTCTCAAAAATAAACATTAAAAAAAAAAAGGTGAGATAGCAGAATTAATAGAATCCATGAATAAAAGTTAAATAACTTTTTATAAATAATTTTTAAATAAATCATCATCTTCCCTCAAAAGCTCCATAAGAATCTTATATTTTCATCAATGCATATTACCTTCCAAAGTTTGTATACACTCATGATTTAAAAAGAAAATCATTGGCCTCGGCCAAGTCAACTGAATCCTGGTAGAGGCCCATACGTTAACTCTTTGAGTGACCTTAGCAAGTGAGTTTCCATCTCTGGGCTTCAGTTTTCTCACCCATTCAGTGATGAGGCTGGGTTAACTGATCCCTAATGTTTCCTATGATCAAGTTATGCCTCTTTGCAGCTAGGACACTGGAAATTTTTTTTAAAAAAGGAAACTCAATTATTAAATTGCATAAGATCCAATTTTCTTTCTTGGTTTAAGTACTATAAAACATTGAATTTAATCTCTCAAGTTATGCTGCTTTGTCATCAAAGGAATTAAATAATAAAACATACAAGATTAAGAAGATAAATCATGAGGTCCTAGAAAATAAACTTGAGTAAAATTCTTGTACTCATTGGGCATAAATATCAGCTGGAGAACTTGGTTAAAATGGAAATTTATTTTTTTAATGTTTATTTTGAGACAGAGAGGGAGCAGGGGAGGGGCAGAGAGAAAGGGAGAGAGAATCCCAAGCAGGTCCCTTGTCATCAGAACAGAGCCCAGTGCAGAGCTCAGTCATGCAAACCATGAGATCATGACCTGAGCTGAAATCAAGAGTTGGATACTTAACTGCTGAGCCACCCAGCTGTCCCTAAAATGGAAATTTTGAGTTTCATCCTCAAAGATTATGTTAGACTATGCTATAGCTTGGCTTAAGTTTAGGGAACTACATTTTAACGTGTTTCATGTTCTAGTTAATTCTCATGCCAAGGAGCCCAAAGACAGCATCTGAGAAACAATGAGTTAGGGTGAAAACAACAAGAACAACAACTAAGGTTAAAAAAAATCCTGTCCTTCTGATGTGAGGAAGATAAAGGATTATATCAAGACTTGCTTATTTGAATAAGTTGAAATGCTGAGCAGTAATTTTTTTCCTTATTGTATTCTGTTTAGGTGAAAATAATTTGGTTACCTAGAAAGTTCTAGATGTAAAACATATATTTGGGTGGGTTAACATGCTACATTCCATGATCCATGTCACAGACCAGCAACCAGGGTAAAGGATCCACAGTGATCTGTTTCCAAGTGCAGAGAGGCAGTCATTGTATGGGCAAAAGATGGTAGTTGACTTTAGAGACTTTCTTATGATTAACATCAATGAATGATTAATCTCCTCTCATTCCCTTTAATCACGGGGAATCTAGTTTAGTCTGTCACTATCCATTTTCTTTGGGAAAGTTGTTTAACATCTTTGGATTCAGGTGTTCTTGTTTTTATTCTTTGTTTTCAGTTGTCTTGTGATGACCAAAATGGTTTCCAGTTTTATTTCTGTTTGAAAGACTGTTACTTTGTGTTACTAATATAAAGATATTAACCAGCTCCCAGTAAGTTTTGAAGTAAAAGAAAACTACTTGCTGTGAAACAATAGCCAAAGTCATAGTCCTGGTCAGTATATCACACATGTTCATTTTTAAAATATTGAAAAATATACAGATGTAGACATAAAAGACATATGTACAGGGGCGCCTGGGTGGCTTAGTTGGTTAAGCGTCCGACTTTCGCTTAGGTCACGATCTCGCGGTTCATGGGTTCGAGCCTCGGGTCAGGCTCTGTGCTGACTGCCAGCTCAGAGCCTGGAGCCTGTTTCAGTCTGTGACTCCCTCTCTCTCTGACCCCCCCCGCCCCCCGCTCACGCTTTCTCTCTCTCTCTCCTAGAAATAAGTAAAACATTGAAAAAACTTAAAAAAAAAAAAAAAGACATATGTACAGTGTAAAATAGTGGACCTCCATGTTTAGGAATATAACACCCCTCTTATTACCAGGGGTAAGTGCTATCCTGGCTTTTGTAACAATCATTCTTTGTTTTTCTTCATAGTTTTTATCATCTACATATACATACCTAAAAACATTATTTAGTCATTTATCAAACCGTATAAATGGAACACTTTTTCTTTTGATTCTTCTTTCACTCTACATTGTTTGTAAGGCTCATTTATATTGATATGTGAGCTGTTTTCATACATTGTCTTTGTTGTGTAATATCCCACTGCATAAATAGACCATTATTTATGTATTCTACTGTTGATGGACATTATATTAATGAGTTTCTTTATGTTTGTGATTAATTGATTTATATACTTGGGTGCTTTCTGGTGATGGACATTGTAAATAGTAATGTTATGATACTCTCTTATGTGTTTACTCATGTAAGAGTCTCTTTGGAACATATACCCAAAGACTTGAAATACATAATTTTAAGGTATTCATGTCTGTTGGGGTGCCTGAGTGGCTCAGTCTGTTCAGCATCTGACTCCTGATTTTGGCTCAAGTCATAATCTCATGATTTGTGGGTTTCAGCTACACACTGGGCTCTATGCTGACAGAACTGAGCCTGCTTGGGATTCTCTCTGACCTTCTCTCTCTGGTCCTCATCCCCCTCTCTCAAATAAGGTTAAAAAAAAAAAAAGATATTCAGGTCTGCAACTTTAGTAGATAACTCCAAATAATTCCAAAGTGATTGTACCAATTTATAACCCCTTTTTTACTGTTTCCTTGCCAATACCTACTTTTGTCAGATTATTTTTTCTTGTTTTTTGACAATCTGGTGAATTTGTACTAATAAAATGTGATTTATTTTATAATTATTTGCCTGACTATTAATGAAGATGAGCACGACTTTATATATTTATAGTTTTTTTCTGAAATTATGAAGTTTCCTGTACTGGTTGATAGCATATTGAGATGTTCTTTTAATGTTGATTTATTAGTAGTTGTTTATAGATACTGGCTACTCTGTGGCTTGTCTTCTCTTTATGGTGTATTGACTAGAAAATTTTTAAGAAAAATAAATTTATTACTTCTCCCTTTATGGTAACTCCTTTTTGTCTTGATTAATAAATCCTTTCCTACCCTAGGCATGAAAATATTTTTAAAACTCTATAACTTTGTTAATTTTTATATATGAAGTGAAGTTGGATATATTTTAATCATTTAAATTAATTTAAAATCTACCTTCAGTAAAATGCACAAATATTATTACTTGTACAATTCAAAACAGTTTGAGAAATGCCTTATACCCATGTAATCACACCAAATAAGATAACGTTTACACCATTCTAGAAATTTTCTCCTTGTCCCCTTTAGGCAACCACCATCCCCATAGGCTTCTTTTACTCAGTATCTTTATTTAATATTTCCTGAGGTGTTTATTCCTTTGTATAGATCAGAGTTTTCATTCAGTACGTTTTTTATTCAACCTCATGACTTTTTTTTTCTAACATTTTTTATACTGTAGGCCTACTACAGTAAATCCTCACATTTTTTTTCCCTTAAAATGTTTGTTTCACCCTCATTTTTGGAGGACATTGTACTGGAAA
Organism: Crocuta crocuta; assembly: GCF_008692635.1. Taxonomy (NCBI): domain Eukaryota; kingdom Metazoa; phylum Chordata; class Mammalia; order Carnivora; family Hyaenidae; genus Crocuta; species Crocuta crocuta. Next base: position 3,095,362 of record NW_027529669.1, read on the forward strand.
TAGTCTTCTGGGTTGACAGCTGTTTTTGTTATATGTTGCCACTGACAGTGTTGAATTTTACCTAGTCCTGTGTTTCTGGGAAATAGTGGCTCAAGGAATCTCCCAACCTTTTGTGTTCAGGAAAACAGCTTCCTCTAAACAACTACCCTTTCCTATATGATCTAGTCATGACTCATGGATGCCCTCCTCCTTACCTATGGCAAAGCCAGACATAAATCTTCCAAATTCTCATTCTCTGCTTAACAAACTGTTCACTGAACCTCTTGTGTCCACTGATCAGTCAAAACAAAATGCATGTTAACCAAACTTAGGTAAGATTCTCTCTTTCCCCCAGGTCCCTTGAATTACACAGCAACTGCCCGTGTACAGTCGCTTCTTAAGAGCTCCAGAAGGTAGGCTGGCTTCAGGGTACATTTTCTGATCTACTGTCTGATCATGCCACTCTTCTATCCCACTTCCTGCAGTTCTTTCTAGCCTGTGTATTCCTTTCCACAGAGGAAAAATCCTCTTTACATAATCTTTGAGATGTTTGCAGATCTTATTGTCAAAATGGTCTTCTTATTTCAGTCATCCTTCCCTCTCCTCCCTGTAGTAATCCTTTGGAACACTGTCTCTCTTTATGAAGTCCAGATTTGTTTTCTTATTTGACACTGTGTGACAACCACAATATTTAATGCCTTTAAAAAAATAACTGTTTTATTATGTCTCATGATTCTGTGGGTTCACTGGGATCATCTGTGTGGTTCTTCTGCTCTACATAAAGTCATCAAGAGATGCACCAGTTTGAGTGCTCTAATGAGTTAAGTTCCAGATAGCTCACTTTCATTGCTTGGGGTTGATGCTTTGGCTAACAGCTCAGCTGGGCTGTTTACTGGAGAGCTTACTCATGACCTCCGTATTGGCTTGGGCTTCTCACTGCATGACAGCTGGGTTCTGAAGGGGATCAAATATTCCAGGAAGAGGAAACACAAGCTGCCAATCTTCTCAAGGGTAAGACTCAAAACTGGCACAGTGTCACTTTAGCCATATTCTATTGGCTGAGCAGGAACAGAGCCAACACATCAAGGGGAATTTAAATAAACTACATCTCTTCTTGAAGGGGATAAGAGTGATGGCCATTTTTAACTTACCACAACATTTTTTGCCACTGCTTTTAACATATTTTTTAACTGTTCTCTGATTGTTGTTTCTGATGAGAAGTCGACATCGTCATTATCATTGTTCCCTGTATGTAATTTTTTTGTCTGCCCTCTCCCCTGCTCTGTTCTAGTTTAAGACTATCTTTCATTTTCATAAATTTGATAATAATGTGCCTAAATGTGGTTCACTTTCTATTTGTCTGCTTGGGCTTCATTCACTGAGTTTCTTGGCTCAGCTTTCTTGGAAAAACAGATCGCTGTTTTTCAGTCTTTTTTAAAAAATTTTTTTAATAGTTTATTTATTTTTGAGACAGAGAGAGACAGAGCATGAGTGGGGGAGGGTCAGAGAGAGAGGGAGACACAGAAGCCAAAACAGGCTCCAGGCTCTGAGCTGTCAGCACAGAGCCTGATGCAGGGCTTGAACCCACAAACTGTGAGATCTGACCTGAGCTGAAGTCAGACGCTTAACCGACTGAACCACCCAGGCACCCCCTTGCAGTCTTTATTTGTATAGTTTTTCCCCTTTATTTCTCCTATCCTCACAGACTGCTTGATTTTTATGGAGAAGGAAAAAGCTTAGGCCTTGTTTATGGATTTAGCAGCACAGCTGTTGGTGTGCATTGGGAATGGACTGTTGTTGTACTGCAGAATGACCAAAGGGTGAGAGAAATCCTCCCTGTGAGCAGAACTTCAAGAAACAGACTTGAGCATCAACTTAATATAGACAAAAGTAGACAGAAGTGAGCATATGCATGGATGCCTTGGCACTAGCAAGTGGCTTCCGTGTTTAAGTTGGGGGTTAGAAAGAACTTGATTGAATGTCAGAAACAGAGAAATCTGGGGAAGAAGTGTGTGTATGAACATTCACAGAAAAAGACCTCCAACTGGGTCCATGTGTCTCACATAAATACATATCAGAGAAGATGCACCATGGGTATGGCATTGAACAACCAGGTAGATAGACCAACTGGTTATCCTAGTGATTGCAGTGAGTCCATGAATGTAACTATGTTTTCTAGGCTAGAGCTTATTCATGCACCCAAAAGCTTGAGCTCCTTCACACAGACACTAATTGAGTTGATTGACCCTAAGCTCACAGTATTATACCATACGTTGAAGAGAAACCAAACATCTATTTGGTTTTAACTTGATTACGATGAACTACTTCCAAACTGAAAGTGACACCACTTCATTCTTACTGAAATTGATACATATTCTGGGGATAAGTTTTCCATTCCCATCTGCAATGCCTCAACCTACTGTTGGAGGACCCAGAAAATATCTGTTTTACTGACATGGGATCTCATATTATATCTCCATGGACAGTTGGCTCACTTTATAATGAAGAAAACATGGCAGTGAGAATATGGCCATGGGATCCAATAGTCCTGCCACAGACTTTGGCACCCTGAAGCTTTCAGCCTGAGAAACTTGGAAAAAGCTCTTAAGTGCACACCTATGCTGGCCTGGAGTGTTTTCCTTCAAGCTATGATATTTGAATCAACAGCCATTATGTGCTGTAGCAGACTAAGAGGTAGAGACTACAAGAAGTAGGAAGTCAGAAGTAGGAGTAGACCTTCTCACTATTACTTTCAGAACACCCTTGAACAAATTCTGCATCCTCTCCCCACTATTAGAGGCCATAGTTCCTAGAGAAACATTTTACTAAGGCTGCAGGAAAGATTTCATTAAACCGAACACTCCACCTGCCATCGGGTCATTTGGGATTCTTTAGTCCAGTATATTAACAGTAAAATATTGGAGTTACTATATCATTAAGAGTAATTGAGCTGATATAAGGAGGTAAGGTTGATGCCTCATAGTAACATCAGAGAGGAGTATGACCGGAACTTATGAGATTTACTACCTGCCTTTTGATACATCAATGCCCATTAATACCCATGACCAAGAAATTGAAACAAACATTGTGTAACAAGCGCACAGTAACCATAGATGCAAACCTATCAAGAATGTTACCCCATTGGGCCAGTAACCTAGACTAGCAGCATTTGCTGGCCAAGGAAATGGGAAACCTCTAATGGATAGGGGATAAAAGAAGCAGTAATATCAATGCTGCCTAAAGACTACAGCAGTGGGGACTGTAGTGCATCCATTCTCTTAATACAAACCTTCCTTTTTAGAAATTGTAATTACCCACTGTCTTAAAGTCTTGGTCACAGGAATGATTAAACTTTACACAGGGCACATGTGGATCTAAGCAGTGCTGACAGTGTCTGTTGCAGAAGTTGTGGTGGTGCTTTGCTGGTGTCTTATCAGTCTGGACCATTTTAGCCTACACTAGTCCAATCTCCAGATGCCAGGATTTGCATGCCATCTCCTCAGGGCTTTCTCTGACCACCAGGTTCTGGTTTATCAGCAGGCTAGTGTGACATGAAATTAATGGCCTTTGGGAGAATTTGTTAGTCAGTGACTGGCAGGAGTAGGGTACATAAAAATACTCCAGTTCCTTCATCCCTTGGATGGGTTAGCCCTGGTTACTGATCATCACTTGGTTAGGGGTGCACATTTTACACCATATCCCAGAATTCACTGTCTATATTAGACTTCAGTTATCCATAGTGAGGAGTTACTTGAAAAAAGCATCATTCTTTATTGCTCACCCCTATCCATTTTCCCCCTCTTTCTACTCTGCCAGTGTTTCCTGAGATAATCTCCCAAATAAACTATTTTCATACTCAAAAACCTCTGTCAGGGTCTGCCTTTGGCAGAAATCCAAACAAATTAACTTAGTCTGCCATTTTGTGGAGCATCAGGATTCTGCAGACTTCTTAAGAAAAACACTGTGTGTTAGATTCAGTTCTGTCTCTTCTCATTTGAGGGGATTTGGCTCCTCAAGCATTATATTTTGTCTCTTCAACTCAGTGAGATTGCCAAAATGCTCAGTTTTCTGCCAATACCCACCTTCCCTTTCTCTAATTCTTTGCTTCCTCCTTCCCATCCACATCAATAAATGGCTCCAGTAGAAAAACAGCTGCCAAATTTTTTCTTTGCAATTCCCTCCTCTCTGAAATCTTGTCTTCTCTTATCCTGGCAATATCAGCAACTCCCCAGTGCCTTTATACAGATGTTCATGTTTTATCTGGATACATCTATTCATTCTTAATTGGAGCATTGTTCTATCACCTGCTATTTCATCATAGCTGGAAGGCTATTCATCAAATAATTATATTTTTAAGTCCTAGAAATTCTATTTGGTTCTTTTTCAAATTTGCTTGGTAACTGTTTGTAATATGCTGTTTTCTGCAGCTATTCAAGCTTTGCTTTCATTTGCTTTGAACATATTAAACAAGGCTACTTAGTAGCCTTAATCTGTGAATTCTAGCATCTAAATTTTTAGTGTACATGTTTCAGGATTTTTTATTCTTATTTGTACATATGGTATTTTATTTGCTTGTATGCTCAGTGATTGTCTTTAGTCTGAATGACTCATTTTCTTTGGAAAACTAATGTTTACCTGAGAATTTTTTGAACTCTCAGTTTAAAGTAAATTCTTCCAGAAAGGATTTGCTTTTATCTTAGGTAAAGTGCTTGGAACATTACCAGTATAGACAGCTCTTTGCCATGTGTATGGTTTGAAGTGTCTTGGACCACATGAGTAAAGTGAATTTGCCTGGAAATCTCCATGGGTGCTGACCTGTGCATACAAATTTCCCAAGGATAATGTCTTCTGGTAGGCACCAAGTCGTTTTCTCTGGTTCCACACAGACAATAACCCTTGTGAATATCATTTTTATAGAAGATAGAAGACAACTCTCCTTTTAGACTTGAGTTTTGTCTTTTGCTGCCTGCCCCGTTAACCTTGAAAGTTATGATCATGTTCCTCAGATTTTCACAAATGTCTTTAGAGTAAGAGTGACTCTCTTTTTTATTATATACTTTTTTACAAATAGTTTATTGTCAAGTTGGTTTCCATATAACACCCAGTGTTCATATACTTTTAAGAGTATTTTTAAAAATAGAATTTATTCAGCTTTTGAATTATTTTCAGGAAGTTAAAATCAAATGTCTAATCAGCCATAATACCCTAATAAACATAAGAATAAAGATTTTAAAGACCTTTTTGAACTGTATGGCATAACCTCCATTTCACAAACCCCAATAAAAAGGAATAAAACTAGGTTAATGATTAGACTGAGACAAATTCTCATTATGACATTTACTACATTATCTAAATCCATGTAGCCTATTATCGATTCTGTGGCCCTACTCATGTTTCTCAATATCTTTTTTTATTGCAACACCTTCTAATAAGATGAGAGAATTAGGGCACTATTTAATTTTAAATCAGGTACTATTCACCTAAATTGACATGGGTTTCAAGCCTTGATCCACCTAGCCTGGAAGAATACCACCCAGTGTTTTGAACACATATTTCTTCCTTAAGATGAAGATGAAAATAGTTTGCAGAACAGTTCTAAAGAGTAAATGGAAAAACTCACTAATTTACCCATGTTTACTAGGCAGTGACAACATGTTAAGCCATATGATGGTTAATTTAACTAAAACATTGGCTCTTCTTAGGTCTTGAGCCTGCCAGCCTTCAGACAGGGCCTACACCATTGGCTCTCCTAGTCCTCAGGCCTTTAAACTCACACTGGACCTCGGCTTGCCAACTCATTCTGCAAATCTTGGGACATAACCATTTCCAAAATCGCATGAGCCAGTTCCTTATAAGAAGTCTCTGTCTAGGGGCGCCTGGGTGGCTTAGTCGGTTAAGCGTCCGACTTTCGCTTAGGTCATGATCTCGCGGTTCCTGGGTTCGAGCCCCGCGTCGGGCTCTGTGCTGACTGCCAGCTCAGAGCCTGGAGCCTGTTTCAGTCTGTGACTCCCTCTCTCTCTGACCCTCCCCTGCTCACGCTGTCTCTCTCTCTCCTAGAAATAAATAAAAAAACATTTTAAAAAAAAAAAGAAGTCTCTGTCTATAGAATATGCATCCTGTTAGTTTTGTTTCTCTGCAGACGTTTCACTAATAAAGGCCCTAAGCTAAGCACCAGGGTGTGTGGATACCTGTGACAAAGTGTCTGCCATGGAATAACTTATCATTTAATGGTTTTATGAGACTGTGTTTTTCATAATTGTTAGGTTTTGTTTCCCTTTACATATGCTAATTAAATGTGTGTATGGAGGACCATTAAAATACTGAAAAATACAGGAATGATTAATATTGTTACTCTTAGCAGATATACAGCCTATGTGTTAAAGCACCTAAATATTATACATAGGGAAAACGAAGGATGATCATCAAAGAATTGCAAAAATGTGGCCTCACAGGCCGAATACCAATGGAATGACAAAAATTAAATGGAAAGACATTGAGTTTGTTACAGACGAAATACTGCTTTACTAAAGAAAGTGATAAAGGGAAAACACACTTTTTTAAATGCAGCAGTAGGAACAAAATACTCTACCCCTGAACTCCATATACTAGAATGTTTCAAAAACAAATCTCTGTCCCTGAATCCCATTAATCTGCATAATAGGGATCATTAGAAAAGGTTATCTAAGGACATTGAGGATTCTAAATACCCTGAACTGCAGTGTTTTTTTTATTTTATTTTTTTATTTTATTTTAAATGTTTATTTTTGAGAGAGTGAGAGCACATGCAAGCAAGTGAGGGGCAAAGAAAGAAGAGGGACAAAGGATCTGAAGCAGCTCTGTGCTGACAGCAGACAGCCCAACGTGGAGCTTGAATTCATGAACTCCGGGATCATGACCTAAGCCAAAGTCGGACAGTTAATTAACAGAACCACCCAGGTTTCCCCTGAGCTGCAATTTTGAAATGAAGTGAAAGGGATCTACTCCTCAGACCCATTTGTGAACATTCCTAAAACCAACTATAGAAACACAGTACTTTCAGTTGTGTTACTAATTTTCATACATTTTATCTACATTTTTCAACTGGATGATCTTGGCTTTGGGTCTTCTTATTTGTCCTGATGAGACATTATTTTAAGGATGTTTTCCTCTCTTCTATAAAAACAATTAGGAAAATATTATTTCCAAATAGTAACAAATACCAACTTTGTGTTGCATTCAATCCAACATTTACTAGCATCTCTCAGCTGAATTCCTATGCAATGAAAAGAAAGAAAATGCCATAGTAAAGAGAAACAGCTGTTTCTTCCAGCATTATGAGTCTTATAAATCCCTTCTTGTGAATAAAATGTAATCATCCCCTTTATTTCCAAAGGTAGGGGAGATCAGTTCCAAATAATGACAATCAGAAACAAAGGTGATGAACAATCTCCTTCAAACAATGGGAATATATGTATGACCCACAGTTCCCCATTTCTCAATTTAAAGGGAAGTTGGTTATAATAACAATCATCTTTCAAGTGAGGATCTCAGATTTTGAAAAGTTCTTCCTTAGGATGTCAGCACTGAAGAATAGGTTCAGATTGTCCAAGCTATTTGCAATTGACATTGCAAGAAACTGAACGATAGGGAAATCAGTTTGTGTCAAAGCAACTTAGGCCATTAGTGAGTACCATTTTCTCCATCTGTCAAACAAATAGCACTGAACATCTTTTGAACAGCTGTTCAAATTAGCATAAGCTTACAGGCCTGAGGCCCAAATATGTAATTTGGCTGACCCTAACAGTAATTGTGGCTTCCCAAGTGAGTGTTCATGAAAATACATTTTGTCACTGCCTCTGGCCTTCTTTCGAACATTTATGTCATTTTTCTACTTTTGTAACTTGTGATGGTATTCTTTTATTTATGCATTTTTTTCGTTAATTTATTATCAGCTTTCACTTAGACCCTAAGCCCGTTTTTGCAACCCCTACTCGTCATGGCTTAGGCTAAACCATGTGTAAGATTCTTTTTTTTTAAATTTATTTTCCTATAATAGAGATAAATGCAAGTTGTCTGAAGCAGATGTTGGCATATTGGCTTCTTGGGCATGTTTAGTCAAAGTACACATTCTGTGTTCTCAATTTTTATACAGAAAACCAAAGGAGAATCATCTGAAAAGCAAAAATAAGTTTAAAAAAAAAACCCTACAGCATCAGGCTACCATTTACCATCTCCTATTGGGACTCACTCTAACTTTGGGATGGAGAGCACTCTCTCTCTGTCTCTCTCTCTGTCTCTCTCTCTCTTCCTCTCTCTCTGGGTGGGGACAACAAATGAATCTGAAAAGATAAGAGACTGAGAGTGAAAACTGAAGGTGAGGCAAGGTGGGGAGAGAAGAAACAGGGAAGCATTCTAAAAGATCCTGAAGATGCAAAGCTTTTATATTTCCCATTAACAAATAATCAGATTTACAACTCTAGATCCTTGAGAAAGGTCTTAGGCCCTCCAGTATTTACAGTGAAGTTGGAAATACACAGTGTTTGGGTTCCAGGGACAGGGAAGACTTATTTAAAAATTGAGATAATTTATGTTGGATATCTTTAGTAATTACAGTGTTATGATTACTAAGTAAATCAATATATTTATATTTGGAGTAGAATATTTAAGCAAAATAGATCCATATATTTATGCTAGTTGTAGGGAATTTTTGTTGAAAGTATAATCTTTAAATGGATACACTGATGCCTTCAAAATTGATATCTAGCATAGACCTGTCCTTTCTTAAAGAAAAATTGCACTAGATAGAGTTAAACCTGTAGGGAAGACTTTATTCAAGACTATTGCTGTAAGCCATCTGTGTTTGCTAATTTATGCTTGTCAAATTTAGGCTCCTACCCTCCCACAGAGACTGGAAAATGGGGTGACTATCTTGCTCGATGATTACATTTCAGAAGGATAGTGCCTAGGTCATGGGTTGTAAATCATGTAAGAGCAGAGAAGATTACATCTCAGAGGGACAGAGAAAGAATTTACAATTGCAAGTTTTCTAAAGTAAATGCTCTAAGAAGAGGGAGTCTCAGGAAGAGACATGTCTAAAGTCTAGTCAAGCTGAGGGGAATGTTAAGACCATGTTGGCTACCCTGGAACTATAATTGCTACTCTGCATTACCATGGGATGACTAACTGGCACCTAAAACAACATGTTCAAACTGATCTCCACATCTTCCTCCACAAAACCATTTTTGTCATAGATTCCCAGCCTCAGTTATGATATATCAGTAAAATCTTAGAGTCATCCTAATCTCCTCTTAAAAAGCATCCAGAATCCAACAGTTTCTCACCATCTCTAATGCTGTGCACATTGATTAAAATAGGTGAAGTGGCCTCCCTGCTTCTGATTTTGTCCCCTGTCCCTTTCATTTAAAAGCCAAGGTGATCTTTTGAGAGCATAAGCCTGATTATGTTACTCTTTGCTCAAAACCTTCCAAAGGCTTCCATCTCATTCTGTGTATAATTTGGAATTCTCAGAGTGACTTCCAGTCCCCTACTTATCTCTCCCCATGTTCTTTCTCTGCACTTTGCTCCTGTAAGCTCTCTCCCCCCACTCTGCCCTACTTCAGCCACACTGGCCCCCTTGCTGCTCCAGGAATACGCTAGGACATGGTCACTTGCTAGTCTCTCTGACTAGAATACTTTCCCAGGATATCCTGATGGTTTTCTTCCTACCAGCTTCAGGTCTCTACTCAAATGTGCCTTTCTTAGTGAAAGTTTCCATACCACAATATCTAAAGTGTGATTCTCTCACACTCCCTATCCCCTTCCCTCCCTTATTTTTCTCCCTAGTGTCAATTGCCATCTAGATTACTGTATGTTATATTTGTCCTGTTTATTGTGTCTCCCTCATTTAGACCCTACACACCCTGTGATTACTGTATCCTCATTGTCTAATATAATGGCTGACATAAGTTAGATGCTCTGTAAATATTTGTTGAATATTGAATGAGTTACTATCTCTATCAGACACACACACACACACGCACACACACACACACACGAAAATTCAGAATAAATATGTCAGTGCAGCATCATTTGCACCCCCTTCTAACTTCTTCCACGTATCTCTTCCCAGTGGAGTCTCGGTTACATTCTACCAATAAGAAGCATTCAAGCAAAATATGGGGAGCAAAAGAGAAGCCATTGTCTTCCTGGACCAACAGGTGGGGACAGAGCAGATGTGAGGTGTATGTCCCTTTCTGGGCATTTTCCTATTATTCATCTGTTTTAGAATCTAGTTAGTAGCCTCTTAACTTCTTAAAAGACTGTGGCTGTTTTATCTGACCCGTAATGCTTTAGCTCTTTCAGTGGTTTGATAAGTACTAATCCCCTTTATTAAATCCCTTCCTGTCCACTTTTGCTTACCAAACTCTGAATAATACTTCACACTTACAGTATGACTACATCGACATGTATACATAAAAAAATATACAATTAAAAAATCTCTTCAGTTATAATCATGACTCTTTTCCCTGGTCTGGTATTTTCCTTCTGGTCTTTACTTCTGTCATCAAATTGGCCCCAAGCAAGACTATACCAATCTGTTAGAATCAACAGTTTAAGGCAAATGCTTAAAATTTTATTAGGTTGGGTCCTCTCATTCTTTTTATCTTTATTGATTTGATAAGTCAAAAATGATATATATTTTTTAAAAATCTTGTCATTTAGTTTATGGTGCATTTTTATTCAGGATATATGTATTTTTGGTTTCTTTTGTCCTTAGAAAGGCCTTTCCATACATTTTTATATAGTTTTTTTCCTACTGTCATTTTCTTTCTTATTTTAAATACCAGTGATACTTTTCTCTAAATATATGAATATTTTTATCCTACTTCCTATGTTTCAGTTCAAGTGCACTGAACTGAGTATTATTCCTTTGCTAATTCCAGTCTGTTTCAACTACTCCATCAATGTTTATATTCATATCTGAAGATACAGTATCTCCTTGATGATTTTTCTTTTTTCAAACTTCTCTGCAATGCTTGCTATTATACAATGATGTGAGGACCTTTATTTGAACTGCTTAAACTTTTCTTTCAGATATGAATTAGTGCTGCAATATTGGCAAGTACATTTGGGAAGACTACAGATAATAATTTCAAGTCTTCTCAATATTGCTTTTATTCATCTTTGTCTTTGTTTAATTAATGTTTATGTTATGTTTTTTAAGAACCACATTTTGGTTTTGACTTTTTTTCTCTTTTTTTAAAATTATTCATTCCTGCATTCAAATTTTGTTATCGTTTTGTTTTGTTTTGTTTTTAAGTAGGCTCTATGCCTAATGTGGGGCTTGAACTCACATCTCTGAGATCAAGAGCTGCATGCTCTACCAACTGAGCTACGTGCCCTGTCATTATTTTTTCTAGCTTCTATTGTTGGATATATGTCTAAATCCACATATTTTTAGTCATAAAAGCATGTAACATTATTAATTATTTGGAACTAGGTTTGGATCATTCCTTGCAATGTGGCAGTGATCCATTTCTATTTTTAATTACAGTATGATCAGTTGATAATTACTATAAAATCTCTATACCATGGGATTTCTGGATATTTTCTTTGTGACCTAGTGTTTGGTCTCCTGTTATTACCACATAGATTTTCATTTTCAGGCACTTGCCTTTTAACTTTGTTTATGGCATGTTTCATCATAGAAAAGGTTTGGCCTTTTTAAAGTTAAATCTGTCTATTCTGGCTTCTGGGTTTTAGGTCTTTGTTAGTGGACTTTAATTCAAACTCCACAAAAATATATAATCACATTTAACTTCTGCCAAACTGGACTATTTATATTTCCTCAAACTGAGGCTACATATTTGCATCACCAGATTTCTTCTACTCTTTTATTCACCCAGATAATGGACTGGCTCTCACCTTCATCTGTAGAAACCCAGCTGAATCCTTAAGATCTATTTCAAAGCTTATCTCCTCTATAAACATTTCCCAATTTGCTTCCATCGTCCAATCAGAGGCACATCTCCCTTTTCTGATTCCCACTGCACATTATTTGTGCCTTTTCTGTGACATCTCATATTCTGCCTTGAATTAAGATTAATTCAGTGTTTGCCTTTCCCTTACCTTGGATGTATCTTGCCTTGAGCACAAGAACTGCTTTTTCTTCACACTTGTTTTCCCTGATACAAAATCTGGCACCCAGTAGCCTTTCAGTTAACACTTACTGTTCTTGAGTTGCTTTAGTGTGGGAGAGAGACGCTCTCTGATTTAAAACCAAAGCACTTGGTTCTGTTTGTTGAGAGTTGCTGGAGACGAAATGATGGTTACTTTGCCAGCCTCAAGTATCTATCCTGACTAACCCAGTGTAAAATGAACTGTAGAGACTCAAGCATGCTCAGAAATGCTAGATGGACTTCTAACTTCATAGTTCAGAAAACAGGATTATTACCATTGTTCCTGTTTCATGTTAATAGGCTTGATGAATATTCTCAGTTTTGGTTTCTAAGACCTCTAAATAAAACTATATTGTTTATCTGTAAAATACCACTAGAGAACTGGCTATTTGAAATCAGGCTGACCTTTAACACACTTCTTTATTCACAAGCCCTCTGTTTGCTTTAACAGTTTATCTGTGGAAGATAATCCCTAGGCTTTTCAAAGTGTCCCCACGAAAGTTCTCTGATAGACTCTCTTTTTAAAACTGTGTGAGCCTTAATTGGTTAAGTGTCCGACTTTGGCTCAGGTCATGATCTCAACAGTTCATGAGTTCAAGCCCCACATCAGGCTTGTGTTGACAACTTAGAGCCTGGAGCCTGCTTCAGATTCAGATTCCATGTCTCCCTCTCTCTTTGTCCCTTCCCAACTCTCTCTCTCTCTCTCAAAATAAGTAAATAAACATTAAAAAAAACAAAACAAAACAAAAACTGAGCCTTCCCCAGCTGTGATCTGCCAGACTCTTCTCCAAACTTTATGATTTCTTTTTGGCCTTTAATAATTGTTTTTAATGAGGTTCTTTAGTGAACATCTTTTTTAAAAAATGTTTTTAATGTGTATTTAATTTTTTTTGAGAGAGAGAGAGAGAGAAAGAGAGAGAGGGAGAGAACGCAAATGGGGGAGGGGCAGAGAGAGGGAGACACAGAATCCAAAGCAGGCTCCAGGCTCTGAGCTGTCAACACAGCTTGACACAGAGCTCCAACCCATGGGCCACTAGATCATGACCTGAGCTGAAGTCGGACAGTTAACTGACTGAGCTACCCAGGTGCCCCAGTTGAACATCTTTAATGAAAGAGCTGTCTTTTCTGTGACCTCTTTGAGCATTTATTTCATCATTCACAAGAGAAAAAAGGACTTTTCTATAAAAATGTTAGAGAATACCTGCATCAGTCTGCCTATTCTCCCATTCATACACTGTGTACACTTTCTGTGAGGGTTCCTATTTTCCACTTTACATGTTGGGCCTTTCTAATAAGGTACTGGTCTTGACTGGCAATGTATAATGGTTCCTATTTGATGTCATTGTCATGGATTTCAGCCCAGTATTAGTTCTGTATGTCCTGGGTGGATGAAGAACACTCCTCAGTCCCATAGCCATTGCCAAAAAGCAAGAGAATCTGTAGCGTTAGAACTGCATGACTGATTTTTCAATTGCATTAGTTTTTCTTGCTTTAAATCAGCTTCAGGACTACAAGGACGTCTTACTGAAATTTGTAAGTGTTTATTAGTTTGCTAGGGCTGCTTTAACAAAACTCCATAGATTTGGTGGTTTAAACAACAGAAAAAAATTTTTTTCTTATAGTTCTAGGTGGTCTAGACATCTGACATCAAGGTGTAAGCAGGTTTGGTTTTTGCTGAGGCCTCTTTCCTTGGCTTACAGATTGCTCTCTTCTCACTGAATCCCCACATGGCCTTTTCTCTGTGTGCATGCATCCCTGCTGTCTCTGTCATATAAATTATATTGGATTAGGGCCCTCCCATATGACCCCATTTAACCTTAATTATCCCTAATACATCAAAGCCTTTATTTCCAAGTATTGTCACAGTCCATAGTCCTGGGGGTTAAGCTATCAACATTGAATTTTGGGGAACACAATTCAGTCTTTAACACCAAGACCACTGGAAATACCATAATGCTCTACTTAAAGAAGATAATATGTCTAAAGTGTTCAGTATGATTCTCAGCACAAAATTAGTACTTAGAGTCATCAGTGATGGTGAGAGTTACTTTTACTGCTGATATGGCAGTAATTACTATTATTAATTATTACTAGTATTTAGTTAAGCAAGACCTTCAATCTAAGGTAAAAGTCCTCTTAAAACTATGACGTTGTTAACCTCCAAGCAGTGGCTCTCTTATTTCAGATGCTATTTAATATGACAAAATCTAAGACAGTTGGAAGGATTTGGACAGAAGAGACAGTTTTAATAAGCTAGAAAGAGTAGAGATTTTGGAATAAGACAACCTATATTCAAACTCCAACTCTACAAAGTATTGGCTGAGTCACTTGAGCCAAGCCTGTTAATTTCCCTGCCTCTCATTTTAAACGTCTAAAAAAACAATGTAACTTATATTTCTATTGCAAAGATTGAGCAAAGAGGGACAGAATATGCCACCCCAGAATATGCCACTTTGGCATATTGATTATTTTGCATTGAGAAATAGCCCATGCAAGGATACTCTGATCTTTCTTTGTGTCCCTGATAGCAGGAAATGAGTGTCCCATATGTGAAGGTATCCTTCTAATATTAGGAGGTTGGAAGGCACCCTTAACATCAGAGATGGGCAATTCAAGGGTGAGAGGGCCATATAAACAAACGTAGTTACCACTTCACTAATTTAGTACCCCAAGCTCAAACTCTTTGTCTTGTCAATTCTTTGCATATTATTATTATTACTATTATTATTATTATTATTTGTCTAAAAGATATAAAAGCTGCCTGGTTTGGCCACTTCTTTGAGCCTCATGTCTTTGGGGAATCCCATGCATAGAAATTAAATTTGTTTTTCTCTTGTTAATACTGTCTTATATCAGTTTAATTATTAGACCAGCCAAAAAACCTAGAAGGGAAGAAGGAAAAGTTTTCCTTCTCTGCAGTCTGGCACTCGAAGTGGGACTCTGCACACTGCTTTCTCTGGGGCTGCTACAGCTAAGAGATCCTGGGACTGCTGGCGAGCTGGCACAAGGTAAGAATTCCTACCACGTCAGCCTCTGGATTTCTGCCTACAGAGTCTGCTGGAAGGGAGAGTGGTGAGAGTCCTTTTTCGTTTTGTAAATTTAGATTAGCAGGAGAAATATTTGTGTGAACTAGTTCCTTGGGTAAAGCGACTGTGGTAAAGATTTGTTGTGAGTATTGTGAGTACTCTTGTTTTCTATCGATCCTTTTCCTCCCAGAGAGGGGCATTGTTTTTCTTTGTGTCTTCCTTTTGTGCCATTTGTCATAAGGAGGAAAAGCAGACGGTAAAACACAGGCATAGGTTCTATAAGCCTGTTGTCTGACCTGGCCTCACAGGCTAGTGAGTTCACAATTCTCATCAGACCAGAGTGTGCTGAGACAAACTTGATTGTGGGTCCCCTATTTAAAAACTGGGTGACTCTTTCCTTTCAACTTGTTCCACGTCCTTAGAGCTTGGCTTTGTGACCAGTGAGAATGCAGTCTCTCATCTCTGCCAACCAGAAGATGCACATACTGGTGGGCATTTGGTAGCCAGTTAATATACTAGGTTCTGAGATATGAAGTCACAGTAGTCTTCTCTTTGTTCAACCATGACAGCTCCAGGGGAATTTATTATAAAGAGTCTTGGTCCATAATGGTCCTTTGTCATCTCAACCTTCATTGTGTTACTGGTGCTGGAAAAGTCCCATTCCAGCAATGCCTGCCCAGTGTCCCAGAAAAGCAAGTCTGTGACTGGAGGTATGGCACCTTCTCATGGGAGACCAGAGACATTTATCCTGTACTGTACTTTCTTAGGCTAACTCTGGGAGTGAACTTTCTGGATTTGTGAGGGCTGAATCTTTTGTATGCTCCTTTGGCATACCTCTTGTGCCCATGGTGAAGTTATAAGAGGTTTTGGTTTGAGTCACTGCTGAGATTAATATAAGATCCTGCTCATCAACAGACAAATGATGGATGCTTTGAATTAGCTATATTTGAAAGAAAAATTTTTTTTTAGAGAATACTCAAGGAATTGTCTTAGGGCACCTGGGTGGCCCAGTAGGTTAAGTGTCCTAGTCTTTATTTCAGCTCAGGTCATGATCTCATCGTTTGTGGGTTTGAGCCCATCATTGGGCTCCATGTTGACATTGTGGAACCTGCTTGGGATTCTCTGTCTCCTTGTCTCTCCCTGCTTGCTCTCTTTCTCTCTAAATAAATAAATAAATACACGTTAAAAAATTGTCTTATTAATACCTATGGAAACATAGTTCTTTAAGATGAGTACTGTCTAAAAAAAATTGAAAGACCAAATCGAAAAGAGGACAGAAAGTGGTATAATGGCTAGCCTTAAGGACTCGTTCAATAAGATGGCAGAACCAAAATTAGATATAGAACAAAAACTAAAGTCCACATCTAACATAACTTCTCCTTCTTAAAATCCAGCTTCGTCTCCTCACCAAATTCCTTTAGTTCTCAAACTCCTCCACCTTTTTCAGAAAATCCCTTAAATAACCTACTGCCTTTTTAATTACCCTTTCCCTCCAAGATTTCCAGAGCGCACTCTAGCCTCATCTGTAGGTATAGGGTATACACGTTACTCATGTACATGCTGGAAGCCAGGAAGTGAATTTGGCAGACACACCACAGATGGACAGTAAGCCTCACTTTGATGTTCCTAACAACTCCTCCTGCTTCCAGGGCTCTGTAATCATGCTTTGCCAGCTTCAGGCCTTCTTAGGCAATGTCCTTTGTAGATGTATCCTCAACCCCCACTGCAAAGAATTCATGCCCCCAGACAGCAAGAAATTTTTAAAATTATAAAGTCCTTTACTACTACTGTCAGAGGATCCTACCAAATTCAGATAAGAATTAAAAATGTTAGTGGCTATTCATAGCCCCCTTTCCTATACACAGAAGAAACAAATGACCAGAATTTCTCTCAGGCCCTCCTACAAATCATTTGGGATATTGATCTACTGAAGGCCAGTGTTCAGGCATTGATAGAAGGAATAGTAAAGATTTTCCCTCTAAAGTGCATTGGTTGAATTGTTCACTAAGGTTGTGCATCTAAGGTTGAATTGTGCACTAAGAAAGGAGAGCATCCTAAGGCCTTTTCTGAGTGCTTTATACAGATTTCACAAAGGTATACTGCACTGAAGTCTGAAGGTCCAGAACATAGAAATCTTCAAATTTCCTCCTTAGAAAAATTTCTACCTGATAGAAAAAAGAAAAAATCAAAATGGTATGGGTGGGTGAGCTAGTCAACCTCTGAGCATTTTAACGAAAGCTGCTAACCAATCCTTTAATGAATGCTTACCAGGAATGCAAGAGAAAAAAGTCAAAACCAACAGTTCTTGCTTTTCATCTTGAATCTTTGGAGGAACAAAAGCACAACTCTGAGAGCAACACAAAGTCTGCTAGACCCTTTGCTATTTGCCTCCAGACATTTACAGATACTGTAAAATCCAGGACATTGGAAGTACAATTGTCCTGCCCTGAAGACAAAGAATCATTTAAATAGTAATTACCCCAGACTTTTGATAACAGAAAAATATACCCCAAAACTTTAAGGAAAAAACTTGCATTTTCTTCTGTTTCTTGAAGATGCAAATCCTGTCTTGTCTTTGAAATGTAAACAGTCCAAGATGTAACTAAATTTCTGCCCACACTTGCCTAAGACTGAAAGAAGAAAAGGGGGGAAGAGAGGCTTTTTAAAGTACAAGCTACTATAAAGCCTCTCTTGCCCAAATCTAGTCCTTCCTTACTGAAGGGGAGCAGTGGATGCCGCCCCAGAATATGCCACTTTGGCATATTGATTATTTTGAATTAAAGTTACTTGAGAAACCGCCAGTGCCAGAAGGACACTCTGATTGATAGGAGAAAATCTGTTATAAGATGTCCGGCAGGACTGATAAGGAAATACCTGTCTCTGATCAAAGGCTGCCTCTTCAGGGTTCTTCCCACACTGCTTATCTCATGCATTATTGAGGAATATGGAAGTAACAGGCTATAAATTACTCCCTCTGCTGATGCTCTGGGCTCAGACCTTTGGAGAATGATCTCCTCTGAGCCCACCTGTGTAAAATAAACCTCCTCCCTTCCAAGATCTCCGAGTGCCGCTTAGTTCTTCCACCAGTGATCCAGACCAGATTTCTTCAACATGATCCTCTCTTGTTCCCCTCAAAGCAGGAAATCTGTGTCTTGTATGTGAAGGTATTCTCCCTATCCCAAGAGGTTGGAAAGCATCCTTACCACCAAAGATCAGGAATTCAGAGATGAGAAGGCTGGTTACTCCCTCACTAACTTACTACCCAAAGCCCAAACTTCTTTGTTTTGTCAGTTCTTCACAAAATTATTTCTCTGCCTAAAAGGCTACTTATTTTGGTCACTTTTTTGAGCCTTGTATTTGGGCTCCCAAATGTACAAAATCAAATTTGTTTCTCTCCTTTTACTCTGTCTTATGTCAATTTATTAGATGAGCCAAAGAACCTAGAAGGAAAGATGAGAAATTTTCTTCCCCTGCATATAAGCAAGACAACACATTTGGAAATCTGCAAGGGCAATGGGACATGTTTTTATGCATTTTATCCCATGCTTTTTTTTTCTTTTTTTTTGGAGCAGAAGGGTAAACAAGTTATGTGCTTTAAGTTTTTTGTTTTTTTTTTTAGTAAGTCCTGAATTATGAGGTTTTGGGGTGACAGTGGGGTTCATGGGGTCCAGAGCCATCGGCCAAGAAAGAATTCTTGAATACGTCTTTGGTGCTAAAAGGTGGTTTTATTGAGGCACCCAGGACACACCTGTGGGCAGGAATATCTGCCCAGGGACCAAGAGGAGAGACTAATTATATACTATGGGGTTGGAGGAGGTAAAGTCCAGGGGAAGTTTCTAGTGAGATTTTCATATGCTAAAGAAGACTCACAGGATCCTGGAGGCCTAGGTATTGTCAAATTGAGGTGGTTTTCCCTCTAGCAAAGCATTAGCATTAAGACAGTAGGAAGTTCCTGGAGAAAGATTTCACTCTGCCTGCCTCAGGTATTTGTAATGCGCTGCAGGTTATAAGGAAATTTAATTCTATCTGCCATTTCCTTCTGCCTTTGTTTCCCACATCACTATGGAGGAGTGATGGAGACTTAGGTCCTACAGGACTATGATCTGTATCAGTTAACCATTTGTTCTTGGGCAGCCAGGAGTGCTGAGGAATATCACACATATCCCATCTAGGAGTGGGAGGGAGGGTGTTTGTGGCTTGTCTGCTTGCCTTATGCTCCCTCATCACTAAATAAAAGGCAATATTTTTAAGTGAAAAAATAGCTGCAGGGGGAGAGTGTATTTTATTATTTATCATGGCAATCTTTGGTTTCTTGGAGACATAGTTCTCTTTTTTAAGCAATTCCTGCACACAGTACAAAAGAATATACAGTGAATGGAAATAAAAGCCTTTCTCTCATCTCTGTCTTGGATTCCTCAATTCCAATTTGGAAACAACTCCTGTTATGAGATTCTCATGTTTTGTTCTCTTTATATAGAAAACATATACATCTCCTTTCTTCACACACACAGAATTTAAAAAAAAAATGGGGGGAGGGAGATCCTGCTATACAATTGACATATAACATTGTTTAAGTTTAGGTTTACAATGTGATGATTTCATACAGGTATATATTGTGAAATGTATAACTCAGTAAGATTAGTTAGCATATCCTTCACCTCACATAATTACCATTTTGTTGTTTGTATTTTTATGATGAGAACATTTAAAATCTACTCTCCTAGCAACTTTCAAGGATACAATACAGTATTGTTAACTATAGTCACCATGCTGCACATGAGATCCCCAGAACTTTGTTCCTCTTAAAACTGGAAGATTGTACCCTAACCAATATCTCCTCATTTCCCCACTTCCTAGCGATTGGGAACCACACTCTACTTTCTGCTTCTGCATTTAAGTGAGATAACACAGTATTTGTCTGTCTCTGACTTATTCCTCTTAGCATAATGCCCTTAAGGTCCATCTATATTGTTACAAAGGCAGGGTTTTGTTTGTTTGTTTTCTGTGGCTGAATACTCCATTGTTTATATATGCCATATATTCTTTACCCGTTTATGCACTACCCATAGTTTGTTTTCATGTCTTGGCTGTTGTGAATAATGCTGAATTGAATATGTGGGTGCAGATATGTCTTTGAGATAGCAATTTCATTTCCTGTGGATATATACCCAGAAGTGGGATTGATGGGTCATATGGTAATTCATTTTTAAGTTTTTGAGGAACCTTCCTTCATTCTGCAGGCAAGAGAAACAATCAGCAAAATGAAAAGACTGCCTATGGAATGGAGGAAATATTTGCAAACATTTATTTCATAGTAGGTTAATATCCTAATATGTAAGGAACTCACATACACCTCAATAGCAAACAAAAACAATTAAATTTGATTTAAAAAAATGGACAAAGTACCCAAATAGGCATTTTTCCAAAGAAGACATACAAATGGCCAGCAAGTACATGGAAAGATGCTCAACATCATTAATCATCAGGAACATGCAAATCAAAACTACAAAGAAATATTACCATACCACCGATAGAATGGCTCTTACCCAAAACGAGAAGAGATAATGAATGCTGACAGGGATATGGAGAAAAGGGAACCCTTGAGCATTACTGGTGGGAATGTAAAGTGGCTCAGCCACTGTGGAAAACAGTTTGAAGGAGATTCTACCTTGATCTTTTCATGTAACATTGTCTTTTAGAAACTATACCAAATGCTGTCTGTTGTCCTCATCACAGAGGGCTTTAGGCCCTACAACTACATTCCACAATTTCCCTTCTCAGCTGGTTTCTAGTTACAGTCTTCTAAGAGGAGGGAGGAGATTAGGAGGCTGGAGAAAGAGGGAAGGAATCTTTCTTCAGATGATTCTGTTCATAGCAGTGGCAGACTGCAGACAGTAGCTGCAGGTGTCCACAGGCTCAAGAAAATCGGTGATTCCAAAGTGGCAGTGGGGTGGCAATGGCAGTAATTTCAGCAACCTCAGTAACAATGATTCTAGTGAGAAGTTGGTAGCAGCTACTTCTGCTCAGCTATACTCAAAGCACCTTCATCCGTACAGTGCCCATTAAAGATCCATGGGCTCCTGCCCAGAGGTAGTAGCAGACTTCTGATCATTGGGCAACACTCCTTTGTTCCTTTTGTTATTCCAGTCCTTCTAACCCCTAGCAACTTCCATATATTTTGGAAACACCTTCTTCCTGCTGCCCCCTTCAACTCTATCCAGATCTTCTCTGACTGAACTATGTAGAGAGATTTATGTTTTCCTGATTATACATAGATTAAAACAGCATTTGTTTTATATCTATATCTATCTGTATTTCTGTATCTGTCATTTTTAATGGTTATGTGGTATCCTATTGTATGGGTATATTGTAGTTTATAATTAACCCTTAGAAGTATACATTTAAGCTGTTTCTAATACCATGCTATTAGAGGCCTTACTTAGCCATGTCAAATGCTTCTGCAGGATAAATTCCTAGAAGAGGCATTGCTTTATCAAAGGCTTTGTGAATTTTAAATGTTGATACATGTTGTCAAATTACTCTCTGAAGAGAGTGTACTAAATTATATTCCCCCAGACAATGAAAGGGAATACTCACAGCCTGGCCAACAAAATGTATTTTCAAAATTTTCACTTTTGACAATTTAATAGATTAAAATGATATTGCATTAATAATTAAGTATATGCTTCTTTAGTCAATTTGAATATCTTTTTAAATGTCTAAAAGCCATTTTTATTTGCTTTTCTATATACTACCTATGTATAACTTCTTAATTTATCATCTTTGATTTACAGTGTTTCTTTATATTTCTTTATGATCTGAGGATACTAGTTCTTTGTCATATATATTGCATAATTTCTCCCAGTATGCCATTTTCTTTTGAATTTCTATTTTTGCAGAATTTTTTAGTATTTATATAGTCAATCTTTTCTTTACCTAATAAATATTGTAATTTATGATTCTGGATTTTGTGTTTTCTATAGAAAGACCTTCTGAACTCTGAGATTCTAAAATACATTTTTGTGGCTTTTTAATGTTTTTTTGACTTAACCTTTTTTATATATTCAAATCTTTGACCAATCTGGGATGTTTGATTTTAGGGAAAGAAGTATTGGTCTGCATTTCCACCCCCAAATGGTTAGCAGTCTGTCCTAGTATAATTTATTGAGTAATTGATAGATTTTTTTAGTAATCTGAAATTCTAATTTCATCATATGCTAAATTTGAGTTGTTGTCTATACATGTGCCAGTATCAAGCTACTTACACTATTATTTATACATTGTGATAATCAGATTTAACATCTGATTATTCACTTTATACTAAAGTTTAAAATTTTTCTTTCATTCTTGAATATTTGTTTTTCCATATAAAAGTTGGAATTATTTTGACTTTTAAAAACTGGTCTTTCTAAAATTTGACATGGTATTCAATTTGTAATTAGTTTGGAGAGAATAGCACAACCTTTCAAAATAGCAGATGATTTCTGATCACAAGGTCACTGGTTATTTCTTTATAATAAAGCTATTATTGGCAAATCATGTGTAGTAAGTTGAATACTCAGCTGCCACTGATCTCAACATTAAAAAAAATTTTTAATGTTTACTTATTTTTGAGAAAGAGAGAGAAAGAGTGTGAGCAGGGTAGGGGCAGAGAGAGAGACACACATACACAGAACTTGAAGCAGGCTCCAGACTTTGCACTGTCAGCACAGAGCCTGTCACAGGGCTTGAACCCATGAACTGTGAGATCATGACCTGAGCCAAAGTCAGATGCTTAACCAGCTAAGCCACCCAGGTGCCCCTGGTCAAACCTTTTACAGATATTGGTTCAACATTTTACAAACATTGTCTCATGTAATTCTCACAGCAACCACATTTTGTATCACTCTTACGGATGAGGAGCCAGAAACTTATAACATTTTAGTCTCTTCGCGGATTCCATATGTAGAAAGTGGCATAATGGCACTATGATTGTTTAATTTTATGTGTCAACTTGACTGGGCTGACTGCCCATATTGCTAGTAAAACATTATTTCTGGGATGTGTCTTTGAGAGTGTTTTAGGAAGAGATTAGTATTTGAATCAATAGACTTAGTAAATAAGATCACTCTCACTGACGGCAGTGGGCATTATCCATCCAATCTGTTAAGAGTCTGAATAGGTGGAGGGAGGGTCAACTTGCTCTTCATTTGAGCTGGGACATCCATCTTCTTCTGCCCTCAGACATCAGGGTTCTTGCTTTAGACTTGGACTGTGGCTTACCCCATTGGCTCCCCTGGTTCTCAGGCCTTAGGGTTTGGACTAGAACTACACTACTGGCTTCTTAGGTTTACAGTTTACAGACTGCAGATTGTGGAACTTCTCAGCCTCCATAACTGTGTGAGTCAGCCCCTCATAATAAATTGCTTTCTGTGTATCTCTCTATATCCTATTAGTTTTATTTCTCTGGAGAACCCTAATATAAGCAGCTTTATGCTGGACCATAATTCTAACCATTATTCAGTGCTCAGATACTATAGATGGGCAGTTAAATCCCCATTTTATTAAAAATAGAAAAGAAAAGAATTATGAGAAAGTTGGAATTGCCAGCTTGGCTCTTTCTAGACATCCTAGTTAGGAAGCAAGAATGTTTTCACTTATGTGGTGCATGTATGGGCCTTTTTGCTTGAAAGGAAAATATGTTAATCATAAGGAAGGTAACATGGGAGAATGAAGCAAACTCCATAAAAGCTTAGGGCTGGGAGGGATTGTAGAGGTCATCAAATTCTTTTATTTTTTAAAAAACATTTTAAAATGTTTGTTTATTTTTGAGAGAGAGAGCACAAGTAGGGGAGGAACAGAGAGAGAGGGAGACACAGAATCTGAATCAGGCTTCAGGCTCTAAGCTGTCAGCACTGAGCCCAATGGGGTGCTTGAACTCAGGAACTATGAGATCTGACCTAACTGAAATTGAATGCTGAACCAACTTAGCCACCTACGCACCCGAGATCATCAAATTCTGTCTCATTTTATTGATAGAAGCTGTAAATCCAAGAGAAAGGAAGAGAACAGTTCAAGGTCACATAGTGAATCTGTGGCAAAACTGAATCTAACGTTCATTTCCCCTATCACTCAATTTACTGCTCTTTCTGTAGAGTCACACTGCCTCCCTCTAGCAATAATCATGGTGAAAGATATTTCTGTTGGGAGTATGGGCTTTATCTGTATACTGAGCTTGCAGTCCTTGACTTGATGCACTTCAGGGTTCCACTGGCTTACAACATTTTGTTGCCTTTCCTATAAGTAAGAGGGAAGGGTTGATGACACTGAGGTATTTTTGGTGGCATGGATTCACTTCTGCATGAAAGCCATCTGATGCTGGCTCCAAGGGATCTAGAAGCAGGACATCTAGGAAGTATCTTAAAACAAAGGTTGATCATGCCTTGTATGCATTGCTATAGTCATAAGCTTAGGGAAGTCTGAATATACAGGAAGTCATCATTTCTAGGTAGCTAGGACTTGATAATGGGGCTCTTGGGGTGCCTGGGTGGCTCAGTCGGTTAAGTGTCAAACTCTTGATCTCAGCTCAGGTCTTGATCTCAGGATCATGAGTCCAAGCTCCGCTCAGTGTGGAGCCCACTTAGAAAACAAAAAAATAAAATAAGTAATGGACTCTTAATCCAAACAGGGAATTAGAAAAGTAAGGTCTCAGAAGCTTTACAACATTTTAAATTTGACTTGAGCCCACATCCAGTGTTTTTTGTTTTTTGTTTTTTTTAATAGAGATCTCTGGGCTCCTTGTTAAACTGTAGAGAGTCTGTTAACTATATTTTTGCTTGGGTATTAAAGTGAAGGTTCTTTCTGATGTTCCTGTATACTTACTATTCAGAGTTATAGACACTGTGAATATTTCATAAGATAGCCACAGATATTAATAGCATTTGGGATGCTTACATAATATGACATTTTAGCAAAAAGTGTTTTCTATGTAGCACTATTGTTTGCAGATTTTCTTAGTTTTTATATTTATGGAAAACAGAAGAAAATGAATGGCATGCAATAGAAGTTATCTTACCTGGGAAGCCTTGAGATTTCTGTACTTATTCTCCCTTCCTCTTAAGCAGAAGCCTTTGAAGTACAAAAGGCCAGGGAATCAAGGCACAAAGGAATGATGTCAGTAACTCAGGATGGATAATGTCCAGCTAGAACCAACCAATGGCTCCCGATGCCTACGTAAATTGGTGAACACTAAGTGGAAATTTCTGGAACTTTCATGGTCGTCACAATTGCCTGGGACTTGTTTAAATGCTGATTACAAGGTTCCTCCTCAAGAGAGCCTAAATAGCATTTCTTGGATTGAGCTCAGAAATCTGCACTTTAAATAGCTGCTAAAGGTGACTCTGATATTGATGGTCCAAATCACACTTCCGCTCACAGTGGAGTGTCTCTATTTCTTTCTTTTCAAGAGCAAGGCATTCCATAGTGCCACAAGCCATGGAATCTCAAGAATAGAAGGTACTTTATGGATCATCACACTAGGCCAAACTATCAACTCTTTTTAAGATCTGTACAGAATATGCTCATTGGAAATTGCTTTGCAAAGTCCCTATTCATACTGAATCAAAATATTTGTCCCCGTGGCTTCTAGTCACTATCTTTCTACTTTCAGGACTGTATGTAAAAAGTTAAGTTCCTGTCTGATACATTGAAAAATCATTGTCCAGATCCCTTTGATGTTCTCCTTCCCTATGCAAAGCATTCCTATTTGTAAAACATTCAGAGTTGATACCATGATATCAAATTTCAAGACATGAAAAATAGGTGAGCAGGCATTTCCTCCAGCCATTCTGGCCACTCTGGGCCTGGATCTCCATTTGGGATGTCAAGTAATTTTTTGGCAGGTTTTTTGGTTTTTGGTTTTGGTTTTTTACATGGACTATATTGCTATGTCCCTACTAGCTAAATTGACCTTAAACCACTTTAGTCAGAGCCTTTCCTATAGTCCAAGTTGGGCAGTGCAGTTATGAAATCCATTTTGCCAAACTTCCACTTCACCCATTTTCTTGCCCCTGATCTACTGGCATGTGCCAGGTACTGTGTTTGGTGCCACTGAGGTGGCGTCAGTTGCAGTGATAGGACAGTAGGATGTCTCACTCCCTCATTTTCCTGTAAAGTGGCTTTTTTAACTGCTTCCCTTCCATTTCTTATAAGTCAGAGGGAGTAGTAGCAAGGATATGGAGCATCTTCATTTACAGTATTTCTTATAAGAACTGCTTCTTTCACTGGCCTTTTTTTTCCCAGAGAACCAGCACCTCCAGCTTCTGGAAAAGTCAGGTTGGAGTTTTTATGAGATTCTTCTGAAAAGGAAAGGAATATGATAAACAGGGCCAGAGGCATTGACAGAATACACATGGAGAAGACAAGATGGGAGGACATTGCAGATAAAGCAATAAGAAGAGAAAGATCTCGGGGCGCCTGGGTGGTTTAGTCGGTTAAGCGTCTGACTTTCGCTTAGGTCATGATCTCGTGGTTCGTGGGTTCGAGCCCCGTGTCGGGCTCTGTGCTGACTGCCAGCTCAGAGCCTGGAGCCTGTTTCAGTCTGTGACTCCCTCTATCTCTGGCCCTCCCCTGCTCACGCTGTCTCTCACTCCTAGAAATAAATAAAACATTAAAAAAAAAAAAAAAGAAGAAGAAGAGAAAGATCTTGGGGCCAGCCTGTGTGAATGTATGATGGGAGGTATATGCATATGTATGTGTGGTAAGGGAGGGTCATAATGTAAGGATCTCAACTTAGAATACCAAGTTTACATTAAGGAACTACAGAAAGTAAGAAGCATGCATAGTGGAGAAGGGCAACTGTTCTCAAATGTCTAGCAAAAATGATTAGACTTTTGCTGATGTTTCATCTAACAGCCTGAGAATGAGCTCATTGCATAACTGCCAACACATTAGGAAGTAATCCAACTAGAATCTGATCTGGCATAATTCATTTCTTTAGCCTGGTATTATCCTCTGTCAAAGGAAAGTTAGGGGTCACCTACTTTAATAAAGTTCCATGGAAGAACATTGACAAGAGCACAGATATGACTGGTTTCCACCTAAGTGCGAATATTCTGTTGGAAAATAGGCACAGGGAAAAATAGGATCTGAGACACTGACATTTATATTAGAGCCAAAAATGGAAGTATTACAAAAAATGTGGTATGGCCAACAATTATGGTAAAACTAAACTCAGATTAAATATCTATTACTTAGTCTTTACTGATAGTATAAGTTCCCCATATAAGTAAGTGTGTACATAAAACACCTGTTAATATATGTGTGTATTGCTTTACATAGATTTGCTTGCATAAAATAGTAGTATATTTTTATAGTTTGATGTAATATTTAAATAATATCTAAAGCAATAAGGAAACTTCAATAATATTCTGTGAGCCAGCAAGATTAGAGGTACAAGTAAAAAAAAGAAAGAAAGAAAGAAAAAGCTATCAGGAACTGCATTAATTCAGTTAGTTTCCAGATCAAGAGAAGGGGTAGACCCAGTGAATTCTGTAGTTTGATCACACACATTGTATTGCATTGAGTTTTAATCACAACCCTTTTTAAGGATGGGTGAGCATGAGTTCATATGTAACAGAATTATGATGTGTTAGGAAAGTTCTGAAAATAACCTTATATACAGGATATTTAGTCCAAGAAGTTTTAGATGGAAAGGATAACTATTTCTAAATATTTAACTCATTTAAAGACATCAGTTTCATATTTTCTTAGAACTAGACTTAAGACTAATGAGTGACAGTTATAGGAATGGAGTGCTTAGCTTAATAAAGAAAGAATATTCTAAAATCAAAGCTTTCTAACAATAGAGTAATATAAAAATGATGGCTTGATGATTATATGACTATGATATTACAGAAAGGATTCCTATGAAAAATTTGATGGGAGATAGAATTAGAAACCTTTATGTACTTTTCTATTATATATTGTTATTATTCTAGAACACCAGCTTGAGTCTTTTAATAAAAGGATAAATTTTGTGGGGGCAAAGTGAATAAAATGTATTCCCATTTTTTACTCTTAAAGTTGTATGTAAATATATATATTTGTTCTTATTTGTGACACATATTTGTAGATATATATATATTTCTAAAATATGGTATTCAAATATGAATAAAGTTCAGTACCTGAGCAATGCTATTATGAAAACAATATAATATATTGCAAGATTACATGTAACCAGGTGGTATTTATCTATTATTTGTATAATTCAAAACCTGTGCCTTTTCTGAGAGCCACATAAACAAAACCCCCAAAGTTGAAGATTTTTAGATAAAAACCTCAAATCTTAACAAGTACAGTAGATTTTAACTACAGTTAATCACAGTAGTTGCAAGATAATTCTAGTTGGCTGAGCAAGAGCCTGATAAAATCCCTCCCCCCCACTCCCCACCTTTCCCGTATCTGTTCATATCATTTAATAACATGCAGACTTCGGGGCTGTGGGAAGATGCAGGAGAACAGCATGATGCCTGTCTTCCAACCAGCTGCCTGGACTGCATTTAAAGCAGGAGAATCGTTAAATATGTGGACTCTGAAACCAGAAGGCCTGACTCAAAATTTTACTTTTGTTTCTTCAAAGTTAAGTAAACTTGAGCAAGTAATTCAAATTTAATGTCTCAGTTTTTCCATTTACAAAATTAAAAAATCTTTCTCCTAGTGCTCTTCTGACAGTAACGATTACAGTAGTAGCTAATATTTATTG
The DNA here is from genome assembly GCF_008692635.1 of Crocuta crocuta. Lineage (NCBI taxonomy): Eukaryota > Metazoa > Chordata > Mammalia > Carnivora > Hyaenidae > Crocuta > Crocuta crocuta. Next base: position 3,124,266 of record NW_027529669.1, read on the forward strand.
AGTGATCACTATGTCCCTGGAACAATTTCTAAGTGCATTGAGTGTATAACTCACTTAATCCCCCTGAAATGCTATAAAGTTAGTTGATTTCTCCCCCCTCCCCACCCTTTCTCCAGATAATAAACTGAAGTACAAAGAGATTCAGCAACTTACTCAAAGTAGTAGTATTAACTCAAGCAGTCTGGCTTCAGAGATCAAGTTCTGAAGTATTATTCTCTAACTATATCAAGTAGGTCCTAGCATACAGTAAATAATTTAATAAATTATAGTCACTATTATTAACTTATAGTGAATATCTTTGTCTTACATTGCTCAGACACTGAACTCTATTAATATTTGGTTACCATGTTTTAGAAATAAAGATGAAATCTGGACAAAGAGATAATGCTGGAAACTGGCAAAACAGATTGAACACCACCATCCTTTCTGAGACTCCAGACACAAATAGAGAGTCCTTTAGATTCCAGGTAAGAAGGTAGAAAAGGCCACCTCTCTCAGTCTGTTCAGAACTTGTTTAGGGGCAACTTGACAGGCAGCAGCCATGGCAAGGCTTCGAACATATACAGTGGGGAGTAGGGTGGAAATTGCATGGCAAAGGGTGACCAACACACTGGTTTGTATACATTCTTAAGCACCATTTTTAGGATGTCTTAAAATAGCCAAAAGATATATTGTGGTGAATTTATTTTCATCAGATATACCCAGGGCATCTTAAGTACCATAATTTGATTATTAAAAATAAGGGGTGCCTGGATGGCTCAGTTGGTTAAGCGTCCGACTTAGGCTCAGGTCATGATCTCACAGTTCGTGGGTTCGAGCCCCGCGTCGGGCTCTGTGCTGACAGCTAGCTCAGAGCCTGGAGCCTGTTTCACATTCTGTGTCTCCCTCTCTCTGTGACCCTCCCCTGCTCATGCTGACTCTCTCTCTCTCTCTCCTTCTCTCTTTCTCTCTCTTAGAAATAAATAAAACATTAAAATAAATAAATAAATGGGGCTTCTACTTTTAGTGATAGCTCAGAAAGATCCTGTCATATTGACTGCCCCTCAGATAACAAATATTTATATATATGTGTGTATACATATTTATTATATACTTATGTATAACGTTTTATAATAAAACAGAGTATTTTAATATTTGTAATACATTTTTATGTATTGTACAGTATATGTGTATATTTTTCTCCACCTTATTTCTAGCCTGAGAAGGGCCCCAATCTGCACATGTGGGATACTAAAACTTTGAAAAGAAATTCTGCTATTACTTTGGCTTGAAGAAACATCAGGCAGAGATGAGGGCAACCACAGTTGTAAGAAAATGAGGTGGGGATCCTGTAGAGGGAAAGTCCAGTAAATATGTATGAATCTTCCCAAATATCAAGGTGACCCTTAAACCATACCTGTGTGTTCTAGACTTCACATAGCACAGCAAAGCTAGAAAGGATTCAGATCAGAACCACTGCCCAAGAGACAAAGTATGCCATTTGAACTTAAACAAAGCAGCCTGCAAAAACAAGCAAATCAACAGTGCATGAGGCAGTGCAAGAGAATCAAGAGTTAAACTTCACAACATTAAACCCGTATGTCTAGGATACAATTCAAAATTATTCAACATAAGAAGAAACAGGAAGATACAAATCATCCTTTTAGGAGAAAGGGTCAATAAGGAAAAAAATGCTCCTGAAATGATGTAGATATTGAAATTAACAGATAAAAATTTTAAAGCAGTTGATATAATCATGCTCCATGATATAAAGGAAAATGTGCTTGCAACAAATGAAAAAAGAATAGAATGCTTCAGTTGACAAATAGAAAATATTAAACACGGAATTTTTTGAAGTGGGAGCTACACTATCAAGTGTAAAAAACTCATGGGATGGGCTTAATAGTAAAATATAGATATAAAGAAAATGTTCAGGAAATTTGATAATAGAATAGGAAAGGATATTCAATCTGGACGTGGAGAGGAAAAAATGAAAAACAGAGATTTAAAGACATAAAATTTGCTTTGCCATATGTGAAATTTGATTTCAAGAAGGAAGATAGAAACAATGGGGCAGAACAATATATAAAAGCATAATGTCCCCCTAATTCCCAGATTCAACAAAGACAAATTTATAGATTCAATATGCTAAAAGGCTCCAAACAGGATAAATATAAACAAAACTAGGTGTGTTGTAATCAAGCTTCTGAAAACCAGAGATAACATCTTTAAGGCAGCCAGGAAAAAAATGACACATTATATACAGAGGAATAAAACATTATGAACAAAAGACTGCATGCTGTTTGATGTTACGTGTGAAATTGAAAACGAAATAAAGTCTATAGAGGCAGGAAGCAGATTTGTGCTTGCCTGGGACTGAGGATGGGGATGACCTCAAAGGGACCTGAAGGAACCTTTTGAGAAGCTGGGAATATTTTATACCTCAATTGTAGTAATGTTTATGGGATTACATCTATTTATCAACATTGATTGAATACGTACACTTTTAAAAAGGGGTGCATTTTATTTTCTGTGTTGTGGCTCAATAAAGTTGATTTAAATAAATGAAAGCACTGTTTGGAAAATACTCTCCTAAATGTAGCTGCATATCAGTGATCCTAATGATCTCAACCTATGTTATTGCCTTCTCAGGGGAAGTTTAAGATAGAAGAAGAAAATATAGCCAATATAGATTTAGAAAATAATTAAACCAGTATGTGCACAAAAACATTTTCAGAGGTGCTAGTTTAACAGAGCAGCAAATTTTCTGGTTTGGTTTCTATCACCCTGTTCAGATATTTAGAATTTTTTTTTCTCTTCAGTGATCCAAATTTGTTCATCATTTGTATCAATTAAAACTTCTTGAAATCTTGCAGTATTGAATTTCAAACGTAATCCTATGCCGGACTCCTACCAAAAATATGAAATTCTGAGCTTTTATGTGCCAAAATGTCCAGAATAATATTTGTAGTTTTTCAGTATCTTACAAAATTATTATTTTAGGAACTACAAATACTTTGAATTCGATATCATTTGTATTGCTCCTCTCATATGAAATGTGGCAGGTAGGATCTATATGGTAGTTTATCTACTCACTGTACGTTTATAGTCTCTTATTTGAATTAGGATATATTAGGATTTTTCAGGACTGCTCATTTCATTGAATTTTAACAAGTCATGTAATGTCTTTCTACAAAACATTTTCTAATTTTATGCTATTAGCAAAAGCTCAGTCATGAGGAAAAATCCCAATTATCAGGGATTATGTAAAATTTACACTGTACAGAAATACTTGTCATTAATGTATGCAGGCCCCCCCAAAAAAAGAAAAAAGAAAAAAAAGCCATATAATATATCGATGCCATAGTAAGAGAGCATCTCTGATCTCAGGAAAAGGCTGGTTTTATAAGGAAAGTAAAAGAAGTAGCATAGTGCCAAACAGGGCTTGATGAATGCCACAGAGATGGTTCTACATCACTCAAAACACTTCTCAGTGCTTCCTTAGATGTCTAAACACATAATATGGTACCAGTGACTAGGACTTTGATTTTTAACATAGTCATTCCCCCCTTTTACAGGTATTGCCAGCCCTGTTATCTCTTAACACTTCATTTGTCATGGTGCTGTTTTGTCTAAAATATATACAAAAGATGGGAAAAGAAAACAGACAGTTTTCCCATTAAAGGTTTGAGTAAAGGAAAGAGGAGTGCTTGGAAAGAGTAATTCTTTAACATGGACATGATCTAGTTCAAATTAGCGACTCACCTAGAAATGCTTTATGGCTATTGCTGCTGTTTGTTTAAGTTTCATTGTGCCAGCTTTTATAAATTATCCCTTAATATGTTCTGGACAGTTTGGTTTGAGGAGGATGCTCGCTTTCCCCAAGGAGCTAATGAAAATTCAGTGTTTGCCTATTCCCTGTACCTCATTGCAAAAATCAATGTCTGAAATACACCAGCTGCATAGTGATGATCTGTGGTTGTGGTGCCTTCACAGAGGTGAAAATTATAGCTCAAAAGGCAGTCTTTCCTTCTTCCTCTGAAAACTTTAGATTCACACGTCTGCTGCCTTCTTGACCCTGAGCTTTCTATCTTCTTGCCAGACACGAATGTTTTCTTCTTTCTTTTGTGGATATTGCTGACTCTTCCTGGAAACTCAGCCCAGGAGGTAGCTGCTTACTGCACACCTGTAGCTAGATTTGAAATCTCCATAGTATCCCTGACCAAAGAACGGTGCAAACTGAAAATTGCAGAGTAGCTTTCTGACTTTTTAGTTATAAATTTTATTTGCTAGCATGAAAACACAACAGCAGCCTGTTCACTAAGTCAACAAAACCAAGGAATTTGTTTCCTTTATTGGAGTTTGTGGAGTTAGGATATTGCAGCGGAAGAATGGGAAATGGGATTGGGGGAGATAAGATAGGATTTGGGCCCCTTTAATTCCTTTAAAATAGGAGTTTTAAATGAGGCCCAGGTAGGTTTGTTGAGGACCTGAGATCAAGAATGGGGTTTCAGGGGTGTTTAACATATGTGGGAATGTTGCACAGGAATTTAGCCTCAGTCCTTCCATCTTGACCCAGAGTTTACCTTCTGAGCCTATACTCAGAGGGCTACATAACTATCCTCAGGTGCAAGGAAAAGCACAAATAAGAAGTCAAGGGTCAATCTTCCCTGTTAATGGTTATTTATGACACAGTTGGCATATTTTGTCCTTGAGATAATGGCTATTCCCTTGAAACTCCCCAAAATCCTGAGCGGTGCCTTCAAAATAACAAATGTCCTACATACCAGGATAAGGGCTGCTCTCTTCATCACTTTGTAGCATTTTTACAATAACTACTCAGTTTTGCTTCTGTACTGCCTGCTTCCCTGCTTGCTTATTATAAAAAGCCCTAAGTCCTTGGACTCGGGGTGCACATTTAGAGTTCTGTGTTAACTCTGTGTGATCCCGGCTGGTAATAAAGACTCCCTTAATTAGGCTTTCTTGGTCTTGGTTGGTCTCTGTGTCTCTACTTCATGTAAATTTGGGAAGGCATGGATTTCATGAATTTCAAAGGGATGCCTCCTCAATGCATTACAGGTTACAGTCTGATATTGTTTAAGAGGTGGCAGTAACAGTGATCTTCAGCAGTCCACTTACTTGAGATGCTGTTTTAACAAACACACAAAAGGAATAATAGAAATACCTCACAACATTCTGAAAAAAATGCTCGTAATGCATGTGATCACCACTGATATTAGTTATTAGTATTTGATTTTGCTTTGTCTAAGGATAATCATAAGGGCAACTAATAATAACTAACCTGTAGAAGGGAAGGTTAGAACAGAACCTGATACCTGTCTTCCATATATTCTATGAACTATATGAATGAACAAAGATACTTCATCTAAATACCCCTAAGAGGGAGACATTGAAGTAGGGAATAAAATTACATCAAGATGGCTCTATATAGAACATCCTACCATGTTAGTACTATAAAGACGGGATAGCCTGCTTCTGTTAAAAACGTGTTTTCTGTCCCTGGAGGGGCAAAAACAATTACTGAGTCACTCAGAAAGGTTGAGAAACTTACCCAAGTCCGTGTAGTTAACAAAGCCAGAGTTGGGATTAAAACTTTAATCTGGGGGCGCCTGGGTGGCTTAGTCGGTTAAGCGTCCGACTTTCGCTTAGGTCATGATCTCGCGGTTTGTGGGTTTGAGCCCCGCATCGGGCTCTGTGCTCACTGCCCGCTCAGAGCCTGGAGCCTGTTTCAGTCTGTGACTCCCTCTCTCTCTGACCCTCCCCTGCTCACGCTGTCTCTCTCTCTCTCTCCTAGAAATAAATAAAAAATATTAAAAAAAAAAACTTTAATCTGAAAGCCTTTGCTAAATTTGTGAGCGATAGTGATTCTCTCTTGACTCCCTTCCCATCCCTCTTATACACTCATATGTTTGCCAATAGGTGGCACTGTTGAACAATTTGTTAAATGACTTAATTGCTAAGTTAAATAAATATGTATATTCACTCATCATTAAATTTGTCTTAGATTTTTAAAACCCTAACTGTAATTTATTTGAACCTGTTCTGGATAATGCATAATATTCCTTAAAGGGAAGCACCAAAATGTGTTCTAATTCTGTCATGGTTGCAGCTTGCTTGGCTGGTTCAGCCCCCATTCTTTAAACAAGTGACCCACTGCCAACCCCTCATTTAAACAGTGAAGAAAAGCTGCAGGTTCTCCTTGATGAAGGACGCTGGTTCCTTCATCACATTCTTCTATTTCTCCCTATGGTGCTTGAGAACAGATAGCAGAATATCTAATCAGCTGTTGCTTTGACCAAATTGCCCTTAGGTTTTGATCCCTTGTTTATCAGCCAGCTGAATGGGAGGCTTTTGTTGTCCTGCAGAGGTGGGTGGATTGTTTTCTTCTTTCTCAAGAAATCTTTCGCATTTGGAATGCAAAGCAATTATAGCATCTAATTCTAATGTATATAACAAACCTCCTGTTTCACCTCAGCAAAGGCTCATTATGTCTTGTAAGTGTGCTACATGTTGAATTTGCACCTTCGGTAATTAGTACAGCTACTATGCCAGCCCTCCTTCCCGCCTTTGCCAACATTTTCAGTGTTAGCAAACAAGCATCAATCACGAAACTGATGAGCAAAATTGAGGCCTCTTTGTGCAACTCAATGCACAGACTGGACTGAAATTTCAGGTTTCAGAGCTCATCTCTGCCAATATTGCAACAATATGTAACAAAAATAACAATAGCCAATTTAACAATTCATGGTTTTTATTGTTCATTATGTGCCAGGTACCGTGTGCTACATGTGTTACATGGATTATTTCATGTAATCCTAAAAAGAAACCCAAGAGGTAGTTGTCTTGTTTACCCATTTTATAAATAAAAAACTGAGGCGTAGAGAAGATAAATAGCATGCCCAAGGCCATAGCGCTATAAAGTGTTGGAGCCAAAATGAGATGACAAGCAACATCTGCCTGTTCCACATGGGAAAGTTAATTCTAACCCTTTGGAAGAAGGGCTCAGATTCTCTGACCCAAGTGTGGCCAAGTCACTTGGGAATCTGAGGTTAGTCACTCAGAAAAGGATAAGCCTAAACAAGATGGAACATACTGGTATTGGAAGTCAGGTAGGCATGGAATGTGTTCCAGAGGCTCAGAGAGATTCTCAGAGGCGTTCAGATGAATGAGAATGAATAAGAAAGCATATAGGAGAGTTAGATTTTTTTAAACAGTGGATGGTCATTTGAACTGATTTCGGCTGGGATGAATTTCTCTGCCACGTGGGTGCTATTGTTTCTACTGTCCTCAGTGCGGTAGGGGGGAGAGTAGACTTTAAGGAGATTACGTGAATGTTTACTAGTCAGCATCAAACAGGCTTTGCCACTGAATCTGCAGTTCCACTTCTGGTGGACTGGGTTTCTTTTCTTTTCTTTTCTTTTTTTTTTTAATATTTTTAATGTTTTATTTATTGCTGAGAGAGAGACTGTGTGAGCAGGTGAGGGTCAGAGAAAGGGAAACACACAATCAGAAGCAGGCTCCAGGCTCTGAGCTAGCTGTCAGCACAGAGCCCCACATGGGGCTCGAACCCATGAAACGTGAGATCATGACCTGAGCCGAAGTTGGATGCTTAACCGACTGAGCCACCCAGGTGTCCCGACTGGGTTTCTTTTTATTCTTGGGACCAAGTGTCGGCTGATGTCCTACTTCTAGCCACTATGCGCTGGTTTGTCCTTGTGAGTCAAATGTACTATCTTAAACCATGACCTTTTTTACTGGTTGTTGGAAAAAGAATAACGTTTAGAAAAATTTTGCCAAGGCTAATTTTATTAAATTTGAAAGATGGACCTTCATTTTGAGATTATGTTATTTTTGGTTTCCTTGATGGTAAATTCTGACTTTCCTACCCATCCACTTGCTGAATGTGACAAGTTTTTAGATTCCCGACAGGCATGTTCCACATGCTTTTTAAATTAATAAACAGTTTTTCTTTTCACTGAAGCGCTTTAATGCCAGTGACAGCTCTAGTCACTGCTATTTTCTAAGCAGTTGTTAAAATAGGCTGCTATATCCTAGTACCTAGCAAAACAATATTTATAAGCACTTAAAATTCTATAGTTAGACCATCAGGATAAAAACTTGTGACCTTAAACCTATTAGCTCTGGAAACTTAGGCAATGTACTTAACTTCTCTAAACCTCAACTTTAACATCTCTCAAATGGGGGAATGCCAGTATAGGTCTTCATGAGGATTAAATCCTATTATCCATAATTAATTTAGCACAACACAGGATCATAATAAGCATTCTTAACTGAAAGCACTGGTATTATATTAAGATAAGTCATGCTGCAGTCCTTGGGCCTCAATGAGTTAAAAGTTTTCATGCATATTTAAAAATCAGTATGCTGTCTGTTCATACAGAAACAAAATTGTTCTTGAATTCAGCTTATTAAATAAGGACCTCCATGACAATACAGAATGCAAAATTATAGCACATTTTGGAATTCAAACTCTATGTTGTGGTACTTCCTAATTTAAAAACAAAACACTTAGACAAAAACATTCACTGCATAAATTTTAAAAATCATTTAACAAAGTTGAACAAGTTTCTTTGTTGGAACTACTCATGTCTCTAAAATGCAAATGTGCATTGAGAGTACCCAAGAGGAGGGGGGTTTGCATATGCAACAGTGTACATGTGTTTATGACCAGATCCTTGTGTTTTCAAAGTAGCCATAGAAGCCAGTTTGGAAGTGCAGCTTGATTCCAATTAAGTTTTAGTTGGCGTGTCCATTTTCAGATCTGGCTCCACTTAGCCTGGGCTAATCTTACAGTCTTAAATCTTTTGTCCTGGGTTATTAACCAAAACATGAATATGTAGACTACATTAAGATCTCAGTATTATTTAATTCAATTCAGAAATTCATGCTGGGAAGGATAATTATTTGATACTTTATGGGCCAGTATATAATAGTATGGACTGTGTGCTAATGGTACTTAAAATAGTCCAAGAGCCATCCTTACTTGGAAGGGGTAGTGCTAGAGCATAGACCATCCAAGCTAAAGGGTATCATTCCCTGTCCTCTTTCTTTGCGCTAAATAAAATTTCATATAAAGCATCCATCTGCCATCCAGTTGCCTTGTTCATCTCCAAAACCACTTCAACCCAGAAAGTCAGGCAGGCGCTATCTCTAGAGTCAATAACTTGACTTTTTTTTTTTTTTTAATTTTTTATTTCTAGGAGAGAGAGAGAGAGAGACAGTGCGAGCAGGGGAGGGTCAGAGAGAGAGGGAGTCACAGACTCTGAAACAGGCTCCAGGCTCCGAGCTGGCAGTCAGCACAGAGCCCGACGCGGGGCTCGAGCCCACGAACCGCGAGATCATGACCTAAACGAAAGTCGGACGCTTAACCGATTAAGCCACCCAGGCGCCCCAATAACTTGACTTTCTGATTGGCCTCTATCTGCGTAATAATCTTAAGAAGCTGGATTTCCATTGCTCCATGGAAAGTTCTGTTCTGTACTCAACTATCACTTGGGTGGTGCTTTCCTGCTTTGCCCTGTGCCAGGGATCCAGGGTTAGATAATAACAATGGTAACACAAATATTTCCAGGACTTCGAACTGAAACTCTGTTATTAGCCAGAACATATGAAAAGCTGCCTAATATCACGAGGAATCAGAGAAATGAAAATCAAAACAGTAATTTCGCAAAATGTAAAAAGATTTCTCCTATCTAGTGCTGATAGTTTGTGGTGAAAGAGACATCCTTATATATTGCTGATAGGAAATTATTGCAAAAGTGATCTGATGTTGTTTTATGTGTATTTCTTTTGACCAATGATTTACGAAGCCTTAGTACATAAGAACATTTGTATTAGAATATTTTTGGCAGTGTTGTTTGTACTTACTGTCTTCCCTGCCTAGAAGGGTCTTTCCTGAGATAGATGCGTATTACACTCACTTCAGTTCTTGGGTTACACACCTTTCCGTGACCTCTTATGAAAAACAGCAAGCCTCTCCCATTTGCCTTTTCTCTAGAGTCCCTTGTTTTTGTTCTCCATACTTAGTCCCCTGTGACATGCTGTTATCTCACTTCTTTACCTGCATTTATTGCCTGTCTCTCCATTAGAATGCAAATTCCATGAAACCAAGAAATTTGTTTTGTTTACCTGAGTGTCTAAAGCAAATGTGTGTAGACAGTTATAATAAATATATGATGAATGAATGCATTTATAATATTAAAAGAATGAGTTTTATCAATATGTACTAACCCAGAGGGAAGAATAGGTTATACTGTTGAAGGAAAGCAAGTTTTATAGAAAAGGGTATGAGATGACCCAATTTTTATAAAAATATGAAAAATATATATATTTATGTATAAATATGTGTGTATATGTCCTATCCACAGTTAGGATCTGTATCTGTACTAATTTCTATCTGTGATTAATAATCACAGAACAAGGTACAGAGGATATGGGCTATATTGCAAATTAATATAGGTTGCCTTGGGGTACTGGAGTTAGACGGGAGGGATAGGGAAGAGGTTGTTAATTTTTTTAGACCTTCATATTGTTTTCTTGTGACAACAAGCATCGTATTACTTCTCTAACAACAACCTCTCTAGTAAAAAAAAATACCGAATAAAATAAATGTAACCGTATGCATATAAAATGACTGGGAAATTTCTGTAAATGTAAATAGCAAATTATATTATTATATTCTTGCACAGTTGGGCTTCTCTGCATCTTCATGATACCAGAGTCTTCAGGCTTATAGCAGATTGGCATTTAGCTTCATTGTGGTTTACCAGAGTCTCAGGTCCACATGAAACATGTAATTGTTAAGGCTTAGCCAAGAGGACTCCTCTACCTTGAGCCTTCACTCTTAATTGTCTGAGGCTTTGATAGAAAAGGACAGGGTCATGGATTGGAGTTTTTGCGCTTCTTATAAACAGTGATGTATTTAAAGCAAGACAGGGATAGTGGTCGGCCTGGAGTGCAGGTGTCACGGGGATACATTCTAGACAATTAAAAATCAATAATAAACTCCACTAAGAGTCCATTGATTAGTGGACTAATTCTAAATAATGCCTGTGGTTAAAATTACCCTCCAAAAAATGTTTGGCCTAATTTCTAAATGACTGCTGAGGTTATTGATGAGCCAGAATGGACTGTACTATCCTTGGTATGCCACTACTCAGATATATCTGATTTTAATAATGAAAGGTAATATCTTAGTTTTATTAAGCACCTATTACAGTAAATGCAATGCTAGGAATAGAAATAGAAAGATGAATAAAATGTCACTCCCACACTCAAGTAGCTCTTAGTATAGAAGCAGGCACAGATGCAACTGGAGAAAATATGGGGCATGTAATATAATGTAGAAATGTTTCAAGTGCTTGGAGGATACAGAAGAACAAGTGATTAGTTCTGCCTGGGGAATTCATTCAGTACTTGTTTACAAATGTTTACTGAAGGAGTTGTCTACACTGGGCCAGGCACAGTGAGCAAGACATCAGAGCTTATTTTCAGATAGGACAGTGCAGGTTACAACATAAGTACACTAAGTAAGTTCAAGCAGAGAATAGTGCATGAGAATGCTGTAATCAGAGAGGCCCGAAGAAGGGTGTAATCAGAGATAGCCTCCTAAGCAGGTTGCATTTTGGTTGTGGCTGAATGATGATATGGAGAGAACAATGCAAAATCAAGAAGAATGGGTACTCTAGAACCCAGCGGTGGCATGGGCCAGACCACATAGAACAGAGGCTGTCAAACCTGGGTGCACTGAGAATCCAGGCCAGTGGCACATCCTACATAATTGGTCTTGGCATGGAGCCCAGGCATGCCTATATTGTAAAAGCTCTACAGGAGATTCTCATGTGCAGCTGGGACTGAGATGCTATGGAGTCGGATGAGAGAAGTCTGATGAAGGCCACAGAGGGTTTAAAGAAGAGGGATTGACATGGTCTAATTTACATTTAAAAAATATTACTGCTCCATGCAGGAGTGATTACACAGAGGGCAAGTGTTAAAACGGGAAAAAATTAGAATGCTCTTACCATCATCCATTGGAGGAGATGTCTACAGCTTGGACCAGGTGGAGGCATTGGAGAGAAATGAAATCAGAAACGGCTTCATGGCTTTCTGCTGGCTTTGGAAGAAAAAATTAAGATTTTTACTTTGGATGGAAGAATGGGAACAACACCAGGAAAAGGAATGATGAAGTGATGTGGGTTGGTATGGGAAGGAGTGATGGGATTTCGGGTGACACAGGTGTGGACAGATCCAGGGAATAGCATCATCTGAACTGCTAAGCAGGTAAACTCTTAAAATTAAGACTGAGATGTTAAGGCTTTGTCAGGTATATTGTTCAGCAGTAATGGTAATCTTTGGTTCCTCCTTTGGGTGGTCTCTGTTTTCTTTCAGAGTTTCTCTCTCTCCATGTTAGAAGGTTTCCTATCCTGGGGTGCTATTATCTTGGCTAGGCTTGGAGTTTATGAGATTTTTTTTTACTGTCGTTGCTATGTCATTTTAACAATTGCTTCTGTTTTCTGCCTGATGTATCCACTGCTGCAGAATAGCAGTGGTTAAACATAAACTGAGTCACAGAGACTTCCAAGTGGGCTTGCACCCAAGCGTCAATATGTTCATGAACCATAGAAGCTATTTTCTGTACGAGACTCCCTGGGCAGCACCTGACACTGAGGTTCTCAATTCCCAGGTCAAGAGCATCATTAAATGTCTTTCTTGTGCTCTCTGGTACTGGGATTTTGTGTCATAGACACTGTGCTGTGTTGGCATCAAATGGTGATGCCATGTGTTAAGTAATCTTTTATTGTCTCTCATCAGTGGGGCAATGGTGGGACTTTATGCATGAAGCCATGAAAACAACTAGTGTTCTGTAAGGCTACAACTATCTAACATTAAGGTTTCTAAATTTAAAGTACGTACTTCCCAAGATGAGTGATAGCTGACATGTCTTTTTCCTCCTGCTAGCTTAGCACCACAGCGTCCTCATGCTATGCTTTCATCTTTCTTCTCAGAGAATGGTCGGTCTGCCTGCGCCTATCTGTATGGGGGGATCAAACTATTGACCAAGAATACAGACTATGGAATCAGACTTGTCTTCAGATCAGGGTTTTACCACTTACTAAGTATGGTTCTGTGCAAATTACTTAACCAGTCTAAGACTTTGCCTTCATCTGAACCTTGCTACTTAATAAGTTAACCCTGACCAAGAGCATCAGCATCACCTGAGAGACTGCTGGAAATGTGGAATCTCAAGCCCGACCCACATTTACAGAATCAGAATATTCATTTTAACAAGATCCTCCAAGTGATCATATAAATATTAGGGTTTAACAAACAATAATCTAGAAAAATTTGTGCTGTGTTAAATTACCCATGGGTAAAAATGTCTGTTCCTCAAGAATGCCAGCAGAGGAAAACTCCTTGTTAGTTGCAATTTTCATTGTAGAATGAGTTTTTAAGAAGCTTATTTGAAAAAGATAGAAATAATGGAGAGAAGAGGACAAACCATTTTATATTTAGGAAGGCAGACAGGCCTTTAGTTACCCTCTCAAATTACAGAAACCTTGTGGCCACTCAATCTGTCTGTACCCTGAGTTAGCATTGGAAAACATGGTGAAGACAAAATTCTATCATAATTACACTTTTTTAGGCTTCTTACTTTACTTAGAATTGCCACTACCCACTTGGAATACTCACTATTCTTGAAAGAACTCATAGGAAAAACAGTTTATAATCAGCACGGAATCTGTACACAAATAGAACAAGCTTAGACAGTTCACAAACTGCCAATTTTTATTGGCTTCATAACTCTCTATTTTTACCTAGATAGAAGAAGAGATAAGAAGGAAAGAATACTGAAGTTTCTAGAGTCATCCTGAGTCATATCCACATTTGTCTCATCATCATCTGTTTTCTTCTTATAGGTGTCCTGTTTATCTCTCAACTATTGCAATTTCATTCCTAGCTTGGACCACTAGAGAAAATGCCTTTCTGTTTCTTCAGCCACCCCTAATGATATCTTTCTCTTTTACTTTTTTACATTAACTCCACTCTTTTCACTTTCCTCTTGTTCCTTGTTACCCTCACCACCACCCAGGAAGTAACCTGTGGATGCTTTGGTACAAATTTTAGATGTTAACTCTCTATAGTGATGATTTGTGGATGACCTTCATTTACTTTGTGTCACATTGTATTTCCCATTGATAGGTGTAGCCAGTAAAAAGGTCTTGCTTTTTTTTTTTTTTTTTTTGGTGTAAGGAAGGAATTAATTACTATAGAGACTATCATTCTCTTTATTAGTCTGAGCTACAATTAATAATCAGTACAACAGCTTCAAGACACTAGACTCAGTGATTCAGATCCATTTTCCACTTGATGCTCCACTGTTTAATCATGCTGTGTGAAGAGTTTCCATGAGAAGAGGGAGAATGAAAGTCAAAAGTATGTAATTCAGGATAGTCCATGCTATTCTGAGGTAACAAGCAACTTCCAAATCATAGTGGCTTAACCTCACAAAACGTCATAAGAATTCTAAATTACATTTCCAGGGTGAGTTGATAATGCTGCCCATCTCATTATAGATATTTAGGGATGAGATGAAGAAGGTGTTCATTTAGACACATGTTTTCTCCATAACCATGGAATGGCAGGGATGAAGAGAATCCACAATAGGGCTTTCAGAATTTCTTTCCAGAAGTAATACATTATTTTCACCCATGTGGCATTGGCCAAAATATGTCACACAGGTATCTTTAAATGGGGTGGGGAAGTGCAAACCCACTGTGTCCAGAAGGAGAAAAGCTAGAAATACCTGGTCATGAGCATTAATGACTACTGGAGACTGTCATACCAATAAGATCTGTGGCTTTACCACACACTGGTTTTGTAGCCTCAGTAAACTTTCTCAGCAGTAAAATAGACAGAAAGCACCTGCCCTATATACCTTAAGGCTTACTTTGAGGACAAATTCCCTAATGTTTATAAAAGCACTCTGAATGTGTGAGGGATTCTTATCAGCAAAGTCTTTAGTTCTTGATACATGACCTCATTTCCATCTGTGTTCTATTGTGTTGGCTAGGCCATGGATTATTTGTTATTATTAAATCTGAATTATTTTGTATAAAATCCTAGTATGAGTTAGTTAAAATATCAAGAAGATTGTTTATATAGTATCAAGAGGCAATTCTAAAATTTGAAAATGCAGTTACTTTTGCTCTCTATATCAGTGTGAGAATGTGGGACATTATTCTGTTTCTTAGAAAGCCAACTCCACTGCTGCTGACATCCCTGCGAGTCTACGTACTCTAATAGGTTTGTTCTATAAATCAGTATTTTGGAGGGAAGCTTCCAGGAGCACAAAGTCCCCAGGGTCATGACTGCTGCTATCTCAGAAGTTTCTGGGCAGTAGATGGCATTTGAAAAGATGTAGGGAAGAGGGAAAAGGAGAGAGAAAAAAAAGAAGAATTGAATACATGACTGGTCACTAGTGAGGAACTTTGTGGAAGGAGTAAGTATATTTACTCAGAAATTTTGTTTCCTCCTTCCCTTCCTCCCTTCCTTTCTTCTCTTCTTTTTTTCCTTTTCACTTATTTGAATCTTCCATTTCTCTCCATACATTTTACAGAATACCTGTAACACTAAAGTTTTGTGAAAGTCAAGTACTTTTTTGACTTATTTAACATTTTGAGATAATATGTTTGGTTTACAAAATGCTGAGCATGTTTTTTTTTTTTTTTAAAGTTTATTTATTTTGAGAAAGAGAGCATGAGCAGGGGAGCGTCGGAGAGAGGGGGAGAGAGAGAATCCCAAGCAGGCTCTGTGCTGTCAGCCTGATGCAGGGCTCAATTTCAGGAACTGTGAGATTATGGCATGAGCCAAAACCAAGAGTAGTAGGCTTACCTAACTGAGCTACCCAGGAGCCCCTGTTTTTAAGATGGATACAGGATGAGAACTCGGGCTGATTTGTGAGAAATCCACTAAAATGAGTGACACCAAGAATGATAAAAATGAGAGGAGCAGTTTTTTGAGCAAGACTTAAAACCAACTAGCCAAACAGTTATTTGTGTTTCCCTAAAGAGAGTTCAGTGTGTTTCCTGTATAGGTCCCTCTACTTATTTTTTGATTATATAAATAACATCTTTGATGACTCAGTCCTAACAGGAAGCAAACCAAACCATTTTGCTTCCTAGAGTCATTGTGCAAAAGGCAGAGATCGTACATACCAAAATGTAAAAAAGAACATCAAGATGAAAAGTGAAAATACAAAAGTTCTTCTAAATTAGAGGCATTGGAAGAGAGAACAAGGAATAAACAGACAAGGAGTGGTCAAATCACCAACCACACTGGAACTGATTAAATGGAAGCTGATTTAAGTTTATTCTGGAAACAGGGGTGCCTGGGTGGCTTAGTGGGTTAAGCGTCCGACTTTCACTTAGGTCATGATCTCGCGGTTCGTGCGTTCGAGCCCTGCGTCAGGCTCTGTGCTGACTGCCAGCTCAGAGCCTGGAGCCTGTTTCAGAGTCTGTGACTCCCTCTCTCTCTGACCCTCCCCTGCTCATGCTGTCTCTCTCTCTCTCTCTCCTAGAAATAAATAAAACATTAAAAAAAAAAAAAGTTTATTCTGGAAACAGGATTCCATGTATTGGAATGCTGCATTAGCCAGCCCCATCTTCCTAAAGTTGCTGGAACAGAACAGGCACTAGATATATATTAGTCTTTTGAATTTCACTCATCATTAACTTTTCAACAGGTTTTTAATTCACAAAGCATCTGGGTTTGTGTAATTGCCTACCTAATAGTGCCCATTACATGGTTGGATGGTAACCAGGACAGAGATAAACTAGGGAAACAGAATGCTCTTCAAGCCAACTCAAGTACTGAAGTAGAAAACCATGGTTTACTAAAAATATGACTAAAATAGTAATCTCATGGTTCAGGTTCCACTCCTGTTACTTCTTCCGTATGTGAGCCAAGCTAAGTCACTTAACTTCTCTGCATAGTAATTTCTCCATATGTAAAAGGACAGTAACAGACTTACTACTTACTATATCACACGGTTGTTGGATGATATACCATTAATCATTTAAGTTATTAAAATGCATAAACTGTTATGTAAATGGCATGCTCTCCTACATCCATAAATTTGCATGGGTGTTTCCTTTGCACAGAGTTCACCCCAATACTGCTACAGGTGCTAATTCCTAATGGTTCTTCATGCCTAAACTCCAGTGACCTTCTCTGGCCATTGCCTTCCTTTTTGATTAGGAAACATGCCTTTCCTCTATCCAGGATAGCACAAATCAAACCATATCATTGTTTCCTGGTGTCCTTTTTATGATGGCAAATTAATCTCAATGTATTAAATAACTAGTCCTAGTCTCTAAAAATGTCTTTCAATTATGAATTACTTTTGCAAAGAGTACTTGATGACTGTTACTGTTTAAAAAATCAACATGAGGACAAACATGGATGCAGGCTGATAAATGCTATTTACCAGCAGTTTAGGTCTTTTTAACATCAATGAAATGCATACTAACACAGTCGAGGCCAAACCTGCTCCTTTAGACCAGTCATAAATGTAAAGGGAAACATGGACACCTAAATTGTGGATCTGTACTTGATTATAAATTTGTCATTTAGACAATCTAGACTCTGCTTATATTTAATATTTTAAAATGTAATCATCAAAGTGAACACACAGTTCTTGTAGAGATTTTCCTAAATCATAGAATGTGTCTTTGGATACCTCAAACGGTCTAAAGACTCCAGTTTCAGGGGGAAAAAATTATCCTGGAGATTGGGTGGAACAGAGAATATAAGTGATGAGAACAGCGACCTAAATAACTCACTTATAGCATCATATTTTCACAGAATTCTAAACTAACACTATGAAGAAATAATGGTTGGCAGATAATTTGCAGAAAAAACTCAAAATATACTGGACATAAAGTGATTTATTCTGGAATGCAAGTAGATGCCAACCAGACAATCAAGATAGATGTAATTAACACAAACTGAAGAAGACAAAGAGAAAGAGAAGTAATTTTTTTGGCAAAGGATTATTGCTTGAAATTCCTTTACTGCTAGGCAACATTGGACACTGATTTGATTTTTATTGCAATGCAGTGATAACAAAGTCACATATCATTAAATTTCCACAGAGGACATTGAAAGGAAAACCTTTCTCTTTTAGATGTTGTTATTTAAACATTTAGCCTGGGTCAAGAGATTCCTAGCCTGATGACTGGCTTTCTTAAAGAATCCGGGGTGGTCTCTACAGGAAGTTCACCTGGAGGAGGATAAGCAGAGCGTGACTTTCCTAGCAATAGAACACTTTTACTTTCCAGAAATTCACAGAACTGTATCCTGAGAGAACAGTGACCATCCCTGAGAGGGATGTGTGGGGTGTACCCAAGCATAGGCATGTTTGCTGAATCCCTCTCCTTTTCTTTTTTATGCTTCTGTTTGTTTAATTAATTTTTAATATGGCATATGTGCAGTACTTTGTAATTAAAGCAAAAACATAAAAGATCACTAAAGCAATTCTAAAATTCCTTAATTTCCTTGTTCTATTTTCTTCTGGAATGGTTTTGGTCATTACAAGGAAAGAAAGGACCTTGTTTAATACCTTGTTGAGCAAGAAGACACCTTACCTGTAAAGAACTGTAATTCCATAACTTCAAAATCAGTTACTGCTTGACCACTGAGGCAGATTACTTTGAATACTATTCCCAAGAGGACTTCTTATTAAAATGACTTTGTGTCAAGAGCTAATGTAGAAACTCATTTCATTCCTTAATTACTTCATGGGTAGAAATTGCTTCCTAAGCTTTACTTGGAACCGATTTTTTTTTCTCCTTAACTTAATTTCCTTTCATTCACCAGGTTCAATTGCCTGTGATAAATACAAAGAAGAAAAACAGTCAGTTTGTCATACACAGTTCTCCAGCAACAAAAACTGTATTTCTCAATTAGATCTGTTATTAACTATCTTTCCATGCAACCCATCTTGAAAGTGCAGACCTTTTATTTTCTGGATCCTGAACCTTGTCACACCCATTTTAATACAAGGGCTGTTAGTGTCTCTGGTTTCAGTAATGTGGTGAGCAAAATAATCTATGAGAGGTGAAATAGAAATGTATTTAGGCTGACCTGAACCTATCAAATCTGATCATCATAAATAGCTTGACACTGTAGCTCGTCTTTTCCAGTTCTTACCCCAGAGAAATTTATGTTGAATTGGAAGCTCAATTTTGCTTCCTACCATCAAGAAAAGTTACATGGAGCTTGGATAAAATAATGTAACTTGGTAGGATTTCCACACCTGCCACTTGCTTCCCTCTTTGAGGGGGAATAGTTACTGCCTTTCAGAATAGCCTTGCATATGGATTCTTGATTCAACCATATCTCCACACGTCTTCTTGACTTTTATTTATTTTTTTCTAATAATTTTTTAAGTAAATTTTTTATTTTTGAAATAGAAACCAAGTGCAAGTGGGGGAGGGGCAGAGAGAGAGGGAGACACAGAATCCAAAGCAGACTCCAGGCTCTGAGCTGTCAGCACAGAGCCTGATGTGGGGCTCGAACTCACCAACCACAGGTAGTAACCTGAGCCAAAGTCAGACGCTTAACCGACTGAACCACCCAGGAGTCCCTTCTTGACCTTTATATTTGACATATCTCCAACAAAATGAAAGAAGTCTTGATGTCAACAATTGATCCTTAGAGAAAAAGGAAAGAATAACTTATTTAGATAGAGGGAAAGAGCCAAGCAAGTAAAGAAGCTGGGGATTTCTTGATGAAACTTTCCTGTTGATGAGTGGTATTCTTTTCTTCATCAAATGCCTAATACATATTTAATGTTAACTGAAATGAATAAAAGTTTATTTACATAAAATCAAAATTTATATGCAAATCAGGACATCCACCACATAATAATACCACTCAATCTGAGTATATATTTAGGTACAAAACATTATCCTTTGTAACTAGTATGTTGATAATTGAATTATGAATATTACTTTCTAATACATTTCTTGCCTTTGCAGCTCATTAAGTTCATTCCCTTGGCCTGATATGTAATATTGCTATGAATTGCTTAATTATAAAAAGTATGATTTCACATTTATAAGTAAAAGAACAAATTCCTTGGGAAAATATATGTGGCTAATATATATTTGAAAAAAATATTTGACTCAGAGACATGAAAATTAAATCAACAGTAGACATTCTCCACTGAATTGACTCACCTGAGTAACCTCCTCTATTTCTATTGTAAAACTTGATTAATTAATGGGAAGGACAACTGAACGTTATGGAAAATGGCAATGTACTTCTGCTTTTACCAGCTGAGCCCCCATGCTTACATGAATCAGTATGTTCTCAAACCATAGCAATGCTTGTCATTATAACCACATGATTTAATTATGTGCATTAATTATGTACAACTAAAGAAGAAAGTATGACTTCTGTGCAAGCCAGGTGCCTTAGAAAGTCTCACTAAAAATGAGTTAGGAGAAAAAAAAATGGTATTGATATAGATAAGATAACTGTAAGAGAAAAGGAAGTAGTAAGAATCTGGCAGACTGCATTCAGTGTACTTTAGATTTTCTCTGCACTTAATGGAGTAGATAATGGTTTATAGGAATGGTTTATGCAAGAAAATCCAATCATATACCTGAAAAAGGGAAAAAAAGTTTCCAATCTTGATAGACGTCAAAATCATAACATCTAGCATTCCTCATAACATACTTCAGCAATTTATGTTTAGCCTGTTTGAAACAGCACTTTGTTGTTTGATGTCTGTACTAATTTGCAGTATGTCTGATTAACTGGTCCGTCTTTGATGCTAGTTTTTAATTTGCACAGTTGATAATGAGTGTGACTAAATGTGTTGTGTTCAGCAACTACTCACCACACCTCTTCCCCTTTCTAGAAGAGTGTATCTCTCCTCCTCACTGACACTGGGCTTGCCCATGTGACTTACTTTACCCATTAGAAAGTTGATAGAAATGACATATCAATTCTTAGCTAAGCCTTTATTGAAGCATGGCTAATTTCTGGGAGCCTTCCCGGGCCTCTGACATCCACTACAAGAAGATCACACTCCAGGATGAAGCTATTCCTGCAGCCTGAATCTTAAAATGAGAGACACATGAAGGAAACCTGAGGCTGACCAGAAGCCTGGAGTCAGGTGATGTGTCCAGCTAAGCTGGGCTCAGTTGAAGCTGAGTTGCAGCTAACCCACAAAGCTGCAATGAGGGGGAGTTAACTATGTGTTGTTCAAGCCACTGAGTTTGCGTTGTTTCACATTATGATTGAGGCAAAAAGCAGACTCATTCAGCTTTCAACCAATTTAATGACTAGCCTTACAGTTTTACATAGACGTTACCTTTTTATACTTTGTCTAGAGTATGTTTCTAGTTTCCCCTTTCCCCACTGAGGATAACCTTTATGCCTAAGTAAATATTTGCCCTCATATTATTTGGCACTTCTTATTCTGCGGCAAGTCCAAAGCAGTACTCTGAAGTGTGTTTGTGATTCACTTGAGAAGTGTGCTTTAATAGATGTATGCCTCAAATAGAGAAGGCTTTGACCGTACATCAAAATATTGGGAATCAATGCAGTTTAATATATTTTAAATAAATGTAAGGGTTTAAGAGACTCCTGAATTATGTTTATGATGCCTTGTTTTATATTAACTTTCTAAGTTAACCTACAACTGCTAGTCATTGTAGCATTTTATGAGGATGTTCTTATGCTAAAATGTCACAAACTGTATACCTGGCATTAGAGAGTGAGCAAATGGGCAGTCCTCATCTACTCTAATGGTTGAAGTATGCACTTTTTAGAAATGGTAAGCAAAGTGCCTCTGGAAGCAGCCATTCTGTCCTCATTGTATGCTATACCCAGAATATAGCTTGGCACATATTTGGCATTCAGTAAATATTTAATGAATGAAACATGTATATGTCTAGGTGCTGGTGTGAATATAACCTTCTGAGACTGGTTTTATGAGTTTTTCTCCCTCCCTCTTGCTTGCTTTCTCATAGGAGTGTAATTCTGCCTATAATATACCAAAGACAGAAAAGTGTGTCAGAGAGAAGAGGAGAAACCTGAATGTCTCACTGATTGACTAGTCTTTTTATAGACTAGTGATTGGATATCTAAGGATATGCATAAACATTGGAAAGGTGCATGCAATTTGCCCCAGTACAGTCAGAATATTTCCAAAGATGTCTCTTCTCTAGTAGTGTGTCTGGACACTTTTGCTTTCTTCAGTTGAATTGTAGGCTTATAAGGATATTTGTTGTAGGCTTGATTATAGTAGTGAATAATTACAAACAACATAAAATGCCTGACCATAGGAATTGGTTAAATCTATGATGGGGTATATGTGCAATGAAGTACAGTATATCTTGAATTTAGTAGGAACTCAATAAATATTGTTGACTTACTCTCACCATTAAGACAAGGATGTAAATGTGTGTTTATTGACAATGAAACAAGACCACAATATATTAAGTAAGACTAACAGGTTACCAAGTAGCATGTATACTATAGTTCTATTTCTGGGAGGGGAAAAACACCATACCTATCTGTCTGTCTGTCTATCTATCTATCTATCTACCTAATCTATATCTTTATCTGTATACATAGAAAAGTTAAAGAATCCTTACCCTAATTCTATGCTATTATCTCTGGGGATAGGATTTATGTTACTTTTAATTTTTAACTTAATGTTTTCACTGTCTTCTGATTTATTTTACAATGATCCTTATCATTATAAAAACAAGGACAATATAATTTTTAGAAAAATAGTTATGTAAAGTATTTGGGGATGGGCCACGTGTAAATCTAAATCAGCTCTTAGTAGCTAAAGGGTACTTACTATCTCAGTCCCCAGGGCATTTCATTGCCATGGTGTTTATGGGTGAATTCACAAGTGTCCTAATGGATGAAAGCTTAGGTGTTTCATCAGATCCAAATTCTGTGTTAAATTCTACCTTCACACATAGAACATGGCAAAGAAGGTACTTTTGGACATTATTCCTTAGACTACTAACCAGAAAATAAACAGAAAGAGACGGGTGAAGTCCTATTTAAAACTTAATGGACAGGGCACCTGGGTGGCTCAGAGGGTTAAGTGTCCTACTCTTGATTTTGGCTCAGGTCATGATCTCACAATTAGTGGGATTGAGCCCAGCATTGGGCTCCATGTTGATAGGAAGAAGCCCCTTTGGGATTCTCTTCTCTTTGCCTCTCCCTCCCTCCTTCCCTCTCTCTCAACATAATAAATAACCCCCCAAAAAAATCTAAATGGAAAAACAAAAAATAAGACTGGAAAAAAAATGAATGAGTTCTCCATTTTTCAAATCTTTTCCCTGGAAATCTCGGTGCCTAGACAACACATAGCATGTCTAGTATATGGGGCGTACTTGTAACAGATTGTTTGTTTATCTGAAATTCAAATTTCACTGGTCACCCTATATTTTTCTTTGTTAAATCTGGCAACCCTATTGATAAGCCATATTTCTGGTCTAACTTACTCAGTTAATAGAAAAATAACTAGATCTGCCTGCAAGGTTGTTATGTCACGGGTAGTATATCTTTCTTTTACTTTTCTTCTCAACTCTTGGCCTTTACCCCAGCCCTGACTCTGCCTCAGCTCATCCAGCCTTAGCACTGACAATTTGTAGTTACTATGTTTTTCTATAGTACAGAGATAAGACCAAATGGAGCTCTTCTTATTCTATACCCAATAAAGGAGAATTAAATTCTAGTATTTTTGCTATGTAGAACAAATAGATTTCCCTATTTTTTCTTTCTTTTTGTTCCTCCTCCACCAGCTAAGAAGACACTAATGTTAACTAATAATCCCCATTATTATCTCCTAGTATGAAACAGTACTTATTATAGCATGTAAGTTACCTACTGCCACAGTGATATTGCATAACCAAGCATTCCGAAATGTAATGGCTTAAAACAATAAGATTTATTTAGTTCACAGGTTTGCAGGCTGGTGATTAAGGCTGAAATTGCCTGGGTGATTCTTATGGTCTCAACTGGGATCAGACACATGTCTGGCATTCACTGACTCTTGGCTGGGACAGCAGGAGTCACTAGGTCATGCATTTTTCATGTCCCAGCAGGCCGTCCTGGGCATGTTCTCATGACAGTGACAAAGGTGTAACAGCACAAGTGGAAATATGTGAGCACTTTTAAAAAATTTCATTTTATGTATCATCTGTTAACATCTCTTTATCAATACTAGTTGCTGAGCCAACTAAAATCAAGGGACAGGGAGAAAGTGCAAAATCACATGACAAAGGGCATGCGGGCAAGGCAGGTAGAAGGCATCACTGATGTAATCAATATACCACCCATAATTCATGTGATAATAATGATGACTAGCTTTTACTAAGTATTTGAACTCATGTGTCTTTGGCATAATATTAGATCAATGAGAACTCTTTACTAATGCTGAAAGAACCAGCTGGCGCTACATGAGATTTTAGAACTGTTCATGTTCTAGGAACACGTCTTTTTTAAGGCAGCCTGGAGATACCTATAAAGGGTAGGGCAGTGCCTTCCTAAAGAAGGCCTAGTAATAGTTCTGCTTGAAAATGAATATAGTTTGCATTTTAATACTTCTAAATTGATTTTCATTCTGACCAGGCAACTGTGGCGTTGTTTTTCACTGAGACCATCAAAATTATAAATCTATTTAACCTTTTTTCCTTAAACTTCTATTAAATACACAATATGCACTGCATAGATAATGTAACACAAAATGAAATGGAAAATAAGGTCTTCAGCCATTCCTAATCTAATTGTAGCAACTTGCTGATAACTAATGAAAAGACCAGAAGGTAATCATTTCCTCTTTTGAATGAAGAAGAGTTTTGCAGCTTCACTGCAACTGTCTGTGAATTTCAAGCTCCATTTACTGAAACTAACATGAAAACAGTGTATTTGACTTGTTTGGAATCACTATGCAAAATTGTTTGGAGACTGCTGCAAAAATTTATATTCATTTTCACCTTCTCATAATCATTATGTTCCATCATACTTTATAACAAAACAAATATCCTGGATTTTATAAAATTAAGGCTGAAGAAAATTGAATTATAAAAGATTTTCCCTGATGTTACTGGCAATTAACATTTAAATGAAGATCTAAATTATCCATAGCACAAAACTGAGGAAAACAATTACATAAATGTATTACCATGATTAAAATAGAAACTTAAAACGGATTGGCTACTAATTTGATTGTTACAGATCAAAAGGGAATTTTAATATTTTAATTATTTTTCTGCATATATATATATAATATGACATGTACTCACATAACTAAAATCACAAATCAAAGAGGATTTACCCTGTGTCCTAGACCTAAGAGCATACTCTTCAAGGAATATATTAGTAAACATATGTTGTCACTGAAAATGTGCTTTTTTGAGCATTTATCTTGAATTCTGTGAATTGTTTCAGTACACCAAGTAACCATATAGAATAATTAGAATAGTTGTTTGGTTTTTTTCTCCCAGGTTAGGCACATCGATTACACTTTATTTANTAACCAACTAAGCCACCCAGGCACCCCACATCGATTACACTTTAAATAGCTCTTGTAAAGAAAGCCAGTTGTTGCAGAGTAAAAAGAATGTTGGACTCAGTATCACGTATCCTGACTTTGAATCTCCAGTAGTTATTAGCTATACGACCTTGGGCCAAACTTAACAGAGCTTTATGTTTGTCTGCTAAGTTTCATGAAGCAATGGAGGTAAACTGATTGCACACTGCAAGAACTGAATGAGTTTTATTTATTGAACAGCTGAAAAAGGAAGTACAAAGAAAAAAATAAAAGATGAGGTTCCCACCTATGTTTTGCTTTGGAAACACCCTTGGTTTTCAGTGTCAACTGACTTCTAGATTCAGACATAAAGAGGGTTGATCTCTCTATTGTTCAGTAGTATGGTTAAGAAACAAATATTCCATAGTATAGGTAAACCACATCTTCTTGATCCATTCGTCCATTGATGGACACTTAGGTTCTTTCCATGANGTGAAAATACTTCTATGAAACTGTGTCTCTAAATATAATAGGACCAGGGGCGCCTGGGTGGCTTAGTCGGTTAAGCGTCCGACTTTCGCTTAGGTCATGATCTCGCCGTTCGTGGGTTCGGGCCCCACGTCGGGCTCTGTGCTGACTGCCAGCTCAGAGCCTGGAGCCTGTTTCAGAGTCTATGTCTCCCTCTCTCTCTGACCCTCCCCTGCTCACGCTGTCTCTCTCTCTCTCTCCTAGAAATAAATAAAACATTAAAAAAACAAACAAAAATAAATAAATAAATAAATATAATAGGACTGTTCCCATCAGTGCTATTTACGAAATGTAGATGAATGATTTTTTTTTTAAAACAACTCCTAGAAATACCCTGAATTATTATAATCAATCATTGTCATTAGTGTTTCTAAACTTTTAGGTGTTATGGATACTTTGGGGAATCTAATCACAATCAGATACTGGCTTTCTCTAAATTTCCAGCAATTTGCCGGTTTGACCTTAGGAGTAATTTGGATTTTAACTTTCTCTCATTTATGCCATGATGGGGTTAAAAACCAACCAAAAACTCATTCAAGAAGAACAATATTAAAGGTTCATATTTATTTAAAGTGGAAAAACAACTTTTTTTTTAAATCAAGAAGATTTTCTTAATGTAACGGAACCAAGAGAAGAATGGATCTAATGTCAAATACAAGTTAAATCAGACAGCATGTTTGCCCAAACAGGACGCACAGTCCATACAAGGAAGAGCAACAACAACCGCTCACTTTCTTCTCCCCTTTCGATGGTAGATCCTATTGGATACTTGACAGCAAAGTCCATGTAGCATTATGGAGGTTAAAATACTGGATTTGTATTTTCCTAATCTTCCTTCCAGCTGGGGCACAGGCAAGTGGTACAGTGCTGACCAATGAGGCAGAAAAGCAGTTTACTGCAGACTTCCAGGAAATGTTTATTTCTCCTTGAATAGAGTCAGTTCATGGAAAAGAAACCACTGCCTCCTCATCCCCACTGTAGAATACTGTCCTTTGAAGATGTTATTGCTCAGCTGCAGCTCTTTGTGACCGTGAGTTCAAGGCTAGAAGAAATGACATGGAGTCCTGATCACTGATAGTGCTGAGCCACTTAACCCACCCTCAGCTGCGTGTCTATAGACTCTTTATCATTAGTATGTGAAAAATTAACCCTACTATTTATATGCCCACTTTTAGTTGTACGCTTTGATACTTGAGTCCAAAAGTGCTATAGTGAGCCTCCTGTTTCCCAGAGTTTTTTAATTAGCCAGCTGAAGTTTTACACAATGAGAAACAGAATACGGTTTTTTATTTCATGGAAGACAATAACAGGGATATTTCTAAGATCACAAATACCATGGTGGAGGTCCTAGTAGTGCAAGAGCTAGCCTATGATGCCACTGTGTTGATTCTAGGATGGAAAATCTTTGTGTTTCTGTTTCAGAAGCATGGCAGTCCCACCCCTTGGCAAGGGGAGAGAGGAAGAAGGGAGGGGAGGAGGGGGAGAGAGAAAAAACACTACTACAACAGTACAGATAATAAAAGCTAAGAGTAGCGGGTCAGTGCAGGTGAAATATGCTGTGATCTGAATGAATTCTGAAGTCTTGATTTTTATGTGTCCCTCCAGTGCATGTTTTTTTGTGACAGTGCTGTTTCTTTAAAAGCTTTATATAGAAGGGGATGACAATCCTGACAGTAATTTGGCACACACATACACATACACACACACACACACACACACACAAAACAACAACCACCACCACCAAAACAACAACAACAACAACAACAAAGAAAAACCAGCCTTTTGCCTAGGAGGAAGTAAGGACAGCCTGTATTTTCTTTTCCATTTCATACATCATTTAGAACTTACTGCAGTGATTCCACAAAATCAGGAGGCCTTAAAAAGTTAATGAGAAATCTACAAGAAAAAAACCTGTTGTGTGTTACTCCGGAATACCCTGTAATGTCCAGGGCTTGTTACCCAGAGAAGCAAGGCTATTTTAATGCTTTTATTTTTATTGCACTAGAATTGCAGGAAGCATCCTAAACCTTCTATGTTAATAAATAAAAAATATTGTGACCTTTAGTTGTTTGGCAAATAACATTTTTTCAGCACTGAAATTTCAAAGCTTATTCTTCTGTACTTTTGACCTTAAGGACTTTATATTCATTGTTGCAAATTCATAATGCTAATTAAATTAAACAGTGGCATAGGTTTTGGTCATCTGGTACCAAGGAACACTTGATCAAAAAGGACTGGATAATCAGTTTTATCCTTAATCATGACTTCTTGTGACTACTTTTGTATAGGTTTCTTGTGAAAAGAGTTTGATTGTATATTACAGTTTAACTTCAACATGTTTTTATTTCCAACTGACTAAAAGTCTCTGGAAGGTAGAGACTTTGTGTTATATTTTCCAGTTTCTTGCAGAACAGAATTACTTAATATATGTCACATGGGAAACTACTTCCTTGGGATGTTAATAGGTATAAATGAAAAAAAAAGTTCTCAAAGTAAGAAAACTTTTGCTTAAAAAAGAAAAAGAAGTCTTTACTGCATAACACTTCAGAACATTTTTTTAATGTTTTTATTTGTGTGAGAGAGAGAGAGAGAGAGACAGCATGAGCAGGGGAAGGTCAGAGAGAGATGGAGACATAGAATCTGAAGCAGGCTCCAGGCTCTGAGCTAGCTGTCAGCACTGAGGCCAATGCGGGGCTCGAACCCATGAACCATGAGATCATGACCTGAGCTGAAGCCAGATGCTTAACCAACTAAGCCACCCAGGTGCCCCTCTTCAGAACATTTTAAAGGCAGCATATCCCATATCCCTATTCTTGAGACATATGTAGGAATCTGTAAGCATATTTGAATATAAAGTTTCTCTAAAGAAAAACATGCATTGAAAAATGCATTCTACATTACATAGTCTACTATTACAAACATGGTATATGTCACATACAAAGTTTTTTTTATTGGTTTTAACAAAATTCTTTCATGACAGATAATCCTTATTTATTTTTCCAAACTGGAAAAAATAATTTTGGCATTACAGTTAAGTAAGTTTTCTTTATAATATATACATAACATAGATACCTTGATTTAAGTCTTTAAAGAAATAGTAAATTTGTGGTTTTATAAGGAAATTTGTTGACAATAGCTGGATCTACATGCATTACTTTAAAATTATTAAGATTTATATATGCAAAGGTCTGTAGGAGACAGCCTATAAATATTGGGAAATCTACCTCCAGTATGGTAAATTGTTTATATCATCCAACTGCCTCCCCAGCAAGGTGGTTGAGAGACTGAATAACTGAGTAGAATTTTTGGCAAGCTGATGTTGTTTAGGAGGCAAACACTGGAGCTACGGACCTGCCAAGGAGGATGGACACTAAGAGATGCCACAGAGAGTTGGAACCTCTAAAGAGCAATTACCTCTGAATAATGGCAGTCCAGAGTAGACCAGCTCTCAAAGACTGAAACACAGCTTTGAATCTGTTCAGTCCTTAAATGAATTACTGTGACTTTCTCTCACTTAACTGCCTGCCAAAGGCAAAAGTCAATCCTTTCTGGAGGAAGGTAACATGGCCCAGTGCTTCAAATTACCTATGCGATTTTTTTCACACACACACAAAAAAATGTGAGGTAGTTGATAAAAAAAAAAAAAAAAGTAACAGGGCATATGAAGAAAGAATGTCTGAAATAACAGAGCATAGAAACATACCTATGGGAGATTCAGATACTAAAGTTATCAGACATGGTGTTGAGAAAACTGAATATGTTTGAGAGAACTGGACTAGATAAAAAACAATCAAATTGAAGTTCCAGAAAAATTTCGGAGAAAATATTTCACCCATTTGTTAATTCCACAATATTTATTAACCACCTAATATGAGTAAAAAAGGACAAACAGAAGAAAAAACAGAAAGAAATCCTGCTCTCATGGCACTCTGGTAGATGGAGAGAGAGAATAAAGAATACATACAATTAGTGAATAAAATGTTGTAAGAGAGAAAATAAATAGATGCTTCAGGTGGGGATGGTGTGGTTTGGGTGAGTACAATTTAAATAAGGTTGTTAGGCCTCATTTAACAGGTAACATCATAGGGGCACCTGGGTGGCTCAGGCGGTTAATCTTCTGACTCCTTATTTTGGCTCAGGTCATGATCTCACAGTCATGAGATCAGGCTTTACACCGAGCTGTGGAGCCTACTTAAGATTCTCTCCTTCAGTCCCTCCCTGGCTTACACATACACGCATGTGTGCCCTCTCTGTCCGTCTCTCTTTCAAAACATAATAATAAAAGTTAACATTATAACAAAGACTTGAAAGAGGTAAGCCAGGCTGATATCTCTGGGGAGAACATTCCAGGTAGAGAGAAGAACCAGTTATAAGGCCCTAAAACAGGAAATTGGTAAGTTCAAAGAATAGCAGGAATATTAATGGAGTTAGCTAGAGGGAAAGCAATGGGAGCAGGGAACAGAGAGGAGAGGGTTAAATCATATTGAACCTTATTGACCAAATGGACTGTGGCTTTTATTCTGAGTGATACGGGATGACATCAGAAAGTTCTGGGCAGAAAGGGGCTATAATCTGATGTACATCTTGGGGCGCCTGGGTGGCTTAGTCGGTTAAGCATCCGACTTTCGCTTAGGTCATGATCTCGCGGTTCGTGGGTTCGAGCCCCGCGTCGGGCTCTGTGCTGACTGCCAGCTCAGAACCTGGAGCCTGTTTCAGTCTGTGACTCCCTCTCTCTCTGACCCTCCCCTGATCACGCTCTCTCTCTCTCTCCTAGAAATAATAAAAAAAATCTGATGTACATCTTAAAAAGGATTCTTCCATATGCTGTTGAGAAGACAGTAACAAATCATAATGGACAGCAGCAAAAGCTGGGAAGCCAGTTGAGGCATATTGCAGAAAACCAGGAGAGAGATTAATATAGTTCAGACAGAGCTGATATCAGATTATATAGGGAGAGTTGGTTGAATTCTTTATATATTTTGAGTATAGAGTCAATACCAATATCATTTAGGTTGAATGTTGGGTGTGAGACAGTAATTATTAATAGCACCTCTTTTGCTTTCATAAAAGTTCTAATCATAAATTATATCTAATCATAAATTACATGATCTTTTTTGTTAAATCAGAATGAGCCTCAGAATATACCTTCGTGGTATATTATTGTTTTTGCACACTGTTTGATTCTAAGTTATAATTATATAGGATTACTATATAATCCGATATATATATAATTATATAGGATCTTATCATCAATATTCCTAAGAGTGATTTGTCTTTCTCAGTGCTTTAGAAAAGTTTAACCACCACAAAAATGAATTATTCAATAAAGATTTAAACGATTCATCCTTGAATTTGTTTTGGTCTGGTATTCTTTAAAGAAGCGGCTTTCTCAGTTTTTAGGGTGTGGTCAATTTTCTAAGTATCTTTGGCTCATTTTAGTAATTTGGAAAGGACATAGTATGTTTTGCATTCCATTTGGCATTTAGCTTTTTAATTGTCACTAATATCCTCACACTTATATTTTCCAGTTTATTGACTTAAAAATGAAACTGTTTCTATTGAAATTATTCCCCTGAAAGGATTTCTCTCAACAGCTTCCTGCTACCCATGGAGTTTGTTGGAGTTGCTGTTATTATTTATTTTTCCAAGTCCATTACAAGAGTATTTTCTTTTCATTCATTCTATAGTTTTATATAAAAATTCATAATAGATCTGTAACTATAATTATATATTTATTTAATGTTATGTTCAAATGGATTAAGTGCTTTATTCATTAATACATTTATTCAATCAACTAATACTTCTGGAGAGCTCAACATATGCTAGGCATTGTGTTGAGCAGTGGGGATATGCAGTGGTCTGACTGTGCATCCTCCACCCCCCTCCAAATTCATATGTTGAAGTCTTAATCCCTAGTGTGATAGTGTAGGCCTTTGGAAGGGAGTTAAGTCATGACCTTGGAGCTTCTCAGGAATGAGATTAATGTCCTTATAGAAAGAGCCCAAGAGAGCTCTCTCACCCCTTCTCTCCTGTAAAGGGTACACAAGAATTCTGCAAACCAGAAAAAGGCCCTCACTGGAACCCAACCATGCTGGCATCCTGATCTTAGAATTTCAGGCTCCAGAATGGTGATAAATAAATATCTATTGTTTATAAGGTATCCAGTTTGTGGTACTTTGTTATAGAAGTCCAAACTGGCCAAGACAGGATACAATGGAGAACGTGAAGATACAATCTCAGCCTTCACCATGAGAGACAATAATAAACAAGTAGATGCTTAAATCAATACAGTAATCATAGTCCATGGAAATAAACAAGAAGCTGTATGAAGAATAACAGAAATGAGACTGTTTAGACAAAAAAATGGTCACAGAAGAATTTTCAGAGGAATTGCCACTGAGGTTGAAGGATGAGAAGAAGCCTACCATGGTAAAGGGGAAGGGTAATAACATTGTAGGCAGGAACAGCTTGTGTGGTGTCCTTGGGAGGGCAAAAGAGCTCAGCATGTTTAAGAAACTGAAAAATGACCACTGTGACTAAAGTGAAGTAAGGAGCCTCAAATGAACCTAAGGAGCAACATGTTTCCCTCATTTTCACTTTCTTGTTTTTCTTAACTTCCGGAAAAATGCTCAGCTATTAGTCTTTCATTCATTGCATCTCACCCATTCTTTCCATTATCTCCTTTAGGTAATCCAGTCAGTCTTCTTAGAAATTCACATGAAGTAGTATAAATAGTATAAATGTAAATAGGTAAATTCAGACTCAACAGTGGGGCATGGTACACTGATTTCCTTCTTCCCTCAGTACACAGCAAGCTTCCTTATAGCTTCCAAGGATTGTGATTCCTAAGTCCCCTGTCAATAATCAGGAAACATAGTTGCTGCTTTCTGCATGAAACAAGATGACAACCTTATCCCCTTTTTTCCTAGTGATGTTTGTTAAAACTGTAAATATTGGGTATGTATCAATTAGTGTCAAGAACTGCTAAAGATCTAAAATTTTCTACCCTATTTCTAAGCTATTAAACTTGCCATAGGTTTATGGGTGCTAATGGAAGACATGAGATTGCTTGGTCAGAGACAAGGCCTTTATTACTCACAACATAGAAGGTAGTCTGAGCATCTTTCCAAGTCTCATGGGGGTGGTGCTGTATGTAGTAAATTTTATTTCACTGCTGAAAAACCCTGAACTTAAGTTACTTGAGTCTTTTATCATGGACAGTAAGCAAACCTGCCTGATGTTTGTTCCAGAAGAAGAAACTATTGTACTGAATAGTAGACAAACCTGCCCCTGTTTCCAGAGACACTATCTTTAACTTACGGGGCTGTTTTCTATGCAAATGTCCCTTGAAAGATCCGTTCAGAACAAAAGGGCAGTTAGTGACCCAGCTCTTGAGATATACATAAATTCAGAGACTCCGAGTTGTCTCCTGACAATTGATTTCTGCCAGAGACTTTGTCTTTTTATTAGGTAGTATGTGAATTCTGTTTCGCATATAACCTTCTGGAATGGTTGTACACTGCTGAAACTGTATGTGTGCTTTTCTCTTGGCAGCGGTATTAGCATTCTCCATGGACGGTTACTTCATGTTTAATATCATGTGAATTACTATAGAATTTGAGTTTAATAAATATTGCTTAATAAATCAATTCTTATCTGTTCTTAATGAACTTGCTGTGCTCAAACCTGCTTACAATATTGTACCTGCTAGCTCAAAAGACTGCTATGATGAAAATAACAGTATTAATAAACATTTGGCCACTAACTGCAGTTTGAGAAACTAACATTTATTACTTAGTGAACAGTTCCAAGAAACATTCCAAGAGAAATTTCTTCAAACTGATAAAATTTTTATTTTCTTTCGGTGGAGAGCCAAATAGGGACTAGTTTCATCAGTGGGTTGGCTTAGCTCTTTAAAAGGATGTCAAATTTGAAGCTAAAGAAATAACTTATAGGACTTATTTTTCATCTCAAGTGGGTTAGTAAATAGATTTCCCATAGTTTTGGGGGCCCTTACTCCATAGAAATGATTGGCTCTGGAATATAAGAACATAGAAGTGGGGTTTAGTGATAGAGATCACCCAATGGAGTTTAAGAATGCTATCCTGGAAGAGTAAGAACACATATGTTCTGTTTTCTCAGGGAAAGCAGTGATGGATGATGTAGAGATCATAAACCACAAAAAGAACTCACAGTGATTTTTATGAGTCATCTAGATTGGCAAGTCAGAGTATTGATACTCAATTTTATTCACCTGTAATAATAAAATGCTTGATACACCTTGGTAGATATTGCAAGTTATATTAAAAAATATAAAATGGTAGAATTCAGTGTAAAGGTACATTACCCTTTTATCTCCTTTTGAATTTTTTTTCATGATATGGAAAATGGTGAAGTTGGTCTGTTTCCAAAATACACATCAAAAAGGGTGGGATTGGGCAGGTGGAGAATATATAGGAAGCTCTTGAAAGGTTTTACATAAGTGGCAGATGTATTTATATGTGTCTTAAAAGAATCACCTTGGTTGCTGTGTGGTAAATCACTGTAAGGAATAGGACAGGCATATAAATGTGGAGATAAAATTCTGGAAGAAGTGTCCATTAACTCTAGAAGGGAAGGGATTGAATTGAAAAGGTGAGGGAGCCTGGAGAAAAAAACATAAGAGATCATCCTTGGTCCCTTTGTGTAGTCTTTCTGGGAAGATGTGGCCTATGGCCTGCCAAAATCTTCTCCTGATCCAGAACCCCTAGATGATTCAGGAATAAATTTATCTGTGACAACTCAGAATCAGGCAGCATAGCAGCATAATATTCCTTTTCTCATTAAGGATGAATAAATACAAACCAATAGGAGGCAATAAAAATACTCCTGGCAGATGAGAATTTATTTTTAAAGGATTTTAACCCAGCAAGTAGAAAACAATTAGAGAAAGTAAGCACATGTTTTCTGTTTTCAACAAGGTACCAGAAATATGGAATGAGAAATGCAATGAAATAAGAATTACTTGTAGTCTTATTGACAGGTGATTTTTTTTAGATCATGTGAATGCTTGTTATTTTGTCTATTTTTAGAAAAGTACTTTGCAAATGAAAGAACTTAGATGAAAATCATTCATGTGTTACATAAACACTGTTGAGTGAATACTGGTTACTGGCCGCTATGCTGGGAAATTAATAGCCACCAAGAAATGCTGGAGACCCGCTCCAGCTGGTCCAGGGTTCCCTGAAGGATGGACGGTGTCGGTGAGAGAGAGAGTGAGAGAGACTCGAGATTCTTTCTGATCACCAGGCAGGCATCTCTGCACTGTTGGTTTTGGTGTCTTTATGTATAGGTCAAATGATAACATGGCATCAGAAAAAGGAATTTTTATAATGGAAAACTCTTTGTGATAAGATGCTTTGAAAAGTGTACAAAAACAGGTTTTTCAGAAGTACTCTTGCAGAATTACCCAATCATAGTGAGGTTGAGTAAATCTTACAACTAAGGAAATAACAGGATGTTCTTAGTGAAAAACAGGATGACATACATATTTGTTCTAAGTTAATGCAAAGATTAGGACATAGGTTAAGTTGTATGTAGATAGGCTAGGAGTCATTCTGTCTGGCTCACAAGAAGACAAATGTTTTTGAGCTGGTTAATAAGTTGTTTGTGGAAACTTTTTTGATTTGATGCTGAATGTGTAAACACCACGGAGGCCCTAAATGTTTTAGCCTTTGTTTTGGGGTTATGTTTTAGCTACTCTTATCTATTCTTATCCCAGCCGCCAGTGTAAGGGAGAGTGTTTGTGGAAAGTAGGCCATAGGGAAGGGACTGCCATACACTACCAGTTAGCAAAGGTAGAATTATTAAGTTCTGCCCTTATCTGTTCCTTAACTCTAAATTAGGCTCTTTGTCTTGGGGCCAGGCTCAATTGTAACTCTTGTGTTCTTAACCCCCTTTATTATCTAAGTCTTGGATCTTCAAGGCCCACAGGAAGAGCCTTTTAACAGTCATCCACAGTGCTTTCATCTAAAATCTCTTTTGAAAAGGCAGGAATATGCTTTTCCTTATGAGGAATTTGTGTGGGGAATATCGGTCTGATTTGGAATATTGTGAGGCCTGGTCAATACCCGCAGGCTCATTTCCAACATGAGTAGGTAGTAGCAGAAGGAGGTACCAGTTTCGCTTCTCATGGCAGGAGCTGTGCAAACGCTGCCATTTCCTCTCTGTGACTGTCATCCAGCGAGGCCGGTGTGGCTCCCAGCAGAGAAAAAACTAGTAAAGATGGTTTCTGGGGGAAGTTGATGTTGAGAAATGTACATGAAACAACAACATAAGAGACACTGATGGGGGGTGCCCTAAGTGAGGTACAGATAGGAGATATGCAGTAATGAATTGTGGTTAATTACAGACCTTTGTACACCTAATGGGGGTCAAATACTAATTCTTGAAGTATGTAATCTTCATAATTGATATAAAATTATCAATATGTATTTTTTTACTGTTATCTGCAGTTTATTGTTACATTATGATTGACTCAGTAGTGCCTGAGATAGGTGTTCAAGGTAGGTATTTTAATCTATACCATGATCCCTAGTGCCATCAATTAGTGAGGACCAGTTAAGATACATGCACAATAGAAATGTGATGGAAAGAACCCAAGATAAAGATAACCATGTGAAAATGGATAGTAACTTGAATAAAATGAGTTCTTTTTTTTTTTTTATTTCTAGGAGAGAGAGAGAGAGAGAGACAGCGTGAGCAGGGGAGGG
Organism: Crocuta crocuta; assembly: GCF_008692635.1. Classification (NCBI taxonomy): domain Eukaryota; kingdom Metazoa; phylum Chordata; class Mammalia; order Carnivora; family Hyaenidae; genus Crocuta; species Crocuta crocuta. Next base: position 3,161,136 of record NW_027529669.1, read on the forward strand.
TGAGAGAGAGAGGGAGACACAGACTCTGAAATAGGCTCCAGGCTCTGAGCTGGCAGTCAGCACAGAGCCCGACGCAGGGCCAAACCCACGAACCCCGAGATCATGACCTAAGCAAAAGTCGGATGCTTAACCGACTAAGCCACCCAGGCGCCCCGAATAAAATGAGTTCTTAAATACATCTAAAACATTTGTTTTTGCTTTCCCCAACATCATAAGCCCTTATGAAATTTGTCACTTTTTCTCCTCACTGCAAGTCAGATTTCACATTCAATTAAAATGTTTACTAAGCTCAGCATTCATGGGAGAGAAGGTAACTCTGAACTGAGAGTAAGTGCTCTAAGTGCTCCTTGCAACACAAAATAATGGTAATGGCTCCAAACTTTAATTTCAAGCTTCCTTTTTTAAAAAAGCCTTTTTAATACAAAGTTGGGCTATATGAATAGAAGCTACTCATGTTCTTCTAAGTTGATCTTTGGGTATAAAAGTCAAGAGGAATCACAGAGAATTTTATTTGCGTTGTATTTTAGAACTGGTAGACGCATAGAATTCCTGTTCTCAGCAGAAATCAATTAGTAAGGCATCAGCTTTAAGCAATCAGAATGTCAACAGTTTCTTTTGGATCCTTTTCTTTGTGTGGATATGAAGCACCCTAGGCCTGCAAAACTATGCTTTTTCTGCTTTGATGCATTGATTAGCTTGTCAAAGACAGCAAGGCTCCATTTATTCATTTAGCTTTCTGTAATTTACAGACTGTGCCTTTTGTCTCAAGTCCTATATGGTGGAAATGATGACCTCTTCTTAAGGATACAGTTATCCTCTCGTAGAGGGAGCCACAGCCTAGTTCCCAGAGATTATTCAGAATATATACTTTGTATGATTAAGTAAAACAAGAGCACTTGGGATGGCTCAGTTGGTTAAGCGTCCAACTTTGTGTTTTTTTTTAATTTGTTTAAATGTTTTTATGTATTTCTGAGAGAGAGAGAGACAGCGTGAGCAGAGGAGGGTCAGAGAGAGAGGGAGACACAGAATCCAAAACAGGCTCCAGGCTCTGAGCTAGCTGTCAGCACAGAGCCCCACGTGGGGCTCAAACCCACGAACCGTGAGATCATGACCTGAGCTGAAGTCGGACGCTTAATCCACTGAGCCACCCAGGCGCCCCTTAGGCTTCCAACTTTGCCTTAGGTCATGATCTCAAGGGTTCATGGGGTCAAGTTCCACGTCTGGCTTTGTGCTCACAGCTTGGAGCCTGGAGCCTGCTTCAGATTCTGTGTCTCTGTTTCTCTCTGCCCCTCCCCCGCTTGTACTCCCCCCCCACCAATAAATAAATAAATAAATAAATAAATAGACAGACAGACAAATAAACTAACCAACCGACCAACTAACTTTTTATAACATGATATTAAAGAAACAACAGTGTGTAAGGAACTTTGGGATGTGTTTCCCATCCTGCCCGTGTCCTGTTCATCCGTTCCAGGTCCTCAAACCACTGGAATCTAAGTCAGCCATCAACACATTCAGGACACCAGTGTCATATCCTTCTATTTTACCACTGCTGCTCATGAGTCCGCTTTGCCCCCAAATGTCAAGAGCTCTTTACTAGATCACAAGAGAACAAAATCTCTTTCCCATAGAAATTTTGTGTGACTGTGCTTTAATCTGACTACAAAACTTAATTCCGTTTTCTTTTTTCTGGACATTAAATTTTGTTCAAGTTTTTGATATTGGAATTTCATATTGCCGGAAAGTATAAAATTTTGATAATAGGAGAAGTGCCGTTGTCTCTTTCATTTTTGTAATTTCCATCGTGATTTCCTCATTTTTCATACACGGTAGATTGAATCTTCAGTTTGTGGTTGTTGTTGCTTTTGTTCCTAATGGGCCAATAGGTCTAGTTTGATCTGATGCTAGATTTGAAAGTTCACAAAAAAATGGCATGGAATAGTAGGTATATTCAAATGGGAATCTTCTTATAGAACAAGCATCTGCATTACAGATCACTAGTTGATTTTAACCAGAAGTTTCTGCAAACAAAATAAGAGGGTTATAGGGGAAAATGGTTAAAATATAATGCTTTTAGTGATGAGAAATTCACATTGTAGTACCCTAGGTAAAAATTAGGAATTGACGGGCACCTGAGTGGCTAATTCAGTTGAGCGACTGACTCTTGATTTCAGCTCAGGTCTTGATCTCACAGTTGTGAGTTCAAGCCTCATGTGAGGCACCACATTGGTTGTGAGACCTACTTAAAAAAAAAAAACACAAATAAACAAAGATATTGAAAGTACCAGGTATTCCTAAGAGTTGGATGTGGATGGAGTTGGGACTAAAAACAGAAAGATTGCTTATAAAGTCCTCTCCTGGGAACCAAGCTGCCGACTGACTTTTCTTTCCCTACCAGAGATTGATCCACAGGGATCAGACCCAGCAGGAGACACTGAGTTGTTGCACTTCAACAAAAGAATGAGGTGAAAATCTATTGCAAAAGCTGAGATACCCCACATAACTTTTAAGTTTAGGGATAGGTTGGTCTTCACCAAATAGTGTAATATGTTAATATAGTGAGAGGAAGATATTAATGTGGGTTTTCCTTTAGGAAGTTGCTTTCATGCACCAGAAGAAATATGCAGGATTCCTTATGTCCAGCTGATATGGTGGTTGTTATGGTAACTACTTTGCACTGAACAACAAGGCAGTAAGCATACAAGTCTAGGTTTGGGCAGAGAATCTGTGATTTTGTTTTGTTTTTCCAAACAAATGGTCAACCTTCTTAAGTGAATAAATATATTTTTTCACTAGAATGAATGCAAAATACACAAATAAAATCCACTTTTAGTCCAAAAGTTTTTAGTAGGCTAAGTCCAAAACCCTCCCAGAGGAGGCTATTTGGACAAATGTGGTTTAAGTAAAAATAAAATGTTCATAACCTATCCAACTCAGTTTTTACCAATATTCACCAAAGTCAGGGGACTTTTTAATGGTACTGTTTGCCTCATCCATTCCACAAATATTTATGGGCACTTAGTCTGTATTAGTTAGGTACAGAGTATACACATTTAGAAAAAAAAAATTGAGGCCAAGGGAAAAAGAATTCCTTTTTGCAATATTTAGACCACAGCTACAGATGTCAGATAAATCTGCTTAAAATTATCTTGTTTTAATCAATTCATCATTAAAAATGTTATATTAATGTTTTCTAAGTGACTGGAGCTTTCTATTAATTTCTTTGAAATGCTTTATCTGTGTAATGTTTAGTGAGATTTCAAGCAATCATACCAACCAGATGACTTTTTTTTTCCCTTTGGTTTGTTATTACTTTATCAAAGAAACACAGTCTTTGCTGTCATGTGTAAACTTCTAGGTTTTACACAACCTTCAGCATAAGAAAAATGGATTACAGGCCAGATATAATTTGACTATAAGAATTCCTCTTAAAAGAATCCACAGGGTGCTGCGCTGGAGACATCTGAATGATGTGATGAGCCTTACACACTTTCTTCAGCTTCTTCTCTGACCTTTTCAGAGATTGTGATGAATTCTGATGGTTTATATTTTTTTTATAAGGAGACATTTCCATCCTGAGAAAAATAAGCAAAGAAGGAAAGTAATTGATTCAAAAAGGAAATCTTTCATTAAATCCTGGAAATGCGTTGTAGCAAGGATAACTCAGAAAAACTAACATGCCACAGGAAAGTGGTTATATCACAGCTTCCAAATGCAACACAAATGCCAAAAATGCTAAGCCAAAATGTTAAATTGTCAAAAGAGTGGTTTTGCTCTCTGTATTTTAACCATGGGGAAAGCAAATGTGTCAACAATCACTGGTTGATAACATCATCTTAAACTATTAATTATAAGCTACAAGAGCGGTAAGAGTTTCAGCAGTTGATAGCTAGAAAATTTATTACAATTTTGTATTGGGCAGTAAAGGCTATTGGCCATAGGTAAATCAGAGTAATTTCAGGTTCCAGTTTACTTTGAAAATGCCTACCACAGGACAATTAGTAACCATGCCAGATTCCTCCCCATTCCCCCCACCTCCTCACACATAGAAACAGGTGTTGTCAACAGTACATTGGAAACTGAGCTTGCCTGGTTCTGAAGAAAACTTGAACATTTTTTTCTAAGTCAATGGTTCTCCTAAAGTGTGGTCCTCAGACCAGCAGCAAGACCATCTGTGAACTTCTTACAAGTTCTCAGAATCACCTTGGCACTCAGCCTGCAAAGCAGACTCTCTGACTCAAAATATCTGGGGATGGTACCCAACAACCACCTCCAGGAGATTCTGATGGCATGCTAGTGTTTAATAATTACCATCTATACAGACATGAAAATGAACAAAAATATAAGGGGAGAACAAATTTAGTATTTCTAACCAAGACTTATCTGCATCATGGTCTTTGCAGCTCTCAGAATATTCATTTCCAAGACCCAGATAAGCTATAACTTATCCAAAATTAGCTACATCGATTATAGTTAGGCTAACTAGATAATTGACAGCTATCTTTTAAATATTTTTTTCAAAGAATTTATAGACTCTTAGATATGCATGCTATGAAAGAGGTCATTTAAGTTAACCCCTTCCATTTATACAGGGGTGTTTATCCCCTTGTCTGGTAGCTCTAGATAGCTTTAGTACTTACTATACAGGCCTTTCATCCAAGCAAGGGAGATAAGCAATTTTTCTATCGATCCCTGGTAGTGAATCTATGTAAAAATTTGGTTCTAAACTCACTGTACAAAATTGAAAGAGCAGTTGTAAAACCCTAAATATCTTTTATGAAGGGACAACAGTGGAGTTCAATAATCCACCTCAAAATATGCAAAGCAAGGTCAGTTTTTCCTCTAGCATTGAGGAAAAACATACTCTGTTTCTTTGGTTGGACATTGGATGATGTTTTTGGCAGGAGACCATAGTGTATGAAAAATACATACATTTAAATACAGTTTAAAGCAGCAAGATGCTTAGACTTTGAGAGTATGGGGGAATTGATTTTTAACAAAGAAACTAGGATATAAGTATTTCTCATCAAGTTTTTTCATGGAATATATTGACTGACATAGTGGGAAGAATTTCCGCTATTCAAATTATTATCTTTCTCATTTCTCATTTTAAACTGAGTACATGTAGTATAATCCAAATAAGTAAACTGCCGATATGATATAGAATTTGGCTGTATTATTTGGCTATATGTTATATTAGAATAAATCTCCTATTAAGAACAATTTTTTTAAAAAAAACTTTGATACAGATAAATTGGTATTTAAAGTTTGAAAAACATACCTGATTTGGGTTACTACAAGGCCTCAGTTTTCTCATTTGTGTTTGTTTACAAGTGGATCTTGAGAACTGGTTTGGAGATTACTATAGTGTGTGTTTGTGTGTGTGTGTGTGTGTGTGTGTGTAAAAATCCTTTTTCAGTGTAGAAAGGTCTTAGTCTTTCATGGAGACAGCCCTGTTTTAGGAAGGGTATAATATCTGGCAGTGATTAGAGTTTGAGTCAAATCATCTTCATTTAATCTGTTGGCTTACTGAAGATAAGGAGTACAGCATGGAAGATTCAAATCAATGATATCTAATCTTCCATTTTTTATGAAAACAAAAAAAGCTAATCATTTGGAAAGTGTGAATTCATGGCATTACTCATTCTAATATTTGCATGTCTCTAAACAATTTTCTAACATGAATGGTGAGATCATGACCTGAGCCAAAGTCGGAGGCTCAACTGACTGAGCCACACAGGTGCCCCTACAGTTTTCTAAATATTTTCAACTGAATACTTGGTTCTGGAGATCTTGAATTAAATTCATCAGATTTCAATTTAATGCATATTTATTGAGCACCTATGAAATGGTGGATATATTAAGTTCTCAGATTAAAATGCTTATTATGGAAGACAAAAATAAACTTCTAATCTCTTGGGCTTTAATTCTAGCAGCTGAAGCAGATATTAAAGAATAACCAAATGGGTTAATGATTTTTTACTTACTTAAGTAAGCTGCCTGCCTAACACAGAGCCTGAATTCATGACCCTGAGACCAAGAGCCACATCTTCTCCTTATTGAGCCAGCCAGGTGCCCCCAAACAGGTTAGTTTTTAATCTAGATAATCTGTAAAAACTCAAGTTAGTAAAGAATTCTACCTAACAGACAACCAAAATTGAAAGGGGTATCCATCATACACCTTAGTTTATGCCATTCCAACACTTACCACAGAGTAGTACGGTCGCCTGTTACTTGTATGTGTCTCCTACCAGAGTAAATGTCCTTGAGGCAGAATCTGTGTCCTGTTCATTCTTTCCTTTACAGGCTTCTGTTTCCAGCTTTTATTGCTGTTACTGGTTAGATACAGAGAATATAACACTAACAAATATTTATTAACACAGAAAGAAATAATCAGAAAAAAAGGGAAGAACATTCTCCTATCCTGTATCTACCCATATAATCAATTCTTACAACCAACACAAGAGCTTTCTGAAGGTGGTCAAAAGGTAAAAACAACAACAACAAACAAATGAAAAATGCTTTCATTTGCTTTCTTGGTGGTCATCTCCTAATAGTTTCTGCTTCTTGGGGTTCTAGTCTCAGCATCATTAATTGGCTTAATGTTCAAGGAAATCATAAAATTACCAGAAATGGAGGTCAGTTACCATGTTTCCAGCCAAAGACAAAATGAAGACAGAGTTAGAGGGTGAGTAGACACAGGAAGAACTTTCATTTCAATTCTTCTCTATCTGTAACTTCTTAGCTTTGAATTCAAAGGATAGGAAGATGAACTGGGAATGAGAAAGGAGAAGTGTAGGAGAGAAAATATGAGGATTTCCATAAAAATTATGACTCAGTTGAGGGAAATCAAAGAACAAGGAAGTGAATGACAGTGTTTTTGCAGCTGGTCGACAAAACCCAGGTGGTTACTTGAAAACATTAATTAAATAGAAAAACTCTAGGAATATGAATCCAGGGAAAAAAAAGCAGAAAGTGTTCCAAAAATTAGAAATTGAATAGAATATGCAACAAAGAAAATTGGTTTTTATTGTTAAAATTAAATCTTGAGAACATCACAAACAATTTCAGCACAGTACATACGAGAATTTAGAGGAAATGGATCAAAATTGACAAAATCAGCTTTGAAAGTAGAAAGACCAAATAAGTTCATTATCATTGAATTGGTAATCTAAGTCTTTCCCAAAAGGGCCAGGAAGTTTTACCAAACACTTAGGTAACAAAAAATCCTTCTTATATACAAACTGTTTCAGAGAATAAAGGAAGAAGGACTATTACCCCACTTATTTTATGAAACTAATAGAAACTTGATAGCATAATTGATCAAAAGCAGAGTAATAAAAGTATAAACCAGTTAAATTTATGAAATATATAGATATGAAGTTCCTAAAGGCAATGTTAGTGAATTAAATCTATGCATGCATTAACAGAAAAAAATATGACAAGATTTATCCAAGAAATATGATCATTGAATCTTAGAAAATCTATTTTCACATTAACATCACATTAACAGTTGAAAGTAAACAAGAAAATTTGTTTCCCTAAATAGAAGCAGAAAAATTATTCAATAAAAATTCTCAGACTGAGAATAGAAAATAAGAATCCCTTTTGGTTTTTAACCTTATAAAGGGTTTCTGTAGAGGAAACATGATAGGAAAATATAAAGTAAATGGTGAAACTGTAAGTTCCTCTTTTAATTTAGGAATAAGTCAATTATATCTGCCATCATTTCTAATATTCGATTTGGTACTAAAAATTTTAGCTAATGAATAAGACCAGAAGTGTATAAAAGAAAAGGAAATAATGAAAAGTTACACAACTCTCCTTTTCAAATGAAAAAATTGTGTACATAAACAGTCAAGAGAATTTGTAGGCAAATTATAACAACAATCAAGATTTTTAGTACTAGATCTACATACAAAAATTAAGTGTTCTCAATTCCAGTAAAGTGTATGGTTAAAAATGTTCTCATTCACAATAGTAAGAAAAAACTTAAAAATAAACCTAGGAATAGATCTCATAATAGTTTATATGTGGAAAAAACTGCAAAATATTGCTGAAAAAAGACAAAAAGCTAAATAAATTGGGAGGTACTATGCTCTGAATTGGTACTGTACTAAATCGGGAGGTACATGCACGGGAATCCTTGGTATCACAATGACACCCAATTATCCCCAGATAAATCTATAATTTACTGCTTTTCTGGTCAAAATCCCAACAGGAATTTTGTGGAACTTGACAGAATTATGAAAATTATGAAAAAGGAAAATGTATAGAATATTGTTGTCTCCAATACCATGATTATTATATATGCGTAGTAATTAAGAAAGTGTTCTAAGTGACACAGGAAGGGACAATTAGACAAATAGAACAAAGTAGAAAGCCCAGAAAAAGACCCAGACATATATGGAACTTGAAAAGACTGCAACATTTTACATAGTGGGAAAGTATGTGCTACTCAAAACCTGGTCTTAGAATAGTTTGTTATTCTTTTGAAAAAAGATTTCAAAGTTAGATTGATACTGCATATCACATACAAAATGTAAATATAAAAAGAAAAACTTTATAAATTCTGTTAAAACATAGAAAAATAACTTATTAGGGCAGATTAAGAAATCATTTCTTAATGCTAAGAGAATATAAGTCAGGTATAAAAAGAAAGACTGAAAATTTTGAAAAAATTAAAATTCTGTACAAGAATACCATAACATGAAAATCTAAGTCAAGACAGGAAGGGCGCCTGGGTGGCTTAGTTGGTTAAGCGTCTGGCTTTGGCTCGGATCACGGTTTGATCTCGCGGTTTGTGAGTTCTAGGCCCGCATTGGACTCTGTGCTGACAGCTCAGAGCCTGGAGCCTGCTTCTGATTCTGTGTCTCCCTCTCTTTCTCTGCCCCTCCCCTGCTCACACTCTGTCTCTCTCTCTCAAAAAATAAACACTTTAAAAATTAAAAAAAAAAAAAAAGACTAGGAAAATATGTAATGCATATAATCATCAAAACATATGTATGGAGAATATACAAACAATACTAAAACTTATTAAGAAAAACTCAGTGAAAAAATGGGCAAAAGAAGAGAAAATGTGCTTTCCTAACTTCTCCCATAAAAAGAAAATATCAAGGAAGAAACTTTACCAGTGATTCCCATCCTACTGATAAAATGAAATGTTCATACCAATTATTGGTAAGGATATAGGATAAGAAGAACTCTTTACACGTTGCTAGTCAGGATAAGTATTATTACAGTTACTTTGGAGAACAATGTAGCAATATTTAATACATTTTTTAAATGTGTGTCTATTCAAAACCTTACAATGAAATACCATGCATGAGTGAATGAGAACTGTACTAACAAGGATGACTCTCACAAACATTAAAGACCAAGCCACATTTTGTTTAGGAATACATAGTCATGTAGTAAAAATATGATATTTTTGAGAAGAAAACAAGATAATGGGGAGGTGGTATAAAGTCACCTTGTGAAAAACCCTTCCATGTCATCATCATATTCCTCTGTCTTCAGTCTCACTTTTTTCCAAATAATTCCAAACTCCTTAGCCAGACTAATATTCCTGAAACTGCCCCTTTTTTCCCTTAAAAAACCTTCCACAGTTTCCCCTCGAATCAAAATAATGTCCAAACGATTGGACTGTAAGCTCATTGTGGGCACAGATTGTCAGTATCTTTCTATGTTCACACCCCCCAGAAGAGTTCCTTAGATATAATCATACAGTAAATGCACCATGATTAAATAGCCCTGAAATGATTGATTTTTACTCAAATTAATTCAATTTATGAGTTATTATAACAGTAAATCTATCTTTGAATTTTTTACAGATAATGTCACGTGCTTTGGAGGAAAATTAAGTTTGTATCTTAAATTTAGCAAAATTAGATACAGGGCATGAAGCACTAAGGCTAAAAGTATGATTTTAAAAATTCCATATGCTTATATGGGTATGTGGTTTCACACAGTATGTCCTACCAATAGTATGCTAAAAGCCTGGAAAATTGCCATGAGAAAATAAATAGGCTAAAATAGCTATAGTGGACAAAATTAATATTATATCAATAAAAATATTATTTTCTGAAAAGAGGATTTAATAAATAGAATAAAAGTATGTTTTCTTTTAACAGTAAAAGATAACTTATACTCTATTAATGTATTACAAACCTTTGGGTGAATTCATTTCCAGAATGAGACAAACTTATGGTAAAGTAACATTAGCATTCTGGATTTGTGGAGATCCCATGCCCAAAGCCAGGAGCATCTTGGTTCTGCTCTTTTCGAATGGTCTTGCAATTCAGAATCATATTTTCTGGCAACAATATGTTTATTTGATTATAACTTGCATTCAGAATTCAAAAGACATAGTTTTTGGCCAATAGAATAATGGCATAGAAGTGTGACAGGTAAAAGTCACAGGTATACCAGGCATGTAACTTTAAGGGTTTTTTTTTTCCATTAATTCAACTTTATTTTTTATAAGGTCTTCATTCAGCTAGGCTTTTAGAACATTTTTTTCTGGGGATATCACTTCTTTCTGAGGTTTCTTCCTCTACCCCATAGTTGTACCAGAATTCTTAACCATTCATCCTGGGATGATGAGAGAAGTAAGAAAACTACCTATTAATAACCCAGAAAGGTTATGGCCAAGATGTCCTGTCAACTTTATCATCATCTTTCAGCATCCAAGAGCTTCTGCTGCTTTGTCCTAAGCTTGAGCACAGGAATCATTTGCCATGTTGCCCATGGTATGGTCAAGCTGGATACATAAAGCAGACATGCCTCTCTTCAATCAGAAAATATCTCATCTGGAGAATTTCCAGGAAAGAGGAAATACGTACATCCTTTCAACCTCCCAGATCCAAAGACTTTTATTTCTTCTCCAAACCTTACAGATTCACATTGTATGTAACCATTCTCACTATTGCCCGAATATCCTTATTACCTTCCTGAATTCTTCTTAAATTCTCCTAAAAGCTTAGGCTTAGGGAAAGTAGAATCCTAATGAGTTGTGGATACCTCTACTTATCTCTTCATCATATCCTTTTCTGAGACCATGGACTCAGAACATCCTGTCTCCTTGGGAGGAAGAGAATGTGGCAAAGTACAGAGAGAAATATCATAGAGTAACATGTTAAAATATTATCTTTTAAAAATACAGAATGAGACAGACATGAATTTGCCTGCCAGTTCTAGTGAGTTGGACAGCTTGCTATCAAACATACTCAAAAATCACTGCATATTAGAATCACCCAAAGAATTTTGGGGGCAAAAGCCATTGCCTGACCTAGACTAATTAAGACTATCTGGGGAGTAGAACCTAGAAAATATGGATATTAAAAATACTCTGGGTGATTCGAATATGGAGACAGACTTGAAAAATACTGCCTTTGAACTATGCTATTCAAAATGTGGTCCCCACAGAAATTCTCAATAAAATACTAGCAAATCGAATTTGTCAGTACATTAAAAAAATCATTCACCATGATCAAATGGGATTTATTTCTGGGCTGCAGGGTTTTGGTTCAGTATTCACGAATCAATTAACATGACACACCACATTAATAAGAGAAAGGACAGGAAACATATGATCCTGTCCATAGATGCAGAAAAAGCATTTGACAAAATACAACATCCAATCTTGATAAAAACTCTCAAAAAAGTAGAGATAGATGGAAGATACCTCAATATCATAAAGGCCATATATTAAAGACCCACAGCTATTATCATCCTCAATGGGGAAAAACTGAGAACCTTTCTCCTATGGTCAGGAACAAGGCAAGGATGCCCATTATTATTTAACATAGTATTGGAAGTCTTAGCCTCAGCAAGAAGGCTGACCAAATAGTCAAGAAAGAAGTCAAACATTCACTATTTGTAAATGACATGATACTCTATGTAGAAAACCCAAAGACTCCACCAGAAAATTGCTAGAGCTAACACTGAATTCAGCAAAGTCACAGGGTATAAAATCAACATGCAGAGATCTGTTGCATTTGTATACACTAGTGAAGCAGCAGAAAAATCAAGGAATTGATCCCATTTGCAGTTGCATCAAGAATAATAACATACCTAGGAATAATCCTAACTACAGAGATAAAAGATCTTTTTGCTAAAAACTATAGAACACTTAGAAATTGAAGAGGACACAAAGACATGGAAAAGCATTCCATGCTCATGGATTGGAAAAACAAATATTGTTAAAATGTTGATACTACCCAAAGCAATCTACGCATTTAATGGAATCTCTATTAAAATACTGCCAGCACCTTTTGCAGAGCTAGAACAAACATTACTAAAATTTGTATGGAACTACAAAAGACCCTGAATAACCAAAGTAAACCTGAGAAGGAAAAAACTAGAGGCATCACGATTCTGGATTTCAAGCTATATTACAAAGCTGTCATCAACAAGACAGTATGGTGCTGGCACAAAAACAGACACACAGATTAGTGGAACAGAATAGGAAACCCAGAAATGGACCTGCAACTATATGATCAACTAATCTTTAGCAAAGCAGGAAAGAATATCCAATGTAAAAAAGAGTCTCTTCAACAAATGGTGTTGAGAAAACTAGACAGCAATGTGGAAAAGAATGGAACTGGGCCACTTTCTTAAACCATACACAAAAATAGATTCAAAATGGATGAAATACCTAAATGTGAGACAGGAAACCATAAAAACCCTAGAGGACAAAACAGTCAGCAACCTCATTGACTTTGGCAGGAGCAACTGCTCACTACACACATAGCTGGAGGCCAGGGAAACAAAAGCAAAAGTGAACTTTTGGGACCTCATCAAGATAAAAAGGTGCTGCACAGCAAAGGAAATAATCAACACAACTAAAAGGCAGCCTACAAAATGGGAGAAGGTATTTGCAAATGATGTATCTGATAAAGGGTTATCAGGGAAATACAAATCCAAATCACAAAGAGATATCACCTCATACTGTCAGAATGGCTAAAATCAACTACACAAGAAACTACAGGTGTTGGCAAGGATGCAGAGAAAGGGGAAACATCTTGCACTATTGGTAGGAATGTAAACTGGTGCAGCCACTCTGGAGAATAGTATGGAGATTCCTCAAAAAAGTAAAAATAGAACTACCATATGACCCAGTAATTGTACTAGTAGGTATTTATCCAAAGGATACAAAGATACAGATTCAAAGGGGCACATAAATCCAATGTTTATAGCAGTATTATCAACAATAGCTAACTATGGAGAGAGCCCCAAATCCATTGACTGATGAATGGATAAAGAAGATGTTACATGCACACGTGCACACACAAACACACACACGCACACAATGGAATATTAGCCATCAAAATAATGAAATCTTGCCATTCGCAATGAGCTAGAGTGTATTAAGCCAAATAATCCAATCAGAGAAAGATACATACTATATGACTTAACTCATATGTGGAATTCAAGAACAAAACACATGAGCATAAGGAAAGGAGGAAGAAGAAAAAAAAGAGAGAGAGAAACCACAAGAGACTCTTAATGATATAGAACAAACTGAGGACTTATGGAAGGAGGTGGTTGGGGGATGGGCTATTTAGGTGATGGGTATTAAGGAGGGAACTTGTTGTGATGAACACTGGGTGTTGTAGTTAAGTGATGAATCACTGAATTATATTCCTGAAACTAATATTGGACAATGTTAACTGAAAAAAATTAAAAATAAAAAATTTTTTAAATGTGGTTCCCTGAGTAGCAGCTTCATATCACCTGGAAACGTGTTAAAAATGCAGAATCTGAGGCCCACCTCAGACCTAGTAAATCAGAATCTCTGTGCTTTAACAAGTTCTTTAGGTGATTCCTAATGCACATCCCTAATTGGGAACCTTAGCTATTGAGGTTAATATAGGTCAGCCATAAGTCCATAACTTCCTTTATGATTTATTTAGAGCCATGCATCAGGGTGGGATCAAAATGGGAGAAGAATGAGATATCTATAATCCTGTGTGGTTAGAGATATTTTATGACACAAAAATGTGCCAGAGTTGGGTACACTTTAAGGGCTTTCTTGGAAGCCACATTCCTTCTCAGTGATATTTTTGTGTTGTGAATCTAATGTTCTTCCATTATTTAGCTATGAATCCCTAGGAGTAAACAACATTGACATCTGCATCATCTAGTGTTGAGACGAGATGCTTCCAATTTCCCAGCTGTCATTTAGCAATTATGCATTCTGTCTCACAATAATGTTTCCCTACATTTCACAGTACTCTACAGTATAAATTGTTTTGTATGCATTATCTCATTTAAGCCTCAATATATCACTTAGTAGATGATGGAATTGAGATTATAAGAATCTAATGACTCAGGTTCTGTAAGACCTACTAGTTGGTAAAAGTCAAAGAGGATTTAGACAGTGATTCTGAATCCAATTACAGGACTTTCTTCTCCCCCAGTATATCAAGGTGTTTTTGAGTTTGGCTGATTTCAGTTGATTTCTCACATTCTCTTTTAATGAAATGAAAAGATCTGTAAAGTAGGCTGTGGTGCTCACATGAAATACAGATATTTAGTGACGTCTTGCTTGCTTGATGAAGCCAGTAAAAATAAAGCTTCTATTACATAAATTCTGTACAAGGCAGGTGTGTTTTGCTTTGCTTGGCTTTGTTTTTAAAATGGTGGGAGTTTTGAAGGAGGAAGTGTTTGTCCGAAAAATAAAAGGAGGCAGCATAAAATTGGCAAAATGATATATACTCTGGTAGTATCTTAAAATTGAGATGGAGATACATGTGGAAAGAAGACCTGAGACTATTTCAAACCAAATATTAACTGGTGATAATTAGCATTATAGACCAATACCACAATGGGGCCATAGGCATGAGAACAGGAAGATCTGGAGAGTTTCCCAGCAGTGCTGTGCACTCCCATAAAAGCTCCTTTTTCCAGGTTAAAAAAAATCCAGCTCTGTACATACTTAAGAACAGCAAAAAAGAAAGAAAAATACATTTCCAGTTCGGTGAGTCATTAGAATATCATTTGCTAAACTACTTCATATAAATTATTAACCTGAGGGCACAGCTTTGAGCCCTTTTCCACACAGAATATTGTATGTTGGGTATTTGTTACAGTTAGTTCACTTCAATTATATATTCTTTTTAAATGCACTGCTTTTTGACAACTTTATATATCACTTGATTATTATAGTAGCATAGAGCATGGAATAGAAAGATAATTGTGTTCTATATCATTTGTTAATTTCTACTGTGCAGCTTGAGTAAATTTAAATCCTTCTAGCCTGAGGAATCTTCTTTGTTCACAGTGCTACATAGGCACTGTAATAAAAATATAAAACATTTTAGGTTTTTAGGAAGCAGGTATGTCAGAAGATAATATGTTGTCCAAAGGTGTCTTAAATCACCCATCAGTTTAGCTTTTTAAAATGTGGCATACATTTACACGCCAGGATATTTTATGACCTAAGACAGCAACTTTAATATTTAAAATGTTACTTTTACTCTGGGAAGTCTAATCTGGTGTGATGCGTTACTTCTTATTGCAGTGTTTCCAATTGTGTGTGCTTGGGGGAACTGTATTTTCCATTTTGATTTATCATCTTGTGAGTCAAGTACTTTTAATTGCTTTCCTATAAGATAAAGGTTTACTTGTTTCAATTTCACAAATAATTCATGAGGGCTCATGAATATGCATATTCTATCTTATGTAGCATAACATTATTAATCAGCTTTTTCCTCAGAGTAGAGTAATAGATTAAATAAAATGGGATTTAGAATGAATAATGGATTATAAACAAAAGGATTTAGAGAAAATAACTTTTATGTTTCTT
The DNA here is from genome assembly GCF_008692635.1 of Crocuta crocuta. NCBI lineage: Eukaryota > Metazoa > Chordata > Mammalia > Carnivora > Hyaenidae > Crocuta > Crocuta crocuta. Next base: position 3,176,947 of record NW_027529669.1, read on the forward strand.
GGTTGTTTTAGAAAATACATTCCAATTGTCAAAAGATAAGGTCAATTCTCTAACATTTGGCATACTGTTATTCTTCATCATTTTCCCCAATAGTACATGTTGTTTTTGTGTCCATGATAGGACTAAAAATATAAAATGGACAAATATGCGAGCCTAGAAAGAAATGAGCACCTTTATTAAGTATAACATTGTTTGTTTTACCTAAAATATCATGCTACCCTCCAAGGCAATAGTATTTACCAGAAAATTAACATGTTGTATTTCTAAAATACATATTTGCAGATCAAAATTGACTTTGCATAGTTGACAACTTAAGTCTATACTAACACCTTTAAATATAGCATGCAACCCTTACTTAGGGTTAAAATCTAAATAACTTTTCATGGAAAAATGTAATTTGGTATTCTCTTGTACTCTCATTAATGTTTCAGACGTAAGCATTAGTAGAAATGGATTTTAGTTGTTTTGCTTACTAGTAGTGTTGGATACACCAACTTAAATGCACATGATAGCATATAAACAGGTGTGTTTAACAGTACAGTTGGAGCTCCCAGGTGGCTCAGTTGGTTAAGCATCTGACTCTTGGTTTTGGCTCAGGCCATGATCTTACAACTTGTAGGTTCAAACCTAGCCTCCTGCTCAGCTCTGGCTGCACAGGTCTGTTTGGGATTCTCCTTTCTCCTTCTGGCTCTCTCTGCTCCTTCCTCACTTGTTGTCTCTCTCTCTCCCTCTCTCCTTCTCTCCCTCCCTCTCTCTTTCTCTCCCTCTCTCTCTGCTCCCCCACTTGTTCTCTCTCTCTCTTTCTCTCTCTTTCATTAAAAAAAAAAAAGCATTAAAAAAAAGTACCATCATAGTATATTATACCTTAATAATTGGTAGAGTTAAAAAATATTTCAATCTAATTTTCTGATCTAAAAATTATATGAAGTTTATTTATTTCATTTATGTTGGTGACCATAACTTACTACTTCTTTGAAGAAGACTGCATTCATACCTCTGTTCTATGGTGGAATAACAGTTGTGTTATTTCAAAGAAGACCCAACACCATTTGATTCTTAAGGAGTTCACCTGTCTTACTAATTAGCCAGAATAGAGTTATGCAGCTAAAAGGAGCTAGCTCATATATATCTGTTCTAGCAATGAGAGCAATTTACCACATGACATCTGCTAGTTGGCTCTTCTATTCATTTTTACTCAGCAAAGGGGGATTCCCCTAGCATATAACCCCTCCCCCTGCAATGGCTGAAAAGAAGTTCCAAGCAGAATTGCTGTTTGAGGATTTATAAGGCTGAAACTCTCAGGATTCTTCAAATAGTAAGATGAACAGGAATGTATGAATTTTATTTATGTAACTAGTGCAATAATAGTTTGGAAATAAATACACACGCACAGCTTTCTTTCACCTTTTCCTGTCTTCCCTCCCTTTCTTTCAATCTTTCTTTTATAAACTTTTCAAAAAGCTATCAAAGGATTACACATAGACAGTTATTGCTTAATAAAGGTCTTTAGGGATTATTTTTAAGCATGGATTTTTTTTTCTGAACTTCTATGGAATTTGGAATTCTCTATATTCTAGAATGCAAGTTGTGATTTGGCAAGTAACTACCATTTTAGAAAACCTTGGATAATAGTAGCCTGTCAGAGAATTTTAAGAATCAGAGGTAAGTCCCCCATTCAATATATACTATAGTCCTGGGTATGCAGGTAAAGGTGTAAACAAGCTCTGACAAATGTATCTAAAATACAAAAAGAAGGCACACAGAAATTAAGGATAAAAGTGTTAAGGAGTCAGCTTTCCTTCCTTACCTTTCCCACTAGCTCACCCCAGTGGTTAAAATTCTGGGTTTGTTTGTTTTTTTGTTTTTTTTTGTTTTTGACTGTTGAATACAGTCTCTCTCCCCTTTTGTAATAGTCACAACCCCCAGAGCAATAGTATTAAATAATGTGGTTTTTTTGCCTGTTTGACTTATCCCATGGAATTTTTCTTTGACAATCTTCATAACCACACAAAAACATTACAGCTGAGGCACCTGGGTGGCTCAGCCAGTTAAATGTCTAACTCTTGATTTCAGCTGAGGTCATGAATTCAAGCCCCAAATAGGGCTTTTTGCTGATAGTATGGAGCCTGGTTGGGATTCTCTCACTCTCCCTCTCTCTCTGTCACTCCCCTGCTCACATGTTTTCTCTCTCTCTCTCTCTTAAAATAAAGAAATAAACTTAAATTTTTTTTTAAAACACGCACATTTAAGTAATACTCCTGAAAACTATCTGCATGCTCATTTTATTAAATAGGTTAAAATGTATGGTACATAATTTGCTAAGAGACATTATAGATGACAGTGGTTTGTCATACCTTTGGTTTGAGAACATTTGCCCTATTCATTCATTTCCTATACCTACCTGAGAAAGACACACACACACAGATAGCCACATCATTATATTCATTAGAATTACTTTTGAAACTCAGCTTCTCCCATGACTTTATAGAGAAAGGTTTCATTTTCTTTCCTAATATATGGTCTATTCAGAAACAAATTATTTTAAAGTAATTCTCCAATTAAAATCAGAAATGAAACCTTATGGCATACATCCATATATTAGATTTCAGTAAATTGTTTTCCCTAGTTTAACAAGAAATGCCAAGTGTTCTGCAGCTGTTTTCTTCTTATGACCTAATTTGTGTTGAACTGTCTACTAAGGTTCCTTTTCCCTAAGCCAGAGTTTAATTATGAGTCCTGTTTGGAGCATTGTAAAAACTTTCATACAAAGATCTTGGACTTCTTGACCATATTATTTTCTAACATCTGCACACATGAAAAGTAGAGATTAGGTGTTTTTGAAAGATCAACCTGGAAATTTTTAAAATTAATAAATTTCATGTGTTTTATCATTATACTCTCACGAAAGTGTGTTAATATTCTGCTCTTGATTTTAAAAACTAAATTTGAGGAGTTTTCTTTTTCTTAATGTTTGTTTATTTTTGAGAGGGGGGTAGGGACAAAGAGAGAGCGAGAAAGAATCCCAAGCAGGCTGGGTGCTGTCAGCACAAAGCCCATCATGGGGCTGGATCTCACAAACCATGAGATCATGTTCTGACCCAAAATCAAGAGTCAGACACTTCACCAGCTGAGCCACCCAGGCACCCCTTTGGGAATCTTTTAATTGGCCATTCATAGAGGGAAAATTAGAAATTGGATTTACTTCTTAACACACTAAGCACCAAATTGCGGAATTGTGTATTATATGAAATATGATGATTGTGTTATTATAAATTATGGTTTATATTTAATGGAACATTGAAGCATTCATAGTCTGTAAGATGGACAGAACTTTGCTTCTCATTTTTAGTTGAAGAAACTAAATTGTTATAGAATTAAATTTCCTAGGATTATTTATTTAATGGATTGCAACTCTCTAACTCTTGAATTTTTCCATGTTAAACTACTTCCATGTGAACCTCTATTGCAACTTAATAATGTAGTTCCATAAGGTATTGAAAATTGCTAAGAATCTTCTTCAGGCTGTAAGATGTGGAAAAATAGCAGAATGGTTTGTCTCACCTTCCTCATATTATCTGTAATGAACATATTTATTTATTTGTCTGTTCATTTAATAAACTGTTGCTGCTACTTAAAAGTTTTTAATGTAAGTACAATAATAATGTGATGCATAGGAAAAAATAAGGAAAAAGTATGAGTGGAAGAAAAGAGATATTTATGTCTTCCAGAATAAACAGATTCTAAACCAAAGACATCAAAGGAAATGGAAGGGACTTCTGTTCCCGGCTATGACAAAGTAATGGATAATGGAAATGCCTTCACATTGTAATAAAAGAGAAAAGTGGACAGCAGGGCAGCACAGGACTGTGACACCTGACAGAAAGGAAACAAATGAAGAAATCCCCAAGATCAGTCCAGCATTCCTAATAGAGGCACTTTCTAGACTAAAGCAGTAGCAAGAGGATGCAAGGAGATTATCAGTCTTACTGAGTTGAAGACACAAATAGCAGAGTTCAGGGTGTCTAAGGCAAGACTAGCAGAGCAGGCAGCTAAGCAGAGAAATAGCACCAGTCTTCTGGCTGAATACTAACATGAACATGAATAAGATAAGACTCTGAGGCCATATAAGGTCAGACAAACAAAAACTACTGGGAAAGAATTTTGGGTGGATTATAGGCTGAAAAGTTCCCAGAGTTCGTTCAGGGTTGGGAGATACATAAGTGTTCACTACTCATGGTGGAAAGACCTTACTTAACAGTCAGGGAATTTAGTAGATTACATATTAAAGAGGGAAATAACTGAACATGAGTATATAATACTAGAAATCCAAACTGAAGAACAGAGAACAAAAACATTAAAAAAAAAAAAAAAAAACCAGAGATGTAGTGGTCTATCATCTGGTTTAACATATGTGCAATTAGAGCTACATAAGGAGGCAGAGTTTACCTAGCACAGGAAATATTTGAAAAAATATAAACATACACATCTAAAAACAAAGTTTCAAATACATGAAGAACTTTCAGAAAGAATAAGCAAACAAATCAGGAAATAAGTATGAAATTTCAACACAACATTCTCCCTAATAGAAAAAGTGACAAATTAGTAAGCATATAAAAGTTCGGTTTTTTTGTTTAGTTTTTTGAGAGAAAAACAGAGAGAGTACGTGTATGCATGAGCAGGGGAGAGGCAGAGGGAGAAAAAGAGAACTCTAAGTAGGCACTATGCCAAGTGTGGAGCCCAATGAGGGGCTTGATCCCACAACCCTGGGATGATTCCCTGACTGGAAATCAAGAGTTGGACACTTAACCAACTGAGCCACCCAGGCACCATCAGTATATGAGTTTTAAATACACGTTCATTTGCAGAACACTACATTAACAACTACAGACTATAGAACTCTCCCCAAGTGCAATGAAACATTCACTAAGAAAACTCAGATTTAGAGATTTAGAATTAAGTCACATATTTAATGGGATTGAAAGCATAAGGGTTAGTCTCTCAGATCGAATGGAATTAAACTATAAATCAAAAACAGAATATTTCCAAAACTCCAAATATTTGGCATTTAAGGTGAAAGAACAAACCACAAAAGATATTAGAAAATATCTTACATGAAAAAAACAAAATATCTTACATGATAATGGTGACATCACACAACAAAATGATTATAGGATGCTACTGAAAGGAATATTTATAGTTTTCATGCTTACTCTAGAAAAGGAAAAAGGTGGGGCATCTGGGTGGTCAGTCGGTTAAGTGTCCGACTTTGGCTCCGGTCATGATCTCACAGTCCGTGGGTTTGAGCCCCACGTCGGGCTCTGTGCTGACAGCTCAGAGCCTGGAGCCTGTTTCAGATTCTGTGTCGCCCTCTCTGACCCTCTGCTGCTTGCTCTCTGTCTCTGTCTCTCAAAATAAAATAAAGACATAAAAAATTTTTAAAAGGAAAAAGGCAAAAAATTTACTGAATAACTATATCATGCAAACAAAGGAAAGCAGGATTGATTATATTAATATCAAATGCAGTATAACTTAAGGCACAGAAAATTACTAGAGACGGAGGGACATAATAGGAAATTTGTCATTCATCAACATGACATAGTAATTCTTTATATGCATGCTCCAAACAACAGAGCTGCAAAATTGATGAAGCAGAAAGTGATAGAACTGAAAAGAGAAATAGACAAATCCACGGTTATAGTTGGGCACATCAGCAGTCCTCTGTCAACATTTAACAGAACAATCCAACAGAAAACCATTGAGACTTTAGAACTCAACAACACTATCAATAAGATATAGTCAACATTTATGGAATATTCTACCCACCAGTAGTAAAATACACATTCTTTACAAGTGCCCAGAGAACATGCACTAAGATATACCATATCCGGGACATAAACCTTAAAAAGATTTAAAAGAATCAAACTGATATAGAATGTGTTCTCTATCCACAATGGAATCAAATTAGAAATCAATATCAGAAAGATAACAGAAAAATATGCTAATCCTTGCACAATAAAAATATTTTTTTATTTTTTTTTAAACAACACACTTCATGAATTTATGAACACACTTATTTCATGAATTTATGAGGATGTCTTAAGGGAAATTAAAAAATACTTTGAACTAATTGAAAATGAAATTAGAGCATACTAAACTTCGTGGGGCACAGCTAAAACTTTGCTGAACACTAAATGCGTATATTAGCAAAGAAGAAACTCTCAGATCAATAGTCTGAGCTCTTGCTTCAAGGACCTAGGAAAAGAAGAGTAAAATAAAAATAAATTAGAAGGAAGGATATAGTAAAAACAAAAGCAGAAATCAATGAAATTGAAAACAGAGAAACAACAGAAAAATCAGTGAAACAGAGCTATGAAAAATATCAGTAAAATTGACAAACCTCCAGAAGGACCAACAATGAGCAAACAGTGAAGACACAAATTCCAGTATCTGGAATGAAACAGGAGCTATCACTAAAGACCCTGCATACATCAAAATGATAACAAAGGAATACTACAAACAACTCTACACTTCTACACACTTAAAAATGACAGTTTAGATGAAGTAGACCAATTCCTCAAAAATCACAAGTGCCACATTTCAGCCAGTACAGAATAAATATTTGAATAGCCCTATGAATTGGGGAAATTGAATTCCTTATTTTAAAAACTCACAAAAATATAAAACTTCTATGAACGAAGATGGTTTCTGTGGAGAATTTTACCAAATGTTAAAGAAGAATGAATAATTCTGTACAATCTTTTTCAGAAAAGAAGAAATACTTCCTAATTCATTTTATGATTCTAGGATTACCCTGATTCCAAAACTAGACAAAGACAATGCAAAGGAAGGAATTTGCAATGGATATCCTTTGAGAATATAGATGCATGCCCCTAACAAAATATTAGCAAATAGAATTCAGCAAAATATATAAAAGAATTATACACTATGGTTAAATGAGATTTATTCTAGGCATGCAAAACTAGTTTAGTATTTTTAAAAAATGTAATTCATTATAAGAGGTTAGAAGAAAACACACACGATTGCATCAATTAGTGCAAAAGAGCAATTTTCAAAACCCAGAACTCATTCATGATTAAGATTCTCAAAAAAAAAAAAATCAGAACACCAATTTTATAAAGCACACCTAAAAAAAAAGTCTACAGTTATCAATGGTTTTCCCCCAAGGTCATGAAGAAGGCTTGGATATTCATTCTCCCCACTCTTATTCAGCATAGAGCTGTAAGTTCTAGTCAGTTTACTAAAGCCAGAAATAGAAAATAAGACATACTGATAGGAAAGGACAAATAAAAATTTTCCCTATTTGCAGATATTATGGTTTTCTATGTAGAAAATTCAAAGTCATCAGCAACAACAAAAACTCCTAGAATTAGTAAATGAATTCAGCAAGACTGTAGGATGCAAGATAAACATTAAAAATCAACTATATTCCTGTATACTAGCAATAAACTGTATACAATGAATATAAAAATATAATATCATTTACAATTGAGGGGCACCTAGGTGGCTCAATTGGTGGAGCTTGTGATCTTGGGGTTGTAAGTTCAAGCCCCATGCTGGGTGTAGAGATTACTTAAAAAATCTTTTCTTTAAAAAAAGATATTTACAATTAAAAAAAAGTAATATGTGTATATCTAACAAAAACATATTCAAGACTTTATGTTGAAAAGTGTATACTACAGATGAAAGAAATAAAAGATCTAAATAAATAAATCTATAAAAGATCTAATAAATTCTTCCAGAATTGGAAGAATCAAAATAGCAAAAATGTCCATTCTTCTTAAATTTATATATAGCTATAATGCAATACCTATCAAAATCATAGAAATATTTTGATAGAAATAGACAGAATGTGTGCAAGATCTATACACTAAAAACCACCAAACACTGCTAGGCAGCAATAAAGAAACCCTAAATAAATGGAGAGACATGCCATGGTCATAGATTGGAAGGCTTAATCTTTTGAAGGTACCAGCTCTTCTAAAGTTGATCTGTTGGTTCAACACAATCCTTTCTTGTAGTTCCATCCCTAAAATGATCAGAGCATTATTGGTAATAGTGGGTATCTGTATCTCATTCCTGATCTTATAGGAAATGTTCATAATATTCCATCATGAAGTGTGATGTTTGCTGTAGATTTTAGTAAATATATTCATCACATTAAAGACTTTTTTTATTCCAAGTTAAGAGTTCCCATCATAAATGGATGTTTAATCCTGTCAAAGGATTTATCTCATTATCTATAATGGTGAATTATATTAATGGATTTTCTGATCTTAAATCGTCTTTGCATTCCTGAATATTACAGGTTGGGTTCTCAAGGGAGTAGACTCTGAGACAAAGTCTAGCGTTTAGGATATTTATGAAGGAGTAGCCTTGGGATCAACACCTATGGAAGGAATAGAGAGGCATCAGGATTGGGCAAAAAAGAAATAAAGATTTGATGCAAATCTCATAGCTTCACCTGCCCATAAGATATATGCCATTCCAGTAAGGACATAATCTTGGACAATGTGTCTCTTTGTAGCTGGGTCAATTCCTGAAGGGGCTATCAGCTAAAGGATGTCTACTGACAATACTTCAGATGCCTGGGACAACAAGTCTTTTCTTGACAGGCAATTTGGGCTTCACACCTCTAGTCTACCACACAGAGATATATCTGATCATGATAGATTTTTTAAAAATAATACATGGCAAGATTAATTTGTTAATATTTTATTTGGGGTTTTTTCTTTTTTTGAGAGAGAGAGAAAGAAAAGACAAGTGAGGGGGGGAAAGGGAGAGAGATTGAGAGAATCTTAAGCAGACTCCATACTCACTCTAGAGCCCAATGCGGGACTTGATCCCTTGGCTCCTGACCTGAGCCAAAATCAAGAGTTGGACACTCAACCAACTGAGCTACCCAAGCGTCCCTGGAATTTTTACTTCTGTGTGAGTGAACGTATTCAATAATTATCTTTTCTTACACTATACTTGTCTGGTTTTAGTAATTAAGAATATATCATCCTCATCAAATAAATTGCAGATTATTTTAATTTTTTAAATATATTATTCAAGATAACTTGTATAAAACTGATCTGTTTCTTACTTGTTTTCTAGAAATTACTAGTCAATATGTAGCATTCTCTGCCAGTTGCATTCCTGTTTTGTCCTTTTTTTAAAAGTCGTATTTATTTAAGTAATTTCTACACCCAACGTGGAGCTCAAACTTATGAGCCTAAGATCAAGATTCACATGCTCTACCATCTGAGCCAGCCAGGGACCCCTTTTGTCCTTTTTTGAAAGAGCTTATTAACTCCTGACAACAGCTAACTCCAGCTAAATGGCTACATTTCCTAGTTTCCTTTGCTTCTAAAAGTGGTGGTATCGCTAAATTATGGTCAAAACTTGAGTGGAAGTGTTATGTGGAATTTTGTGGAAGTCTTGTTAAGAAAGCAAGGCTTTTGTGCCTTTTTTCCTGTTGCCAGCAATGCAGAAATGCTGCCAGAAAGCTGATATCACAAAGCAGAAAAAACAGAGGCTAGATCTCTTATGTGAGAGAATAGGCCACTGTGTGCTTACAGCCATTGTAGTTGGGTTTTCTGATGTCAGTGTGTTGGCTTATAATTATCTTCAAATTCAGCACTCATTGCTCCTCCTATTTGTCTTCCAGGTGTTGTTGCTGTTCATTTCTTCAGTCTTAAAATGACTTTAACGAGAGTTTATTCTCAGTATAGTCTCAGTATTTATTTAAAAATGTGAAAATGGGGCACTTGGGTGGCTTGAGTCTGTTAAGCGCTGGACTTGGCTCAGGTCATAATTTTGCAGGTTGTGAGTTTGAGCCCCACATTGGACTCTGTGCTGACAGTTCAGTCTGGAGCCTGCTTTGGATTCTCTGTCTCCATCTCTCTTTGCCCCTCACCCACTCATGTTCTGTCTCTCTCAAAAATATTTTTAGTATATGTGCTGCCGAAGTGAGCACTCTCAAAAATATTTTTAAAAAAACTTTTTTATACATGAAANCTAGGAATATAATTCTAGGTTGGTAGCTATTTTTCTCACAGCACTTTAAAGATGTTATTCCGTTCTCTTTGTTCTTTGGATTCCTTTTTTTGCCTTTATGAAGTATTCTATCCTTCCTTTTCTAAGGAAAGGTGCTTTTCTGGAGTTTTCTTAAGAACTCCACTTTGTTCTTGGTATTCTGCAGTTTTATATGATATTCTTAGGTGTGGATTTATTTGTCTGTATCTTGCATGGTATTTCATTTCCTGTATCTGGAATTCACATTTTTATTAATTTCAGAAAATTCTTAGCCATTGTCTGTTCAAATCCTGGCTCTCTTATTCTCTCTTATCTTTCCCTTGGAACTTGAAATAGATGTATGTGAGACTTTTCTGCTCCATCTTCCTGTCTTTTAATATCTTATATATGAAAGATGAGACCTCTGTCTCTGGACAGATTTTGGGCAATATCTTTATATCTGTCTGCTAGTTTACTGATTCTCTTTTCAGCTGTTATTTAATTCATCATCTTTGTGTGTGCACTGTGTGAGTGCATGCATGTGTGTTTGGTTGTATGTGTGTTTTAATTTTAACAACAATATTTTTCACTTTAATTCTTATATTTGCCTGGCCACATGCTATTCTCTTATGTTCATTGCTCAGGTTTTTAACTCATTTTATTTTTATTAATTTTGAAATATGTTTACTTAGTAGTCTGTATCTTATAATCATTCTACCTGTACTCTTTGGGAGTCCCATTCTATTTTTGTTTCAAATTCTCTTTCTGAGCCTTGGCAGTTTAATTATTATAATACTATATTTGGTCAGTCTTTATGTTAAGAATCCTAATGGACTTGGGTTAAATTTGTACTAATCCAGAAAGGATTTGCGTTTACTTCACCAGTAGCTCTGAGTTACTATGAATATGAAAGCACCTTCAATGAATTTCTCACCTTGGAGTTTCCTGAACCAAGTCTAAATGCAGACCCCAAATCTACATGACAGCAGGATTGTAATTATGAATTCTTAAAAGAATATCTTCACTTGTTCCTCAACTCAAAATTCTCCTTTTGCTAGTAGACAGATTGTCTAGTCTACCTTTTCACTTAGGATATATACTTGGGTGGCTCAGTGGTTAAGCATCCGACTTCGGCTCAGGTCATGATCTCGGGGTCCATGGGTTCGAGCCCCTCATCAGGCTCTGTGCTGACAGCTCAGAGCCTGGAACCTGTTTCAGATTCTGTGTCTCCCTTTCTTGGTGCCCCTTCCCCAGCTCATGCTTTGTCTCTCTCTCTGTCTCAAAAATAAGTAAACGTTAAAAAAAATTTTTTTAAAGGATATATGCCACTTAAGTTTTCCCTTTGTAAGAACAACTGTCAGTATATGGGTCCTAGCTCGAGTTCCAAACCTTCATAGGAGACTTGTTTTATATTTTAACACGAGGTCCTTAAAAATTGAAGCTTCAAGAATTAGTAGATACCCCCAATTGCCAATTGCTTGTGTGGCAATGCTGACGCTACTTATATCCCACGTGAACTTCCTTTAATTTTGTGTAAATGCAGCTTTCCATTTAAATGGAATTCCCCAGGGGAGCCTGGGTGGCTCATTTGGTTAAGCATCTGACTTCAGCTCAGGTCATGATCTTGCAGTTTGTGAGTTCAAACCCCACCTTGGGCTCTGTGCTGACAGCTCAGAGCCTGGAGCCTGCTTCAGATTCTGTGTCTCCCTCTCTCTGCCCCTCTCCTGCTCATGCTCTGTCTCTCTCTAAAAAGTAAATAAAAATTCAAAAAAGGGAATTTCCCAGAATAGCTAGGAATTTGAGGCAGTATAATTTTCTAGAACATAATTTTTTTTAGAACGTAGAAGAGTCTGCTAAATTTCCAGAAGTCATCCAATCCGACTTAAATTTCCATTGTCTGTGTTCCCACATCATCGTATATGTTCTATCATGGTACTTATATGACTTTTGGTTTTGTGTTGTGATTTCTGGGTTGTCTTCTCCCCTGCTATACTGTGAATTAATTAAGATTAACTTCAAAATCTATTTCTTTATCAGTTTATTGGTATTTGCAGTAAAGATGGTAGGAAAGCTATGTACTCCTAGTTTTCTGACTGGCCCTCACTCAGGGATAGCCAAGGGATAATTCTACAATCTCTTAAATCATGGGGATGAGTATGGATATACATGAAGCCTCTTGGCTCCCTTCTTCCTTCTAACTCCATTAGTGTGCAGGTCAGCTCCAGAAACACTGCTCTGTTCAGTGAGATACAGCCCAATTCAGAATGTGGAAAGGGGAGCAGAAGGTGTATATTTCCTGGGCAAAGTTTGTTTCTGCCTGACTTATTCGCCTCTTCTCTGGTCCTGTTCCCCCAATCAGCTTTGTTCATTTACTGTCTGTAAGCCTGGTGGCAAAAATTGTGAAAAGATATGAAAACCAACCATCTGCATCCAACCGAATAATGAAACAATATCTGCTGTGGCAGGATAACTAGAGTGTGTGAGGGTCTTTTTAACAAGCCATGCCTGGAAATTGTCAGTGAGTATATTAACAGACCTAAGTTAATTATCCCTGAGGAGTGTCATGTACTCTTCGGTATTCAACAAAACCTCTGAATCCTTACTTTAAAAATTATTTGAAATCTTAGCTTTTGAAAACCCACCTGGATTATCAGCCTTTCTCAGTCTCAGGAATTGATTTTGTGTGACTGATTATCAAGATACGTAATTTGATTGAAATGGAAAGGAGAGAATTAACCTTTTTGAGTACCTGGTGTGTGTCTGTTTCCCTTACCTTAATATCTCCACGGCTCTATTAGTTGTGATATATTATTATCATATTATACATTGGGGAAAGTAAAAATCTGAGATACTAAGTAACTTTCTAGGGACCCACATCTTATGTTTGAGATTTTTGATTCCCAAGTAAATACTTGTATTATACCACTATGCAGTCTCTTATGTGGTGGTTTATGAAATCTCTTGTATGAACTGAGACAATCCTTTTTGGATCTCCCTAACCAGAGTCATGTGTAACCACATGGAAAATCACAGCCAGCAAAACTTATCATTTCTTCTCTTTTGTTTCCCTCCTCTGTCCATTCTTCCCATCCTCTCACATCTTACCACTCCAGGCTTTCCCACCTTCCCCACAACCACCCTTAGAAAACTCATGATAATACCCTAATAATTGTCCTGCCGCATTTTTGTTTATATTCCTATAGTAATGTACAAATGTAAATTATACATACACACATATGTGGAGATTATGCTTTTCTTACAATATGAGATTGTATGCAAACATTCTGCACTCTATTTTTAATCCCTCAAGAATACCTCATGGAAATTTTTTCAAGTCAACAGATAGCAATATCTTTCCATTGCTGCATAGTATTTCATGGTATGGAAATGCAGTACCATGTTTTTTTAGCCATTCCAATTATAACTGATGCTCTCATAGAGAATGTGTGTATTTATATTTGAATACTTGCATTTTTATTTCTATAGCTATGATATGAGAAAGGGGATTGATGGCTGAATTATATATTGATTTTTAATTTTAATAGATGTCTCTGGTTGCTTTCCAAAAAGGCTGTAACAATTCCAGTTTTGTGTCCTCTTGAGGGCATCTTTTACCAGCTTCCCCTCTAATGATGTGTTATTGCTTTTTTAAAAGGTGCGCTTTTTTTAAATGGTGGTGAAGTGTTATCTCAGTTTTATTTAATTTACATTTGCCTGATAACCAGTGAGTTTGCACATGTATTTCTTGAGCTTGGTATTTGCTTTTAAGGCATTTGCTTTCTCATAACCCCTTGCCTATATTTTAACAGATTGTTTTCTTTTTTTCTTAACCATATTTGAGCTTTGCATCTTATTAATGAAAAAATATGAACTTCAAGAGTTTGTATATGTTGAAAAATGTACATGTGGAGGTAACTCAGTCCACTCAGTGTGAATTTTGGAAAATAATGTTTTTGCAAAACAAGAGGAAATAAGTAACATTAAGTTTTTAACCATGTTATAGGGATATCTGCTTCATAACTAATTAAATGTTGTCTTAACCTAACTGGTCATGGGTTTTGTGCTCAGACTCTAACTATAGCTTATCGTCACACAATTCTGTGGTTTGTTGTTTAGGACTTTCTAGTTAAGTATATATTCAGTATGGATTATGGGCAATTGTTTTCATTTTTGCAAATTCTTCCCTAATTTAGAGATAGCGTATCATGCAGTTGAGTCTTAGACTTCTGTATTTCACCTTTAGCTTCTTAATTTAGGTGGGCTGGAAGTCTATACGTGGAATTAGCCTGTTTGTAGTAGTGCATGATGCATATTACATGTGAAAACCAATGAGGTTCCTAATTCGGGGCCAGCCTCCATGTACTCAGCCTCATTAAGTTGTGGCACAAAATGTTCCCCGAGGTTCTTATTAATAAGTATCTTCCTGTGAAATCTCTCTGGTGTATATTTAGAAATCATGATCTACTACTTAAGACGATGTCCCCAGTCCCTGTTGGATATTTTGAAACCTTGCCCCACCCCTATTTTTACATAAAATCATTTATCTACTGGAGGCAAACACTGAAAGATAGAAATCTTCTCAAATTTCTAGCAAAATGCTTGTAATAATGCTCCTAATTGTTGGCAGGAGATCAGAACTTCTGATATTATATTATATCAGTATGTTATATTAAATCTGCCTTGTGCCTCTGTGAGCAAACTTGCCACCAAAAATGCTGCAATAACTGATTCCACAGGACTCAGAAAGCCATAGCAGCAAGGCCTAGTGCGGGGCTAGGCAGAAACAAAGTAGGTCAGAGCTTCCTTTGAAGACCCGTGCGTTTGGCAGTATGCCTAACCATATCTCTCAAATGTTTCTGCAGCTCTGTAGGAGGAAATCTCCTGCTGGGATTAGTGTATTGCTTAAAAATGCAATTTGGATTTGTTTTCCTTAGAACAGTTTTGGAAGTTTTTTTCCCCCTCTTCCCCCCAAATACAATATATATTTTAAAGTATCAGGCAATTAGATCTCTGTATTAATCGTTTAGGGCTTGGGGAGTTTGATATTTTTCTTTTGACTTAAAAAAATCAACTGCCAAGGCAGAAGATATGGAAAGGAGAATACAGTTACAAAGCCCCCATGATCATCAGTCCATTTAGACTGTATAGTCATACTGCCTAAAAAAAAGTCATTAAAACAAAAAGACTATAATACATAATGATACTGATAGAAAAATCACTGCTATAGATTATGTCATGTGGACCAATTACAGTGGGAGAGCGAAGTAATTCCAGAAAAATATGATCAAATATTTAATTATAAACATACACTATTCCAGCAATTGAATGACCTTTTCCTATATGACACTGACACAGGGGAGCAAGTGTCCATGTGGCAGAAACTCCAACAAAGTAACCCAAGCACCCAGATCAGTCATCTTTTGTATTTCAGGTATCAACACCTTCTCATTTTTGTGAAGTTCCATTCTAAGAATTCTTTGTTTGTCCTGCAATGACCTGGATGCTGAATTAAGTACTTGGTTAAATTGTGCTAAGGAGTTGACTTACATGGAAAATAATAGTCAGCAGTGAAAAATCCATCTCTTCTTTCCTTTCTTCCTTCTATCTTCTTTTATTCTTTGAAACAGGAAAAGTGTATACATGCTTAGAAATTCAAGATATGGTGATGTCATGGAAGATGGTGGAGTTGTAAGCTCCAGGAATTGGTCTCTTCACTAAAAATAACTATTGAGTTGGCAGGAATTATCAGAATCAGTGAGTTTAGGACTCTGAAGTCTGGTTGAATATTTGCAGTATCCAGGTTGGTGCCTGATGAAGAAGGAGGTTGGTAAATTTCAGCGAATTTTCATAGTTTATGTAGTGACTACAATCCCATATCATATGAGGGATAGCAGGTAGCTGTGAAGATGGTGGCCCATATTTCTGGTGGTGTTTGCTGGTGCCAGGGAGGGTGACAGAGATCTTGGGGAGTCTGATATTTTTCTTCAGACTTAAAAAATAAAGTGTAAAGGCAGAGGTATGGAAAGGAGAATGCAATTGCAAAGCCCCCCATCAGCAGCAGCCTGTTCAGACTATATAGTCGTATCACAGAATAAAAAATGTCATTAAAGCAAAAGGACCAGAATACATAATAATACTGATGGGAAAATCACTGCTCTAAGTTATTTCATGTTGACCAGTTACAGTGGGAGAGCAAAGTAATTCCAGAAAAACATGAGCAAATATTTAATTATAACAATACAATTATTCCAGCAATTTTCCTACAGGACACTGACACAGGTGAACAAATGTCCATGTAGCAGAAACTCCAACAAAGGAATCCTCTAAAAATTAGGATTTTGGCCAGTTTATCAGATTTCTGAGGGGCTAGCATAGAGGCTGACTACTGTCTCAGACACAGAAGCATTTCCTGGTAATGTCAGTTGGGAGGATTTAAAAAGTCAGAACATTCTTTTTTTTTTCCCCCTTATAAATGCATCTAGGCATTTAAGGATATCTCTTCAGGTCACTTGCTACTTGCTGACATTGCTGATAATAGAACAGGGATTTCAGTGGCCACAGATGACAAGGAATACAGTCCTTGCACAAAAAGTTTGAAAAAAGTCAATAAACAAATGAGGAAGACTGAGAGTTCTTCCTCAGTCAACAATAGTTGTCAGAAGCAACAAAAGGAATTTCTAGAAAGGGGGAAGAATTTATTTCAAGATTTTTCACATTATAATATTAAAAATGTCCAGTGTCAACAAAAAATTCTAAATATACAAAGAAGCAAGAAAGTGTGGACTATTCACAGAAAATATAAAACAAGAGATTGACAAAACCATCACTGATAGAGCCCAGACACTGGACTTACTAGTCAAAGATTTTACTTGTCTTAAATATGCTCAGAGAGCTGAAGGAAACCATAAACAAAGAACCAAAGGAAATCAGGAGACTGGTGTACAACTAAGTAAGGAATATCAAGAAAGAGATCGAAATCACAAAAAGGAATCAAATAGTAATTCTTGAGCTAAAAGTACAATACCTGAATTAATTAAAAATTCATTAAGGTGTGAAGCAGCAGAATTAAAATGTCTCAAGAAAGGGGCTCCTGGGTGGCTCAGTCAGTTAAGCATCTGACTTCAGCTCAAGTCGTGAACTCACAGTTTGTGAGTTTGAGCCCCGTGTCGGGCTCTGGACTGACAGCTCAGAGCCTGGAGCCTGCTTTGGATTCTGTGTCTCCCTCTCACTCTGTTCCTCCACTGCTTGCGCTCTGTCTCTGTGTCTCCCAAATGTAAATAAAGATTTAAAAAAGTCTCAAGAAAGAATCAACAAAGTTAAAGCACTTAAAATTACTCAGTCTGAGGAGCAGAAAGAAAAAGTACATTGGAAAAAAAAAAAAAGGAGCAGAACTGAAGGGACCTCTCAGACACTATCAAATAGACCAACATACCCATAATGGGAGTCTCAGAAAGAGAAGACAGAAAGACAGAACTAGGAAGAATATTTGAAAAAAATGATGGCTAAAAACTTCCCAAAATTTGATAAGAACATGAAACTACATCTAAGAAGGATAAACTCAAAGAGAGATCTATCCTGAGACATGTTATAATCATACTGTCAAAATCCAAACTGAAGTCTTTTTTCTGATAGTCACAGAAAAGAAATAAAACTGTGGGGCTTCGGTGGCTTTGAAACTTCTGATGCCCTAAAGCCATAAATGGGACACACTGAAAGACTTTTGACCTCTGGGTGAGAAAAGTAGAGTTGGTTACAAAAGAGCATTGTTACAGAAGACACCAGTTCTGAAAGCATATAGACTGGAACTTGGCAGATAATAAATATTAATTTCTTTCCTTTCTACTCAGAAACCATTAATAATACTTTATTTCAAAAAAAAATCAGTTCAAACTATCAAGTGAATACATTTTAGAGCTTTTACCTTGATCACTTCAGATTAGCAATACCTCTGTTTGAGAGTATTGGTTGTTTAACATACTCAGTCTGTCTCTCTGGAATATTCTCCTTCTCCCTCACATGGATGCTTGTTGTGAAAATGGCAGCTGGTTAGATTGAGGGGAGGTTAAAGCATTGTGCAATGGGAAAGAACTGTTTTAACCATATAAAATTAACTGAAATGTACTTTTCAAGCTGTTTTTGAGATATATCGATTGCTCCCACGAAGTTGGCAAGTATCATGAGACTGATAAATTTTCTTTATGTTTCTATTAATGTGATTGACATTTGACTATTTTATGTTGCCCAGAGAACCCAAGGAGATTGCAACTATTAAGTGGGGGTATCTTGGTGGTGAATGAAACTATTTGCCGAATAATGACAGAAAGATAATGAAAGAAAAAGATAAGAATGAATGATAATGATAACTTCTATACCTTGAGCGCTCTCTTATACTAAATGTACATTTGGTTTCTTGGTTCAAGTTTTCAATTTTCATAAAAAGGTACTTTTAGTTAAATAAATATTTATCTCATTATACACTCTGAAATAGTTGTGCATTGGAATCATCTGTGGAGCTTTATTGAAAAAGCTGTATACCTTGATTTTACCAGCAACTGAGTTAGGCATTGGGAATAAAATAATGAAATCATCCTAGGTTCCCACCAAGAAGAAGCTAATGTGGGAGGAAAACTATATAAAATATGCTGTAAGGCAGCATAAAGAATGTTAGCAGCATGAACAGAATGCTATAGAAACACAGAAGAGAGAACAAGAGATTTTGATTGAGGATATCACTGAGGCTTCATTCCAAAGGTAGCATTCAATTTGAACATAAAGGACACTAAGTATTTGACCAGGCAGAGATGGAAATAGGAGAATGGATTCTCTTTGTCCTATATTGAGAAGCATACCACAAGATCGGAATTATCTTTAAAAATATCGAGGGTATCCATTCATCTATGGATGGACACTTGGGTTGCTTCCATATTTTGGCTCTTGTAAATAACTAATAAATGTAGGGGTGCATCTAAAAAATGGAGAATGGACTCAAAATAAATAAAATTTTATGAACGGTCTTATTTTCTACTACTGAGCTAGGGCTACGGTGTGCAATATTAAAGAGTGACTATTTGGGGTAAAATTTTACTTTATAAAGACAATTGTGTATACTCAAGACCTTCAATATTAATTCATATTTTACTTACAGAAGAGTCTCAATTACCCTTGTGTAGATTACCCATGCAGTACATTCTGTGAAGTATATCGGATTTTTCAGATTGCCTTTACTTGTCTAGTACCTGGTCCAAAATACCAAACATCCAACCAACAAATGCTGTGAGGCTATTAGTAACCAGCACATATATGTTGAGAAAGTACTTCTGGATTGGGAGGCAAAGTCAAAAGGGCATAGGACAGTATTAGGAATAAGAAGGGGCAGTGTGGCTTGAAAAAGAATATTCAATATTGTAACATAATGTCCTGTTTGAAAAATGGAAAAGAATTCTCTTGCTTCTGTAATGCAAATTACAAAGAACACATCTCTCCCTGAGTAATCATAGCTGGTAGGCATACTTAGAAGATAGAGTGAAAAAGAATTCAGAGCAAGCAGTGTAAGATGCATGTTACTTACCTGAAATACTTTCCATTGTATTCAGTATAATTTATACTGTCATTTCTATTGCATATATAAATATGTTCCTTCTGAAATTATATATTTATTATATTTAAAAATTAAACTCAAGTATTGGCTACGAGTAAGATTGAGTAAGCGCAGTCCACTCTGTCTCTACCAATGAATACAGATATAACACTAAGACAGAAGGTGTGGGGCAGCTGTTGTTGATTTTGAAAACTAAGCTGTAGCAGATGGATTGGGGAAGAATACCAGAATTCAAAGTGCCATTAAACTGGAGGTGCATTTAACACTTTTTATCCTTCAGGTCTCCCACTGTTTTTCACAGGCATGGCTACATTTGCATATGTGCCTGGCAGGGTAGGGTAACTGAACTGGCTGGAGGACCGAGAAGGGTTCCACAGGTGAATGGCAAGTACTAGGGAGATCATAGAGAGGAGGAAACTGGGGAAAGTGATCCCATAAAATTGTTAACTCTTGGGCTTATATGAAGCTGTCATGCCTGAGTCTATTTCTAACAAGCATAGCAAAGATGCTGAGAACTGAAATGACAAAAAGACCACTTTCCGGGTCCCAGTTTGAAGCACTGGGAACATTCAAATCCCAAATAGCCTACAAAGACTTTGCAAAGGTTTGAAAACCGAACTTAAACAGGATCACAACTCTAAGAAAGTGAGTAAGAATTTGCAACCCGAACTTAAATGAATCATGACAATTACTTACAAAAATGAGAACTTCATTATTTCTCATAAGACTATACAAGACCCAGAATCTCATAATAAAATGTCAAGGATACGATTTATATGCTTGACATATGAGGAACCATGAAAATCTCATCTGCATAGGAAAAGACAATAGGCACCAATGCCAGGTGAACAGAGATGTTAGAATGATCTGACAAAGACTTTACACACTTATTATAGCAATGCTCCAATAAGTAAGGTCAAAACCTCTTTAAGATAATGGCAGTAAAGTTTTAGTAAATGAATGGAAAAAAAGAACAAAATGGAAATTTCAGAAATGAAAAAAGTAATTACCAAAAAAATAAAAAAATTCACTGAGTGAACTCTAGAGCAGAATGGAGATAGAATCACTGAACTTGAAGATTATCTATAGAAATTATACTATGTGGATACTAGATAAATAATTTTTAAAATATGGACAGATCCTTAGACATTTGTGGGATAATATAAAAAATTCTAAGGTTTGGGTTATTTGAGTTCCAGGAGCAGAGGAGAAAAAATGTGTTGCTGAAAAAAAAATATTTGAAGACACATGGCTGAAAACTTCCCAAATTTGACACAACACCTACAAATTCAAGAAGACTAGTGAAACCCAACTGGGGTCAGGGAGAGTAAAGACAGAAATTCAAGCTCAGAAAATCAAACTGCTAAAGGCTAAAGAAACAGACAATCTAGAAAGCAACAATATTACATATAGGAAAGAAATGATGTAGATGACTTATTTCCAAACCAGAAACCATGGAGACCAGAAGGAAGTGACACAACATAATTAAAGTGCCTTGTGAGGGCTCAGGGGAGACTCATCAATCCAGAATTCTATGTTCAATGAAAATATCCTTCGTGAATGAAAGTGAAATAAAGACATCCTAGATGAAGGAGAATTCAGAGAAATGGCAACATTTGCCCTTGGACACCAGCCTGTGTTCCTGCTCCCAAGTACCAGAATTGGATACAGAGAAAGCAGCCCTAAAATATGTACCCACCTTCACATGTTCTCCTAGCTCAAGGATCCTAACTGCTTTTGGACTCCTTTGAAGTTCCATTTGCCCAAGCCCAAGCAGATTAGTGGAGAGGAGTTTCCTCTTCGTCCCAGGAAATAGTTCACTGTCATTGATAGTGCCAATGGACCCAAGATCCTACTGGTGCCAGCAAGATTGGCTGCCACTTTTGGCTGCAGGTGATTGGAATGTCATTCATTGTACAGGGATAAAGAGCTCCCTGGGGCACTAAGAAATTCTAGTGTAAGAAATGGTGCAGAAGAGACTAGAGTGAGTGACTGAGAGGGCAGAATGCAGTAGCTGCTTTGTGTTTTTTGATACTTGGGGTAAATAGCAACCTTGTTGAATTGAAGATACATGTTCAGAGAAATTTCTGGTATAAGCGTGCACCCCAGTCACAGAGTCTCAGCTTCTCCTCTTAGGCTTACTCAGGCTTTGCTGCTGAAGAGAAGTCTGACGAATGGGGCAGCTCTCAGATCCACCAAGACCATAGACTTCTAAGGGCTAAATAAGTCATCCCACCTACCTTCCACCTGCTTTGAGGCAAACACTAGCATTTTGATGACAGTATTTATTTTCCAAAGTAATAAAAGAAAAGTGGCCTATAACTATTTAAAGAGTTAGAGGGAGGATCAATTCTTAATTGATTTGTAAAGGAAACTGCAAAAAGATGACAAACCCAAGACTTACAATATAACATACATAACCGTCTAACTGAGGGCTCTGCTTCTTGTCACCTCAGTGGCCCAGAGTCTCCTTTGAGCCCAGGACTTTTATTGATTCTAGTTGTTCTTTATCTCTGAGAAGTTTATTTTGCTGTTAATTCCTCTTTGCAAATGCCAACCAGGCTTCAGTGCAGAAGGACCCAGTGGAATGGGTCACATTGCTCCTTATCTTCCATTTTGAACCACAATGCCACAGACTCTAGATATCAGGTCTACATGTAGGTAAAACTCAAAATTGGTATAGCTGGCAAGGGCCAGCCAATGTGAGACTGAGGGCCATCGGGGGCTTCCAGGGAGGCTCTTCCTCCACTAACATACCATGAGGCTCTGCAGGGAGTAGGCCAAAGTGGGCTTGGCTCCCTCCAAGTGCCTATCATGCACACCTTACCCTCTCACTGGCCATTAACCTCAAGCTGATCTGACTATACATATGGAAAAGAAAGTGAACTAGAATAGTCAAAGTAATATCGAAAAAAATGAAAAAAAAAAATTGAGGGCTCACACTACTTGGACCCAAGAATTACTATAAAGCTGCCTTAAGACAGTGTGGTATTGGCAAAAGAATGGATGTATAAACAATAGCAACAGAGTAAAGAGTTCAGATATGGACCCATACAACCATGGTTAATTGATTCTTGACAAAGGCTAAAGTGAACTTATTGTTTCAACAAAAGGATATTCATTCAACAAATGATCCTGGGACAATTGGACATCTAGATGGGGAGGTGGGGAATTAACCTATAGACAGACTTCACAACATATGCAGAAATAAAATAAAAATAATGCAAATGTATCTTATACCTGAATGTAAAATCTACATCTATGAAACTTAGAAAACATAAGAGAAAATCTTTGAGACCTTGGTTTGGGTTGGAGAGGTCTTAGATATGAAGTCAAAAGCAAATCTATAAAATAAAAATGGAAAAATTTGTCCTCATCAAAATTAAAAATATAGACTCTTTGAAAGAGTGCTTTAAGAGTAAAGACAAGCTATGACTGAGAGGAAATATTTGCAAAACACATGTCTAACAAAGGGTTTGTTTTTGGAAAACAAAATGACACTCTAAACTCAATAATAAGAAAACAAACAACCTGATTTTAAAATGAGCAAAAAATTTGAACAGACACTTCAACAATGAAGATTTGTGGATACTGAATAAGCACATGGAAAAAAGATCAATAGTCAGTAGGAAAACAAACTTTAAACCATGATAATAAGAGCTGGCAATACTAAGTGCTTGCAAGGATGTAGAGCAACTAGAATACTTGTACATTGAAGGTGGGAATTTAAAATACTACAACTACTTTGGAAAATAGTTTCCCACTTTCTAATAAAGTTAAAAATACACTCATCATATGACTCATTCATAAGGATTTTCAGAAGAGAAATGAAAACATATGTTCACACAAAAACCTTTACACAAATATTTATAGCATCTTTATTCTTAATTAACCCAAACTGGAAGCAACTCAAATGTCCTTCAGCAACTGAACAGATTAACAAGGGTTGATTTATCCTTACGAAGAATACGTCTCATTAATAAAAGTGAGTTATGTAAGTAACAAAATGGATGAATATTAAATGCATTATGCTGAATGAAGAAAACCTGACTAAAAAAAGACCACTTACTACATAGGATTCTATTATAGGACATTCTCAAAAGAGAAAAGCGATAGGAACACAAAAGAGTTTAGTGATTTACGGATACAAAAGGGGGACTGACTGCAAAAGAGACAAGATATAGGGGGATGGTGAAATTGTTTTATATTTGGCTTTGGTAGTAGTTTCACAACTGTATGTGTTTGTCAAAGCTCAGTGAAGTCTACACTAAGGAGAGTGAATTGTATGTATGCAAACCACACCTCAATAAACTTATCCACAAAAAATTTTTTAAAAACTACCACTTCAACTGAAGTTGCATCAAATTTCTTAAACACTGAGTTGAACTGAGGAAACTATTACTGTAACATGTATTCACAATGATACAGCAATGCTAAGCTCATGAGTGTCATTTTTTGGCAAAAATCAAAGAAAAATGTTCATCGGGCAAGGAGAAGCAGGAGGTTGTGGTATAGCATTTACCTATTGGCATTGGCTTCCAGAACAGCCCAGTAATCTATAAGAAGGCATTAACTATGTAATAAAGGAGTCAATTAGGTGGAGAAATGTTGGTTACACACTAGATACTCACCTTACTCTATGAAAATTTTAATGCTCTTCGAGAAGTTATTTTGTCTCATATTGAAGTTCCTCAGTGGCAACAGGAGAGAGCCTGGCTGAATTTAAAGTAGGAACACGTGGTTTTTGTTTTTTGTTGTTGTTGTTTTTTTCTTTGCTTTCCTAAGGCCAGGCATAAGACTAAGAGCTACAGCTATCAAAAAAGTGTAACTTTCAGCAAAGCTTGGTATAGTCGTCTGATATATTGAAGTTTTGAATACATTGAATCTGAAACACTAGCATTACTTCTCATTATGATTTACTTTGAACATACAGAGCCAGAATCCAGCTACGGATTCAGCAAATTGTCTCTTAAAATGCCTCATCATTTTCTTGTCTTAATGAAGCTTATAAAGACAAGGCTCTTAAAAATTATTTCAAAGAAAATATCCAAATCCAATCTCTGCAAGATGAATTCAGGCAATATTTTCCTGATGTCGCTCCTGAAAATGCCATTTAGAAGGTTATGAGAAAGGCTTTTCTTACTAATGTTGTGTCATTGCCAGATTTTAAGAAGGATTTTAGAATTCAAATGTGATGTAGCTGTCAAAAAGAATGTATGGAACATCACTTTGGATATTTTGGGGGCAAAATATGTCTGTTTGTCACAAGAGAAGAAGATTTGAGTGTCATCTATTTTCATCAGCATATATTTGCAGAATTATATATTTTCCTGTACTTTTGCCTCTGAAAGCAAAGTAGTATATAGTAAGCTCAGTGGTAGTTATTAGTGCCATGGCTAGACATTCTGGTTCTTTGTTTTTCAGCATATGATAGAATTAACACTTCCTGACTCCCTTTTATTGCCAAAGTGAGATACCCTAGAACTCGCTCCTTGGCCACCAACTGTATTCATTTCTTAGGGCTGCCGTAACAAATTACCACAAGTTGGGTGGCTTGAAACAACAGGAATTTATTCCCTCACAGTTTAGGAGGACAGAAGTACAAAATCAAGGTGTCTGTAAGGTTGGTTCTTTCTGGAGACTCGGGAGAAACCATCCCCAGCCTCTCTCTTAGCTTCTTGTAATTGTTGGCAATCCTTGGTATTCCAGGCCTTGTAGACACAGTACTCCAATTTTTCCTCCGTCTTCACATTAGCTACTCTGTGTTTGTGGGTCCACTTCTCTTCCTTTTTTTTTTTTTAATGTTTTTAATGTTTATTTATTTTTGAGAGAGACAGAGCACAAGTGGGGGAGGGACAGAGAGAGCAGGAGACACAGAATCCAAAGCAAGTTCCAGGCTCTGAGCTGACAGCAGAAAGACCTATGTGGGGCTAGGATTCATGAACTGTGAGATCATGACCTGAGCTGAAGTCACATGCTTAACTGACTGAGCCACCCAGGCGTTCCATCCACTTCTCTTCTTATAAGAACACTGGTCATTGGGTTTAGGATTCACCCTAAATCCAGGGTCCTATTTCCATCTCCAATGGTCCTATTTCCAAATATAGTCACATTCTGAGGTTCCAGGGGGACATGGATTATTGAGGACACTGTTCAACTTACTATACTAGCAATAGTCCAGATACTTCATGCTCCATTAACCTGAGATCCAGAGTGAAGACAGCATGAAGCAGAGCCTAAGCCAACCTATAATAGACCTATAACATAAATGAGAAAGAAATCTGTGCCATAGCAAGTCATCGAGATTTCAGAGACGTTTAGTGTCATAGCATCCCCAGATACACACAGGTCTGATGTTGAAAATGAACCTTTTAGTGTTCAACTTTCCATATTCCCTGGTGTGAAAATGTCTGTCGGAAGCAAACTTAAATGATTAACGTAAAAATTCATTTTTTTGAATAAAATACATACCAATTTTTCTTCTAAAATCAATCTTACTTTGACATTTTTGTCACAATCTTGAATTTATTTTGACATCCAAGCTTAAACTCTATTTAATTTTTTTTAAATGTTTTGTTTATTTCTGAGAGAGAGAGATACAGCGTGAGCAGGGGAGGGTCAGAGAGAGGGAGACACAGAATCTGAAAGAGGACCCAGGCTCTGAGCTAGCCGTCAGCACAGAGCCTAATGTGGGGCTTGGACCCACCAACGGTGATATCACGACCTGAGCCGAAGTTGGATGCCCAACTGACTAAGCCACCCAGGTGCCCCCACTTAAACCCTACTTTTAAAATAAGTTATCTGAAGGATACTTGGGTTAAAAAATTGGATAATGTTTTCACATTGGGTAAGTGAATTTGTTATTCAAAAGTCAATCTATCATTTTAATAAAATGTCAATCAAAATCTACATATTTCTTTTAATTTCTTACTAAATCTTTATTTATTTGAGAGAGAGAGAATGAGAATGAGTGGAATAGGGGCTTAGAGAGAGGGAGACACAGAATCCCAAGCAGGCCCCAGGCTCCAAGCTGCCAGCTCTGAGCCTGTTGTGGGGCTCAAACTCATGGACTACGAGACCATGACCTGAGCTGAAGTTGGATGCTTAACCAACTGAGTACCCAGGTGCCCCTCTACAAATTTCTTTTAATGTAAGAAAATGACACACAGTTTAATTAGGGGAAAAAAAAAAGAGAAAAATCACAACAGTTTATTCTTTTAACTAACTTCCTTTGAGTTTAATATAAAAATGTTATATTTATTGTTTTTGAGCATGTTCCTCATGTTGGTCTATGGTTTTCTGAGTTCTCATTTTAGGATTTTGCTTTTGCTTTCCTTATTGAATAAGTTAGGATATTTGGATATTTTTCCCCCAGTGCCCTGAAATAGTTTCAATATCATAGGAAATGGATTTTCTTTTTGGTGTTTTTGGTTAAATTTTAAAGTTTGATGGAAATATTTTATACCTCATCTGGATTTGATTTTATACCATCTTCTCTCATTTTTGAGAGACAGAGACAGAGCACAAGTGGGGGAGGGGCAGAGAGAGAGAAGGAGACACAGAATCAGAAGCAGGCTCCAGGCTCTGAGCTGTCAGTACAGAGCCTGACGTGGGGCTCGAATTCGCAAACTGAGCTGAAGTTGATGCTTAAATGCTTAACCAACTGAGCCACTCAGGTGCCCCCTCTCTCTCTTAAAAAAAATAAAATTAAATTAAAATCTTAATTTTATACCTCATCTGGGTTTGATTTTTAGCAGGTTGAAAACAACCACTTTATACAGGAGAGTGAATCCGTTAGAATATTGTGATAAGTCCTGAAATTTAAAGATTCATTTTATAGTTTAGGGTTTTTTTTTTTTACTCATTTAACAAAATTCACAAAATGTACCTCATTTCAGTCCATATGGAGCACAGAATAACACAATGACATGGTTCCTGTCATTGTGGTTCTTAGGTAAGCCTTTAAGTCTCTATTTTGCATTCAGCCTGATTCTGTCCTTCTTAACATAGTAAATACTATTGTTCATCCCTATACTTTACAAATATAAATCCCTTGATAATTTTCAAGGCACTTTCTCAAATGTTGGTATCTCCTTTGGTCACATAACTAGATGTGATGATAAGGGATCTAAATTCAAGGTAGCCACAAGGACCAAATATGTTATCATCTCTCTCTTTAATCAAGATTGAAAGCACCAGAGATGTAGTTAATTTGGGAAATTTACTGAGCGTTTAGAACTTTGAACACAGTTTATTTATCAGGCAGCCACATTTACACCCTAAACTCCTATGAAGAGCCCTGAATGAATGCCCTGAACGTCAATTATATGTGGCGAGGTGTGTATACAGTTTATCTATTGCTTAGATCCTCAGCTAACATCCTATGGAGAAAGGAGGATGAAACTGGCAGAAGAGTAAAGGATACTGTCATTCTGAAAAAAAAGACAGTATATCCAATGGCTGTTATCAGAGATGAATCAGACTGGAAATTGGAACAATGAAAAGAACAAAATGTGGAGTAAATAGAAAAACGGGAAGACAAGTGAAAATTCGGTCACCAATTCAGCTCTTTGTGCAGTCCTGAGTGACTGGCATTTAGTGACAATCCAGATGGCCAGCTGAGGTGTTCACCTGTTACCAGGTTGTTTAGCATCCTGTAAACAGTGGGCCACAAGCCATTTTGCAGAAAAGTTAAAGCTGAACTGTTCCTAATTGCCAACATAATCAAGTCATATTTGCCACTAGGCATAAAATTAAGTGGAATCCTTGAGGATTTTTCATTCAGTCTCTGTGGTTTCTTAAAAATGAAAAATGAATTACTGAGAAGATGCTAAATTTATTTGCAACTCTAAAAATTTATCACTCCCTTTGGAAGGATGATGAAATGATTAACTACTGCTTACTTGAGAAGTTGGAACACCTGGGCTTTAAGCAACAAGGAAACTTCCTTTGAATCCAGAGGGATAACTTATAATTCATCTGAAAGATCTCAATGCCTAACTGGAAAGAAAGGAAAAGAATTAATAATGTGGCATAAGGAATAATATGAAGGACTAGGGAATGTTGTAATCATCACCCATTCTGCTGTATGGGAAATAGGGAATAATGTAGACTGTGTGGAGCATAGATTTAAAAGAGAACCCACATAAATGGAAGAGGGGAAAGAGCCATTTGTTCCTTACCACCTCTTGACAAGTGATTTCTGAATCCCCTCTCTAATGCTTTATCATCAATGAATAAAAAAGAGATTTAAAATAAATCAATGTCTGTTCTGAATCTACACAGGAATTAAGTCATGTCTAGATTCCAAAGATGCATGATCTTTTCATAGTGCCGAAAAGAAACATGAGACCTAAGGTTATTAGTCAAGTATTATGTGCCTAAGCAATTCTAAGCAATTCACATGGACCTTTTCCAATCATTCCCATAAAATACACTATATAACTTCTCAGGTCCACGTGGATTCTGCATCTTTTGGTGCTACTTCTTGTGCACAATCAGTGTGAACAAATAGATGATCAGCATTCTCTACTGCCTCTTTTTTCTTGGGTGCTTCTCATACACCATCTTGTATAGTCTTTACAACAAGCCTGTGTGGAGTGTACTATTATCCCCATTTTTGCAGACGAGGGAACTGGGGCTCAGAGAGATGGAGTAACTTGTCTTTGCCTTCATAGCACAGAACTGATGAACATAGGATTTGAACTTGAGCAGTCTGTTTCCAGAACTGGTATTCTTGAGACTATACTAAGTTGCTTTCATGCTGCCAAGGAGGATTTTTGCCAAATATTCATTCTCAAAATTATCCTCTATGAGATCAAAGTGAGACAAGCATAATACTTGGCATAATAACTCCATTGAGTTCAGAATCAGTCACAGAATCATTAAAATAGCAGCCTCTGCTCTTACACCTCAGCTGCTTAACTGTCCCTGAGGTTCCAAACGTCTACTCTCCAGCAGAAGTGATATTTCACAGGATGGTGTGTGTTTAGCTGAGCTTCTAAAGAAACTTCAGCTGGTTTATCCAAAGAGACAAAATAGCACTGAGCTTTTAAACAGAAAATATTAACACGTTTCACTAGCATGAATATAACTGCTGTTCTGTTGTGTGACTAATGCATTCAACAAATGTCATTATTAATTAGCCATCTCAAAAGTGACAGAAAGACCTGGTGACAAAGGTAAGGATATAAATAAAAATTGTTATCTTTAATAAGTTAACTGGGCAAGTCCTCTGACGGAAGAGGGCAACAAACCCGGAGCTTGGAACTTTGTTTTCTCCTCATTGTGTCTTTAGTACAACCTTCCGTGAAGACCAAAGATCAATTTCATGGTTCAAAATCTTGGAAAAACCACTACCCCAAACATGTATGTGCTACTGAGCAGTACTATAGGGAAGCACCTCACTTTATCCAACATTATATTCTGGAAAGACAACATACAACCAAAACTGATTTGGAGATTATTTTGTATATATAGATTTATAATGAACATTATTCTATACAGATCTTCTAAGTAAATTACCATTCCACATCCCTTTTCCATGTTTCTACAGTTGTTTTATTTTCTTATTGATCTATAGGAAATCTTCGTCCATTGTGGATAGCTATTCTTTGTGTATATCAACAATTTTGTTATCAATGTGTTATACACCATCTATATTTCTCATAGTGTCTTTTCTTATAGAGACTTTTTAAGTTTTATGTAATTAAATCTGTTCTCTTCCTTTAGAGTTTCTCAGGTTTTTTTGTCTCATTTTGTGTAAGCATTCCAGTCTCCAAAATTATGTAAATAGCTTTTTTGTTTGCTTCCCATTATTTATCTGTCTTAGACAATACAGATCAGTGATGCTGTAGTAAAGAACTATCTGTAGATTTCAAGAGCTTGACACAATAAAATGTTTTGCTCATGTTATATGTTCAGGGCAGGTTAGGAGGTGATCTCTGGTTATCACAGGATGATGAAGTATTCCACAGATACTATTTCCCTTATCTCCATAAGACTTATTATCATAATAACCAAAGCTGTAATCTGTTCCATTCTCAGCAACACCCATAATACAATTCTCCTTACCTTGTTTAATGATTTTTTAAATGTTTTTACTAATAGAACTTGTAATTTTATACATACAAATTTTTATTTAGCCTATTTTTCCTCTTTTACTACAACCGACACTAAAATGTTCTGGTCTCTAAAAGCACAGAATGGTCTGTGTGTGTGTGTGTGTGTGTGTGTGTGTGTGTGTGTTTCATTGGTACATTGGGAGTCTCTAGAACAGGGTGTGGCACAATAAATATTTTTAGAATTATTTAATGAACTCTCATAAATGCATAAGAGAAAAAGCTAGACAACCCTAATACAAAAAATGCCAAAAGTTTGAGCAGGAAATTTACAAAGAAGGAAATCCAAATGACTAAGAAGTTTAAAAAGATGCTTTCCTTCATTTTTAATCAAATTCTAACGTAAATCACAACAAGATAATTTTACACATACACAAGATTAAAGTTTAAGACTTTGGTAATCCAGATGATGGCAAGGGTGTAAAACAGCAAGGTTTCTCATATATTTCTGGGGGAGTATAAACTGGTCCAAGTACTTTGAAAATAGTTTGGCATAGCCTAGGAGAGTTGAATATTTGAATATATATATATATCACTTTTAGGAATATAACAAAAAAATACACATATGCGTATCAGATAGTATTTTTAAAATGTTAATAGCAGAACGTTCATAAAACAGATTTACAAATGGAAGCAATCCAAATGTTCTTCAGTAGTTATTGGCTAAAAGATAATGACATTTATAAGGTGAACTATTATCTCTCAATGAAAAGTAACAAGTCATAGATACACACAGACATCAACAAAATTGAAACCTGCAAATATATTGTTGACTGAAAGAAGTCACAGAAGAATCATACAATATGATTCCATATATATCACGTTCAAAAAGGGGCAGAACCAACAATATATTATTTACAGTTGAGATCATAGGTGGTACACTATTTTCTATAAAGTAAGGATATAGATGATAACCATCAAATTAATTTAGTGGTTACTCTTAGTGGGGAGAAAATGAGATGTTATCAGGATAGGAATTATAAGGTACGCAATGTTTGTTCTTAATTAGGGCCCTGGTTACATGAGTATTCACTTATAATTATTCTTAAAGTGTTCATGTATATTTCATACATTCTTGTTATATTAAAAGTTCTCATTAATTTTCCAGCATTTTGTTCCTATTACTCTGTTTTTCTCCTAGCATCCCATATTGCCAGATGCCAGGGTCAAAGGAGCTGTT
The DNA here is from genome assembly GCF_008692635.1 of Crocuta crocuta. Taxonomy (NCBI): domain Eukaryota; kingdom Metazoa; phylum Chordata; class Mammalia; order Carnivora; family Hyaenidae; genus Crocuta; species Crocuta crocuta. The sequence continues at coordinate 3,208,862 of NW_027529669.1, forward strand.
TTCCAGCCCTTAAATTAATTACTTGCTGAATTCCTCACTTTTGGCTCTTGCTCCTATTTCCTGCTGCCTCTTATCTTTTGTTATGCCAGGATTTGATGAGTGAAAACTTTCTTTTTCATCTGTCACATCTCAAGCAGACACTGGGCCTCTATTTCTTCATCATATCTTTTTATTTTCTGTAAATTCCTTATTATTTGGTCATGTGGACAGGCATTTCCTCAATTTCCTAGTACTGCCATGTTACAACTTCCATTATTTCTTTTGGATTTTGAAGAAGAGAGGTAATGATTATTCTCAGATATCTTGATTCAGAAGCCTCCTATTAGAGGAATATTTTAAGATATTTTAGAAAATCTTTACTTTCATTCCAAAATAATCCTTAATAAACAATGATCCTCAATTTTAGATTTAGTTTTCTCTATTACCCCAAAATAATCCACTGGAAACTCTGTTTAGCAGTTAATGATATTTTAATGAGCCATGGAAATTTTACCTCTGAATATACATTATAATTACCTAGGAAAGTTTCAACAATACCAGTGGCCAGAGTTCAACCCACACCAATTAAATTGGGGTTTCTGTAGGGAGAGCCCTGGAATATCTATTTGAAAACAAAACAAAAGAAGAATTATTTAATGTGTGCTAGGATTAAAAATCACTATTCTAGTGGGTGGAATAAAAGCATAAATAAAAATTTATGCAACAAGATAATTATAAGATTGAGTGCCATGAGATTCATATTTAGAGTTTGCAGGAATGAATGCTAATACTTAATGCCAACCACAGGCATGCCAACACTTCAGTCACGAGTCATTGACCCATTTTTCCATCCTGTATTTCCAGGAGAGAACCAGTTTCTCCTGTTTTCATTCTTTTGGACATCTAAGGTTTCTCTGTTCTCATAAGGCTTTGGTTATTTGAAGGGCATCTCTGCTATGTACATTAACTATTGGCTGAATATATTTTCCCCACATTTTTACTCTAAGATTTATTTTTTGGAGATTAGCTATTACTCTTATTTGGGCAAAATTGTTATATCTTAGCTCTGGCTTACACATGAAAATTTCTCCATTCTGAAATTTACAAATAGTTAATGCTTCTGGAATCCCATTTGAGTGGGTTTTTCTTGAAACTCCTAATACAGAAATGAAAGCAGACTGAATTATTCTTACAGACTACTAATGGTCATTTCAGCTTTTCACCAACTCCCTGTGTTCTTTCGTCCCCTTTTACTCCCAGCTTCTACCATAAGTCTTAGTGCCCTTCCCAGAGAGGAACTAGGATTTGCCTTATTAAATTGTAGTCACCCTTTAAACCCAGTTCATAACCCATCTCTTCTGGTTCTTAACTGATGCTTTGATCTGGGATTCCTAGACCCATGCTTAGTTCCACCCTTGCCCACTGAGTTATCATTCAACTTGATTCTTCTGGTTTGGCTTTCTACATTGAAGAGTAACTATTTCCCAGATTCAACCATCAAACTTTTTTCTCTACTTCTTTCCTTTCCTTTCCTTTCCTTTCCTTTCCCTTTCCCTTTCCCTTTCCCTTTCCTTTCCTTCTTTTTTTTTTTTTTTTTTTGAGAGAGAGAGATCTATGGTAAGTAGGGGAGAGGGGCAGAAGGAAAGAGAAAGAATTTCAGCCAGTTTCCATACTCAACACAGAACTCGACATGGGGCTCAGTCCCATGACCCTGGGATCATGACCTGAGCCTAAGTCAAGGCTCAGCTGCTCAACCAACTGAGCCACTGAGGCACCCCTTTTTCTCTACCTTTTAGGATTTCCATAACCAGCTCGGGGCCTCTAGGTTCCAGTGTGTAACCTTGGCTGGCCTTAGCAATGCTCTAACAAGACCATCTCTGGCCTACCTCAAGGGATACATCCTTCTGTTCTTTGAGAAAGGAGATTTGCTGCATGGAAGCCCCAGGAATGTCTCTCTCAAGCCTAGAAATACTTTTACCAGCCATTTCCCCATTATTCTCCATTCTTTTTTTCCCAAGTATTTTATTTGAGTATAGTTGATACACATGTTACATTAGTTTCACGTGTACAATGTGGGGATTTAACATCTTTATACATTACCCTCTGCTCACCACAATTATAGCTACCATGTGCCACCGTGCAATGTTATTACAATACCAATGATTGTATTCCCTGTACTGTGCCTTTATTTCTGTGATGTACTCATTCCATAACTGGAAGCCTGTATCTCCCACAAAAATAGGGAACACTCCATGAATTTGCATGCCATTCTTCCACAGGAGCCATGCTAATCTTCTCTGTATTGATTCTGTTTTAGTATATGTTCTGCCAAAGAGAACACCGATACCCCCATTCTTAAAGAATGAACACCTTTCATATACCTCTTGTCTTTGTCATATTTGCCTGTTTTATGGTCACCTCACATGTAAATGTTTAGTAAACACATACCAAATGTATGACTGAGTGAGCGAATGAATGAATTGGGGTAAGTGTCAATCCTAGTTGCCTCCACATAAATATGCTTGGGAATACCAAGATAACAATGGCATAATCTTTTCCCTGGAGGAGTCACAATAGAGTATTAAAAATAGAAAAGGGACACCTAGGTGGCTCAATTGATTAAGCATCTGACTTCAGCTCAGGTCATGATCTTGCCCTTCATGGGTTCAAACCCCGGGTCAGGCTCTGTACTGACAGTTCAGAGCCTGGAGCCTGCTTTGGATTCTATGTCTCCCTCTCTCTCTGCCCCTCCCCTGCTCACACTCTGTCTGTCTCTCCCTCTCTCTTTCAAAAATAAGTAAACATTAAAACATTTTTTAAATAGAAAATATATGAACCCTGATATCCCAGGCTAGGCCTCACCTACCTGTGGCTACAATATAAAATCATAACTCTTCTTCATATGCAAATTATGATGACACAAGATAACTTTTCTTTTGGATGCCCACTCTCTCCTCTGCCGCCTCCTTCTGTTCCTCCTCCATATGTAGCTGTCCTCTGCTAGTGACAGCTACTTCCCTTCTTCACCTTTCTCTACTATAAGAAGAGGGAACACCACTCAGGGACCAGGACACTGTTCTCTGCATCACTTTTCCTACAGATGAGTATAGCACTTCTCTAATTTTCTGTATTACTGAGACCAAATGGTAACCATTAATAACATTTTACTGAATAGTCAGAGGTAATGGAAGGGCAGTAAACAACACTTAAAATAACTATTATACAATTACAGAGCTATCCCAGAATCCTTTCTAGGCTAGTTTGCTGTCTTTCTAGTATGTTTCTGCAAGGCTTAACCCCATATGATGTGCTCTAGGATTCTCTTTGGTCAAGAAGCTAGGTCATATTAAACTCACACCTAAGGCTAAGGCTACATCTTCATTTCTTGACCCAAGGCTTTTTTTTTTTTTTTAATGATTATTTATTTATTTTGAGAGAGAGCGTGCACATGTGGGGACCAGCAGGGGGTGGAGGAGAGAGAGAGAGAGAGAGAGAGAGAGGGAGAGAGAGAAGGAATATCCCAAGCAGGCTCTATGCTGTCAGTGCAGAGCCCAATGCAGCGCTCAATCTCATGAACCATGGGATCATGACCTGAGGTAAAATTAAGAACCAAATGCTTAACTGACTGAGCCACCTAGCACCTCAGCCCAAGACTGACTTTTTTCAAAAATAATATGTTCCTCCATTCAACAAATACACATTTATACCTGCTTCTAACAAGTACCCGACACTGAGTTGAACAGATGTAAAAGGGTCATCAAATAAATCCTAGCCAAGTGGAAGAGCAAAGATAAAGCCCTTATACACTGTCAGCCAGAGGGTTTTTGATGAAAGTGAGACTATTCCTCTCTTTTGGTACTTATAGAGGATATTGATACTTAGGTTAGGTATGAGGGGGGAAATGGGACAAGAAACAGGAAAGTGAGGTGGGGCAAGGCTGGAATTAGTTAATAGTTCTCATGAGTAGGTGACCTGAGTGAGAAAGTTGGGGAAAGTACACTCTGTTGGTGCTAGTTTAAGAAGGAGGAATGAGTACTTAAGCAAGTCCAGGGAAGTATATTCTGAGACTTTGGGTTTAGTGTGCATGTGTGCACAGACAGACACTGCACTTTGGGCTTTGGGCTTACAACTTCTGGTACAATGTTGTAAAAAAGATCTTAACACTTTACACACATTAACTCTGTGTTCTCTTGACCTTGCATTCTATTGGCGATTAACAGTAGGAATTTCAGTATTCAGCCAACGCCTGGGATCCTGAAAAAAAATTCTAAGTACTGTAGCATTGGTGCATTCCTCAAAGTCTGTATTACTTTGGTCACATCAACATACAGAGGAAGTGACAGTGCTGTAACAGATGTTTTTAGAGGGCTATTGGAATTTAGACAAGAGAGACTAAATCTTCCTGGAGAAGTCAAGAAAGGATGTAGAGGAGCTATAACAGTTGACTTTGGTCTTGAAAGATTGAGAAGACATTCCCGGGGCAAGAAAGAACAGAAAGGTTATTTAAGAAGAGAAAAATGACATGATCAGATCTGTTTTAAAAAGACAGTCTCAGGGATGATTTGGAAAAGAAAGTGACAGGATGTGGGATGATAAATGAAACAACTATTGGATCCATGCAAGAAAGAAGAAATAGGGGTTGAAGGAAAGCATTAGCGACGGAGATAGAGAGAAGCAAACATATTGGAGTGACATTTCAGAGATAGACTTGACAGCTTCTAGTTTCAGAGGGGTCTAGGAAAGAGGAAAGAACCAAAGATGGCTCTGAAATGTATTGGGGGATAAAAGTTGAGAAGAAAAGCTGATTTGGATATGTCAGGAGAAGGTTCTGTTTTTTAAAAAATGCCAAGGTACTTGTGGGATCCGTAGATGGAGTCAGTGGGCATATATAGCTGGGATCATGGAAGAAATATCAAGGTTAAAGGTAAAGATTTTGGAGTCACTGACATAGAGATAGTTGATGCCACATCAGAATATGATATTGCATAAGAATAACTTACTCAAAGGGTAAGAAAAGTAAAGTTCAACTACAGAAGAAAATTGAAGTGCATAAATAACAAAAAGCAGTGGCAGTGAGGAAGAGAGCCTCTGAACCAAGATTTGTCACATGGTTATTTCATCTCCAGTGGGTTAATTCAGAGGAGTTTTGAAGATTGAATCAGAATGTATCAGTTACTTCCGACTCTTGCTAAAAGTTGGATTATTAGGCCCTCTGTGTTCTTAATATAGAATGTATATGTGTTGTCAATTAGCAACAGCCCATCACCATATAATGGCTCTTAATAGCCCTGCATTGATGTTTTCCATCTGCCTCATGGGGCTGTCTTGTTTTTAAGAGGTAATTTTAGTATACAAATGATTGCCAGTTAACAACTGACCTGAATGTCACACCTGCATTTAACACATATTATAGAAAGAAAACAAAAACTTCAAAAATATGTGGAAAGATGCAGTGGGATCTGTCAATATTACAGTGAATGCAAGTGTGTTATTGAAGTCTGTGACAATTAACACATCCTTATTTCATGGCAAATTACCAATTCCTATCAGAGAAGATCATGTGTGCTATTCAATTAATACAAAATGAAAGCAGAGCTATAGGAAATCAATTTATGCATTGATTATCATGCACTGATAGAGAATTCCAGTGTCCATAGGAAATCTGTACACAAGGACATATTTATGAATGACTGTAATACTCTTACAAACAGTTTTCCTTTTTCAGTATTTAAATCTTTCCAGAGAAGTAACATGGTATAATAGTAAAAAAAGCAAAATGAATAAGTAAGTTTTAGTGTTTGACTCAGAAGATCTGGGATCAAATGAAACTTAGGCACTTTGATGTCTGCTTCCCACCAAGAGGACTGCAAATCTCTCACAGGTGCGCTACCACATTTTGATGCATATTAAAATTAATCTTTCCCAATGGTGTACACATGCTCACATTGTGATCTTGCAGATGAAGTAGTTAGCTAAATGGTGTGTGCAATGCTAGTGCAGACGGGGTCTAACTTAAAGAAGAGAAGAGATGGAAGAGAATATCTAGCCAACACCGAAAATGTTGTGAATGATCTTACCTCAGTCAGATTGTAATTAGGTTTGTATTCCACCTGGATAAGACCTCTTTCTGTAGCTGGAGTATGGTGGATAAATGCTGAACATGGAGTCAGATTTGGGTTTTGGGCCTATTTTTGTCATTTACTAATTCTGTGACCTTGGGAAACAGTTTAACTGTTCTTAGCACACTTTTTTTCCATATGCAGTATGGAGAGGGGTACAGATTAAATAAATCTTCCTGGGGAAAATTTGCAGTAAGAAAGCACTCTGAAATGGAAACATGCTCAATCAGTGTGCTCTTGTCATTATAGATCCACACTCAGAGACCTCCAATATTTCTTTAGAGTAATCCACATGATAATAATAGCAACAACAATTAACACAAACATGGTGGCTAACTTGTGTTTGGTATCATTGCAAATGATTTCCATATATTAACTAAGATCTAATTATTATAACAACCCTATGATCTGCATACTCTTATTTTCTCCACTTTCCAGACTGATTATTTTGGAACAAGATAAGAACACCAAAAATCCGCTGCTGAATGTTGTACTCTTGACCCTACTGCCTGTACTTTTTGTAGATTTACTACAAAAAAATCACTAAAAGGAAAATGGCAAAAGGAAATATAACCATAGGCAAATGCTTCAGTAAGAAATGATTGAGGTTAGCTCCATACCGACTCGAAAGTGGAGGAAGAACTGCCATGTATTAAGTGAACACGAACTGCCAGACTCTGTGAGAGGCTCTTCACACATACCATGCAATTTAGACTTCAACAAGAAGATGAAGTATTTTACAGATCAAGAAAATGGGAATTTGAGAGATTAAATTTGAGAATTTGTTTACTACTGGGGAATGAAGATAGAAATATCTCAAAAGACAAAAGCAACCCTACTCTAGTTCACATTCTCCTATTTATTCTCTATTTAACAAATATTTACCAAACTTGGGGAAGGGGGGCTTACACTGAACTAGGCACGGTGACCATAACTCATGACAGCATAGACTGTTTACAGGAATTTAAGGATGAATGGGAGACACAGAGCAATAAAAAGTCCATACTGTCTTGCCATGTGGATAGTCAGAGTGCTGGAAAACATCTAGAAGGGGGAGTTTATCCAGGTTTGGTAATGGAGAAATTTCTGGGAGATATATAATGGCTAATTCAGAGAGAAAGGCACTGGCAACATGAGATCAAAAGTGTCTGCCATTTTTTTTCCGATGAGAATTTATTTTGAGTTTGCTGACACCTTATGACTATTGGCAGGGAGGAGATAGAAATTCCCAACATGCTTTTGGGAAACTGACTTATAGGTTATGTTTCTGAGATGTGAATCTGAGAGTTCGTTTGGTGCCATGCCTTTTTATTTTCTGCATCTCTGTCTCTCTAGCATACATTGGCTTATTCCTCCCCACACTTCTTACACACCCTTTTCTTGTTCTCTACTAGCTGATTGGGTTCCTGCTGTTTTTCCTATTGAAGATGAAGGACTCCCAATTAGATGGTCCCCTGCTGGCAATAATAATGCAGCCCATTCTTTTAAATCCACTAAATTCTGCTCAAGATATTAAGTTGCTCATTTTAAAAATTAAAACTCTGGCACTTTTATGTGGTATCTTTCTCCATGGTATTTATTTAGACAATGGATGCTCCAGATTTTCCCAAGAGACCTTTTGACCCACTTTGAAAGTAGCTCAACACACTGGAGCCAAATTCATTTGTTCAATTTCCACATTTTCTTCGGTAACATGTAGAAAGGAAGCCGATTACCAGTTGTTGAGTGGCTAATCTGTATCAGGTCACTTTGTGAGAAGTAAGGAAGAGGATTCATTTCCAGAAATACTAAGTCAAAAAGCTGTGCTGTCCCATTAACAATAGGTCTACAACCTACTGGTAATATGTACAAAGGACCCTCCCCAGCCCCCACCTCCCCCAAAATGGAGTCCCAAACCTTTAGACACTTCACTTCCTGGTTCTTCTTCTTTCCTTTTTGAGGACTTATTTTCAAGGACTTAGCAATGAGCATGCATTATTGAATAAAGGGAGGAGGGACTGAAAGTCTCTGCATCACCTCTGTGAATGTCCGTTTGTTCCAATCAGACTACTTTTTGCCTTACATGGGCATAGATGAAGTCCAGGAAAGGCTGTAACCTCTATAGAACTCAGCCAATGAGGAACCAGGGAAGGACCTGCATGCTAGGAGGTAAATTGCCTGCTGTGACTGCCCCAATGTGCCTGTCCATCAGACACCTACTCTTGCAAGAACGTTGATTAAAGCCTCACTTCACTGTGCTCTGAGTTTCTCCACCCTTCTTTGACTGGGGCAGTGGGCTTATTTCTCACAACTTATGTTTTTTATGGACTCTCTGAGGTAGGGAGTTTGGTCAGAGGATAAGTCATTTGTTCAAGGCCAGTCTTCTAAGAGTATAGGCGTTAGGACATAGACCCACATCAGTCTGTTTAAAACCATTCTTCTCTCCTTTGATCAATGAAATGCATGGGCCAGCCAGTCACCAGTTTTTGTAAATAAAGTTTTACTGACACAATCAGACCCATTTATTTGTGGCTATTTTCAGCCTACAATGGCAAAGTTAAGTAACTGTGATAAAGACTTACTTGTCTTGCTAAGCCAAAAATATTTACCATTCAGACCTTTACATAAATATCTGTCAGTCTCTGAATATAGAAAACAAACTTAATGAGAATGGATTCAAATAATCAAGAGAATTTTCTACTTGCAAAAATCTTCTGCATTTTTGTGTCACTCCCAAGGTGTTAGAGCTAGGAATTTCATGACTCATCTATGACATTAAGATAGTTTTGTGTTTTTTTTTAAAAAAAAAACACACACACAGCAAAGAATTCTTAGATTGTATTACAGTTCCCAGAAATTTAGTTAAATTAGATTATTTTCTTAGATTCTGATTGGTGAGTGTTCTTTCACACATAAAAATGTTGGGGTTTGGGGCCCCTGGGTGGCTCATTCGGTTAAGCGTCCGACTGTGGCTCACGTCATGATCTCATGGTTGATGGGTTCAAGCCCCACGTCAGACTCTGTGCTGACAGCTAGCTCAGAGCCTGGAGCCTATTTCAGATTGTGTATCTCCCTCTCTCTCTGACTCTCCCCTGTTCATGCTCTCTCTGTCTCTCTCAGAAAAAAAAAAGTTGGATTTTTTTTGGGGGGGGGTCATCGTTCTTATATGAACGTGAGTTCATATAAATAGTCCAATTCAGTGTGTATTCATTATGGCTGATTGGAACAACAAAAGAAAATATGCTGAAAAACTTCTATTTGCCTCTGCAGATTCACTCTCCATCCTGCTTTGTCCTGCCCTTACCCCTCTGAGCTGGTCTGTACACACTTGCACCCCTCCGACAACTTCTCTTGCTCTCTGCTTCCTGGTATGGTGTGGCCCAGGAAAATCCTGGCAACCTATTGGAGGGAGACAGGAGAGTGAGGCTGGAGATTTTATCACACCAGTTCCTTCCCAGCAGGGTTGCCATGGGTTTCTGTGTCTCTTAACCAAAGATTCTCAGGTGCTGAAAGGCAGCCCTCTGTCTGAGGACTTACTCTCTGTGCTGTTCTGGAAATTACATGTTCTTTCCACTTCTTCAGGCCTTAGAGTATAAGGCAGCTGCACTGTTGCTAACCTGCTACAAAACCAGACACTCCAGTATCTTTTGTGGTTCCCCTACATCTTTTAAGTAGTGTTTTTATTAAATTCTCCTTGAATTGTTCTGATTTCGGTGTGCCATCTGGTTCCTGCTAGGGCTCTGCTCACAAACTGCTGATAGCAGTAACCCAAGGCAGAGCTGAAGGCAGACATTTACAGTCTGCTTATATGCTTGTTCTCTCTGTTTTCTCTTAAATATAGTATGATTTGAGAAAAATTAGATACAGAATAAATGAATATAGAAGCATGGAAGACTCAAAATAAGTAAACTTAAAAAAAACTTTTTAAAAAGAGGCACCTTGGTGGGTAAGTCAGTTAAGTGTCTGACTCCTGGTTTCAGCTCAGGTCATGACCTCACAGTTTTGTGTGTTTGAGCCCTGTGTCAGGCTCTGTGTTGACAGTACAGAGCCTGCTTGGGACTCTCTTTCCCTCTCTCTCTGCCCTTCCCCTGCTTACACCATCTCTATCTCTCTCAAAGTAAAAAAAATAAACCTGAAAAGGTTAAAAAGAAGCATGGAAGAAAGTTTATGGCAACTTGAGACTTAAGGAAGTAAGAATTTCTTGGCTTTTTATTTCTTGCCATTATGATTTAATGGTAAGAATATTTACATTCTCTAGGACGATCAATACTATGACTGGAAAGATAACTCAAAGTATAAGATGTACCAGAATGATAATGGTTTGTTTATTCATTCAAGAAATATTTACTGTGCATTTACTTTAGGCAAGAATTAAAATTTAGAAAAATAGTAAATTTGGTGATTAAATTATTTTTATGAAAACATTTTTATTATTTCCTACCTATAGTATAAATGCCCTTAAAAGGAATCCTTTAAAAAGGGAGATATTTGAGGCTGTGTTGTTATGAAGAAATCAACAACTATCTCTTCTTACCTTACTCCTAAAGTAGTCATGTTCCTGAGGGTGTCTTAAAAAATATGTACTTCTATGACAAAATGAAACCCAGAATATTTAAGATACAACTTGAAAAGAAAAATGTCCTGGTGACAGTAGTAATCAAAGTGAGAGAATCACAAGGAAATGTGAAATACATGGCAACAGGGTGGGGAAACTTCCCCCCAAAAAGAGAGAAACTGAACATTCTGGACTTGTCTCAGAAAGGTAAGAGTTACTGCACAGATGGCAAAGGGCTTTTTACAAAATGGGGAGAATGAATCTAATAAGGTCTAGCAAATAAAAGGAATCTCAAGATATTGATACCACTAATATGTCCTAGAGAATCTACCTAAAAATCAAATCTATTCGTGTCACTTTGTTAAAGTTTGTTCAGTGCTATAGCAATAGCTGTTAGGTACTGCAGCAAAATGGTGACAGGCATGGACTTTGAAAGCTAGGTTAACTGGCCTCAAAGCCTGGCTCTACTGCCTATGTATACTTTGAATATAGGCAAGTTACTAACTGAGGTAGATTGGAAGATATCCCACCCAGGTCCCCTTTGGAGGAAGGAATTGATGTGGTCTGAAGATAGTCTCTAGCTCTCATCTTCTTTTTGTCAGCCCCAGGCTGTAGAGATCATTTTGCCTGAGATCATGCCTTTCCTGAGTCAGCCTTTACCTGGTAACCAAGTGTGATGGAGTTATAAACGGCTGGCCACTTTTGCCCGACTTGCGATGGGTGGCATTAGCTTTAGAACTTCATCTTGAGGAAAAGGGAGTTCCGGCAATGTTGAACTTATACCTGAGTCCTGTGCACAAAGAAAACAGTAGTGGTTAAGTATCCACCTCCTCACTCTTGCCCCATCTTTTTGTTTTTCAAAATCTTCCCACCCTTTTGCATTCTGCGATTTAACTAACCACAAAGGAACACCCTGCTCTTCCATATTCTGAGATAAGGCTCCCCTCCATCTTTTCTTAGTAATGTTTTATAAAATCAAATTTTCTCCCTGCTATTTGAGACACTCCTCATTAATGAATGTTCTCCCTGGTAGAAGAGCCTGAACAAAATCATCTCTTTAATTGTCCATTGTATTCACTCATTGCACTTGCTTCTCTTTTCCTCTCCCTTTCGTATTTTATACCCCAAACTCTGTCTCAGTGTCTCCTCTTTGGGAAACTAAACTATGACACTAATTTCTGTGCTCAATTGCCCTACCTGTATATAGGGATAGTAGTAGTATCTATGTTTTTGTGTGTATGTGAGAATTTCTGCTGTGGACTGAACTGTGTTCCTCCTGTAGCCATATGTTGAAGACCCAATCCCCAATGGGACTTTGTATGCAGACAGAGTGCTATGCCCAGATCGCGATCTCCCCAAAATCACAAGACCACCAAGGAGCCCGAGTCACGTATTCAGAAACAAAGGGCGTTTATTCGGGCTTAAGCTCGGGCTCCCACACTTCACCAATGCAATGGATCTGTGCTGAGAGCCCCGAACAAAGGAGGAGTAGGGTTTTTATTAACTCTAGGGCGGGAAAGGGGTGATGGACAGGGACTAAAACGTGATAAAACAAGGTGACGGCAGAGGTTGTTATGGCGCAGAGGGATTGGTGAGTTTAGAGCAAGGTGGGCCAGAATAGTGGTGGGAACGTCTGGTACCTCCCAACCTCCAGTGATTGGTTCGGACACAGAGAAGGGCGGTGGCTCAAGCCTGCTGAGTTAGGCCTCAGAGACTTGGGTCTTCTAATCTCTGGGGCCTTCTGAAGCCTGTCATGGCGCTGGTTTGGTTCTTCAAGAGCAATTAGAAGGTAATCACACTGAAATGAGGTTGTAAGGGTGGCGTCCTAATTAGGTGAGATAGGTGGTCTTATAAGAAGAATAAGTGAGAGAAATTGCTTTCTCTGTCTCTCTCTCTCTCTCTCTCTCTACACACACACACACACACACACACACACACACACACGCATGCACATGTGAACACACACAATTGAAGAAGAAATTATGTGAGCACATAGCAAGATGGCAGCTACCTTTAGGCCAAGACAAGAAACCTCGGAATCGAAGCTGCCTTGCTGGCATCTTCATCTTAAACTTTTCCAGACTCCTCCTTTATTTCTGTGAAAAGTAAATTTCTGCTGTTAAAGCCACACAATCTACGGTATTTTGGCAGCTCAAACACACAAATACAGTTTCTTAATTAAATGCATATAAAGTATTCAAAATTGTGTCTAGCACATAGTAAGTACTAAATAAATGTTAGCTATTAACATTATTGAAGAATGTGCAATGAGATAAGGTGAAGGCATATAAAGGTCATTTTTCTGAAACTTCACACATTCTCACTATTCCCTCCTTCATTACACCTTGTTAACTAACCAAATGGACCATGTTTCGTACCTCAGAGCACAAACACAGGTAAAACACCTTTGACCAACTGGAAGTAGTGCAAGATCATTAACATGGCATGCAGTCCTCTCCTTGATATAGCTGCTGCCAGCTTATCCAGTTTTTATCTCCCCCTTGTCCCTGCTGCAGTCTACCATCTCTTAATTACCGAGGGCTTTCAGATTACTACACACGGGACAAGATTTTGGTACATGTGTTCGCGATGCTAGAATGACTCTTTCGTACCTTATTGGCCTCACTAAATCCTCCTGTCTTTCAGATTCAGTTTATAAAATCTTTTGCATCCCTCTTCTGTCCAGACATAAGCCCACACACTCATATACACTGGGCAAAAATCTCAAGTACTTCTGCTTTGTGTGTCTGTAGTATCCAAAGCATAATTCCAACATTGCACTTACCGTTTTGAAAGTGATACTGAAATTTCTCATTTATGTATATCTCTTCCTCACTGTACTGTAAGTTTCAAAAGACCATGAACCCACATTGAAATTTTGGTGTTTTGTGGGCTGGTGGTGCCCAATAAATATATATTAAATTTTTGCACTGAAATGTAGGGTGGGCTGTGCACTTTAGCTAAAAATTTCCCAGACCTTGCAATTCTTTTATTGTTCTAAAACTACTGATGATGAGATCAAGAACACACTCATGCATGGGTCTATACTTGTGCAGATACACGTATGCACACACACACGCATGCACACACACACGCAACACATGCCACTATCCATTTAGGAATCAAAATCATTAGCAAGACTAGGAAGAAATGCTATTCACTTTAATGTTATTTGCTTTCATATTTATTTCATATTTTTTCATATTTATTTTGTTAAAATCCAGGTATGGAGATGCTGTACTGTAATTCTATATGTTCTTTTAGTAATACATGATCTCTGAAAATTAAATATTTTAGCACTGGAGAGATTTTTAAATGTTGGAGCCATAATGTGTAGAAGGTTTAATTTTAATAATTATACTGATTTGCATGAACTTATACTAATGGGCTGGGGTGAAGGGGGAGATTTCTTCCTTTACCTTATGAAATGGAATTTCAGGGGTGAAATGCTACTGAAAAACTTTTTAACATAAAATGCTGATCTCAGAGACTCTACCCTTAAACGATATGCCATATTTAGCCTCTTGATCTTCTTTTACAATAAATACAATTCTTGCAATAAAGAGTATCAATTTCCTTCTTCGGTGTTTCATGACTGAATTTTTACTTGGTGCCGAGAAATGCATGAAGGGGTAGTTTATAGCTACAAATCAGGTTGGAGCTCAGAGCCCAGTGGAGAAAACAGGTGAGTAAACATTAATTAGACTGCAGGGTGACAAGTGCTAAGAGATAAAGTATGGGATGCTACCAGTGTGTACTAGAAGGTTACTTCCCCTAGTGATAGAGGCCAGGGATGGAAAAGGATGGTGGAGAGAATGACATTTCCCTAGTGCACTCATTTGCCTCATCCGTCACTTGTATTTGCTGGTAAGCGGGTTTCTCTTAGTTCCTAATTCACCTTCTCTTCATATATGCATGTTGTAAATTTTCAGTTAGTTTGTAGACACCCCAAAGTCATGGAACACATTTCTCTCTTCAGTTTCTGAAGCCCTAAACTCTGCATACACTGGGTGCTCAATAAATTCCATCAGCCAACACTAGCCAGTAATGGCTGCTTGCTTATGTTTTCCCAGAGCCTTGCCATACAGCTAACCATGTGGCGTCCCTCTGGTTTACCCTCCACGCTGACTAGGAGAGCACTAAGGGAGCCATTCCAGAGCCTCACAGCAATTGAGCAGCACACTCCCATCATTGTTAATGAGATTTACAGAGGTAATCTGCCTGGCAAGTAGAGAAACCCTGCCATTAAATAAAAAGGGCAACACCTTCAGAACAGAACAAAGTCAACTGTTTTACCTTCTAAGACATTAACATGATAATGTCAGTGTTCCTCCAAGGTGCCTGGCTTGCTAATAAATATGCAGATGCCATTCGGAAAGACACAAATGGGCAGACTAAGGGTAGAATGTTTATATCCTATTGCCCAAGAACAAAATAGGCTTTCTCCCTTGACTCCTTTTCCAGGGCTCTATTCTCATTGCTAAGGACCGGGTCTGTGGAAATTCAATTAAGGTGTGGAGGCAAAAAATCAAAAGTTTAAGAAAGAGTACTTTCAGAGAGACCTGAAATTAAGATACCTGAAAAGGAGTAATGAAGGACTGTTCAAAATGAAGGTTACACCTAGATGAGAGAAACTTAAATACTGTGTTAGAGGATTTTTTTATTTTCCTATAGGTAGTGTGTTCTGAAGGATTTTAAGCAGGGAAGAGTCAGGGACAGACATGAGCTTCAGGGAAATTAAAGGCGAATAAATGTGTTGGAATCATTCTGGATCCTCATAATTTCTTAATTTGAACTTTTATCTGAAATGTCATTTATCCTATACGTGAGACCTACAAGCTAGATCATACAAATCTCCTCCTCAGGGTTCTTCTTTGCTCTATCAGAGTTGTGTGGTGGCCAGCAATAGAAAGTGATTCTGGATAAAGTTAGCCGTAACATTGTATCAAAAGAGAAGCTGATCGATCAGACCTCAGAGGCTGCAAGATTAAGGGCAGCTGTGGAGACCCAAGAATCAGGACCTCTCTCTAATGCGGCCTATGAATTACTCACCTCCAATCATACTGAGTGACTGTAAGGCTTTTCTCAGAATGCAGATTTATAGGCCCTAGGGCTCCTTGTTTTAGCCTGAGTTGCATGACTACTCCAGGCCTTAGCAGGTCAGGTTGCATGATAAAAAAAAATCTCACCAGCAGAGCATAGCATAACAGACAAAATATGAATAGAAAATAATGAAAACCTTAGGACAAACCGGATGTCCACTATAAGAACATTCTTACAAAAGAAAGTTCACATTCTTTAGCATGATAGTCAAGGCTCTCTATGAGAGGGCCGTGTTCTACCTTTCAAGTCTTATTTCTTAATGTAGGTATCCCTGCATAAAATAATTAGGTCCATAAAACTACTTACTCCTTCTTAAATACACCACACATTTTTATGTAGCCTTGCATTTGTTTATAATCTCTCAGTTTTGATTGTTCATCTTCCCCTTCTCCAAAGCCAATATCTTACCTATCCTTACCAGCTGAATTTAAATACCATTTTCACAAAGCATCATCTATACTCAAAGAACACTCTATCCCTATCTCTACTATGTCACTTTTTTTTTCCTTTGCCTTGTAATAATTTATTAATAATACTATTACAAAACAACCAAGAACTGTATGAAAGTTTACATTTTAAAAGAATTATTATAGGGGCGCCTGGGTGGCTTAGTCGGTTAGGCGTCCGACTTTCGCTTAGGTTATGGTCTCGCGGTTCGTGGGTTCGAGCCCCGCGTCGGGCTCTGTGCTGACTGCCAGCTCAGAGCCTGGAGCCTGTTTCAGTCTGTGACTCCCTCTCTGTCTGACTCTCCCCTGCTCACACTGTCTCTCTCCTAGAAATAAATAAAAATATTAAAAAAAAAAAGAATTATTATATGTTATTCATTTGACTCTGGTAGTAATGTGTACAATAAAGTAATACTATCTTTTTATAGGTCAAGAAATGTTAGATAGAAAGACAGTCTTCTACATTTATTCATCTCATAACCGGCAAGGTGGAATTTAAATCCAATCTAAATACAAACTCAAGTTCCAAAGATGAAGACCTTTGTCTGTTTGTCTCTCACAGTGACTACTAAAGATTTGCAGTGGTATTTAGTCAGTAAATGTGTGTCGAATAAAACAAATAAAAGGAAAGAAAAAATCATCAAAATTTCTTATCAAAGTATGAGTAGTTCCAGATTCAGAAAAAGAGAGATCAATGAAGACTAGATTATGAAATTGGCCTTCCTCTTGAAGGTAAGACTGTAGTTAAACCTTAAGAATTAATATTTGGAAAGATAAGGAAATGGGAATGGGAATTTATAGCAGCAAAAATCTGTAGGCTGTGCCTTTTCCATTATCTGAAGTGGTACATTTTCTTTGATATTTTTATAAAGACAGAATTCTTTCAAATGGGACCCTGAGCTGTTTGGGAGATGAGGGAAGCATGATGCAAGGATGCTGTAAACAGTGATTTATCGTCTACCCCCTCTGTCCTCCTTATCGGCTGATTCATCAGACAGCTAGCTCTGTGATCTGTGATAGACTTTAAGCTTCAGGCTTCCTGAGGCAAATTAAATTTGACATTCAATTTAAAATCTGGGCTGTGGTATAGCCAATTCTAACTGTAAGAGTGATATAGCAATGGGCATTCTGTTTAACATGGGGGTTTTTGTAGCTTTCTGCATCTTATCCACAATAATAGAGCATTTAATTCATATTTCACAGAATCATACCCTTTTAGAACTAGAAGTCTCACAAATGCTTGAGGGCAGAGTATCTTGCAAATCTTGTATCATTTATAGCAACTAAGATCCTAACCTTACTGTGAGGGATTGTGTGTATAATAGCTAGAGTCCAGGATTTTGAGTCAGACAGATTTGTGTTTCATCTATAACTCTACCACTGAGTTCCTAGATGAAACTAGGCAGAATATTATTAGCCTGCTTAAGTTTCAGGTTGCCTATCTCTAAAACGAAACTAATACCTGCCTCCTAAGTTGTTATAAGATTCACCAAGCTGGCATATATATAATATACTCTGCATACAGTAAGCCCTTAAAGCATATTGGGACCATTCCATTTATACTTAGGTGCTCAACAAATACTCAGTGAGTGAGATTAAAATGATGCGAGCAATGGCATAGAACTGTAGTCCTGTCCTACTCTGTCATTTGAGTCCTCCTAGAAGAGGACATTAAGATGGAGTGTAAGAAATTTATTGAACAGAGAGTTACAATCATAAAGTAGATCTGAAACCTGTGAGAAGAAGGCAGGAAAGAAATGAGATTGAAGGAGAGCTTCAACTTCAAATGTAGATAGGACAATGTTGGCCAACCCACTGGACAGTTCTGGAACAAAGATGTCCTGTTAAGGGATTCTGGCTTCAGAGGAATGGTGCTTGGTTATTGGGTGAGGGCAGCTTGGGAAGAGTGTGGGCTTGGCTTAAAAGCTGAAGAAGTTCCTAAAGGTGCCAAAAGCTGAAGGCTGCCAGCTAACTCCATTCCCTGCCAATGAATGAATGACAAGTTCTTTCTTGAAGAGAAATCTGAGTGGCACATCTCAAGGCTGCCACAACTGGTAATAGTATTCTATTAGATCAAAGACCAATTATGACCTTTAAAAGTTCATAGAATTCAAAGCTAAGAACAGCGTGGTAACTAAGAGATAAAACTTTAAAAATGAAATGAAAACTTTGATGTATATGTTCAAACTATTCAGAACTGTATGGGACTGAAGGAGCAAAAATGCCTATATTTCAAGATTTAGGATCAGAAAAGCCAGTAAGAAAAAAATAAAAGGAAAAAATTTAGATGAATATTGATATAGAGACAAATAAAATAAGAAAAAATGAGAACACAGGAGATAAAGAGTAAAAATATTAACTCAATTCTTTTTTTGTAATGGTAATATCTTTTTTATTTAAAAAAATTTTTTTAATGTTTTTTATCTATTTCTGAGAGTCAGAGACAGCGTGAGCAGGGGAGGTTCAGAGAGAGAGAGACACACACGCAGAATGTGAAAGAGGCTCCTGGCTCTGAGCTAGCTGTCAGCACAGAGCCCTACGTAGGGCTCGAACCCACGAACCATGAGTTCATGACCTGAGCTGAAGCTGGACGTTTAACCAACTGAGCCACCCAGGTGCCCTTGTAATGGTAATGTCTTAAATAAAACAGCATGGTTTGGGGTCAGATAAATTGTTAGTTCATTCCCAGGTCTGGTAATTGCTGGGTGTTCTACCCTGAGCACGTCATTCAGCCTCTTTGAGCAATTTTAGTTATTGAGCCTATTCAACCGGTCATTCATCCAATATTTACTGAAGGTCTATTATACACTATAAATGACAGAGTCTATTCTGGTAAACAAAGCAGGTATTTTTCCTCATAGGAAACACACAATCACACAGAGAAAATTCTGATTTGTAAATTTTGATAATTATAGAGCAAGAAAAAGAATAATGCACAGAATTATTAATGAAAGAACAGAATTGAGATGGACTGGGAGGTGAGAAGAGATTTTGTGAAAATGGTGATTAAGTGGAGACTCAAAGGATGAAAACATTTAAATTAGATTTTAAAAATGGAGAGGGGTGTCTGGGTGGCTCAGTTGGTTAAGCATCCAAATTCTGCTCAGGTCATGAGCTTATGGTTCATGGGTTCAAGCCCTGTATCAGGCTCTCTGCTGAGAGCTCAGAGCCTGGAGCCTGCTCTGTCTCCCTCTGCCCCTTTCCCGCTCATCCTCTGTCTCTGTCTCTCTCTCTTTCTCAAATATTAATAAACATTTTTTAAAAATTCTAAATGGGGAGAAAACTTAACCAGACAGAGGCAACAGCATGTTTGAAGATCTTGAGGCAGGAAAGAGGAAGCCAATTTCAGGAATTGAAAGTAGACAAGCATGACTAGCTGTAGAGTGACGTGACCTGAAATGTGATCCACGGGGGAGACAAAATGGCAGAGTTCGCATCTGATAGGTTGTATTTTCTTTGTGATGCTCAAGACAAATTCATCAGCTGAGAGAGGTTTTTGGTAATGAAATGAAAGACACTGATAGGTTGTATTTTCTTTGTGATGCTCAAGGCAGATTCATCAGCTGAGAGAAGTTTTTGGTAATGAAATGAAAGACAACCTGGAGAAGAAATGAAATTGGTAACAATGGGAGAATAAGCTTACTGGCCAAACATAGTAAGATTGCTGGGAGGTGTTTTGTGGCCATTGGAATTGACAGTTACAAATGTATAGTGACACCAAGCTGCTCAGTTGTCTGACTTTCTTCCTCAGTACTAAACTACTTAGTTGGAGCATGGAAAACTCCAGCAATTAAATTCTGTTAAGTCAGTGGGCCAACATACTTTACTGTTTCTATGTTAATCAATTCTTGTATTTAAAAAAACTTTCTTGTTTATGTGCCAGGCAATATTGGGACCTGGGCAAAAAATCAAAATCAAAATCAGAAAACAAAAAAACAAACCACCAACTTAGCTCCTTGTTTCAAGAAGTATTTGTTTTTGGAAAACAGCTAGTTTTGATGAAACAACTAAAATAGCTTACTTATCAACACTAGTCACTTCTTATCAATACACACTTCAAGATCCTCATGTTTACTGTGTCCACCAATCCAAACCTAGTATGTCATACATTCTGCCATTCCCAGTATTTCCCTATCCTTTAATGCTGGCCCTAAGATCACCAAGTGTAAGCATGAAACCCTGTAAATACATTTCCCTGACTTCTCATTCCTGAGGCACTACTAATACCTTCTCAAGGCAGTATTCTCCCTTGCTTTAGTAATCTAGACTAGGTTTCGCTCAACCAACAGGTGTTTATAATGGTCTTTTTAGAGAATTACCAAACAAAGATGGAGAGTTTTCCAAAGATTGGTGATAGAGTGTGATGCATGCAAAAGAATTAAGGATATTTATGAAATGGTGATGTGGTGATGGGTTATTGAGTCTAAAATGGAAGAGGAAGAAATTGAAGACAGTGGGGAATAAAATGTAGGGCTTCTGTTGACATTTGAGACTGGATAATTCTCTGTTGTAAGAGCTGTCCTATGTAGGCTACTTAGCAGCAGCCCTGGCCTCTACCCACTAAATAACAATATTGCATCCCCACATCTCCCATCATTGGAAGCAAAGCTCTTGGGTGACAACTGCCCCCAGTTTAGAACCTCAGCAACAGAGAGGATCAGTTTATCAGTTGCCTAAGTGAGGTCAAAAACTATTTTAATGGGTTCCTTTGAGTAAATAAGTGGTCAGGATAGGTGTGTGTGACTAAAAGGTGTTCGAGTTAGTTATTTCCAAGAGAATGTAACTTTTTGTGTTAGTATCTTTCAGGGTGTGACCATGGGGACTGTGTGAGTGATATACAGCAGCTGTAGAAAGCTAGATTTGATGGGAATGGTA
This sequence comes from Crocuta crocuta, assembly GCF_008692635.1. Lineage (NCBI taxonomy): Eukaryota > Metazoa > Chordata > Mammalia > Carnivora > Hyaenidae > Crocuta > Crocuta crocuta. Next base: position 3,229,918 of record NW_027529669.1, read on the forward strand.
AATATGTTAATGCATATAAAGTAATTGGTTCAGAGGTAAATAGTCAAAAAAGTCTGGTTTTCTTCCTAGCTTGATTTTTGGCTACAATGTAGGGGGGAAAAAAGCTGAAATTTTACATGTAAACCTGTCCCCAGTTGAGTAAAAAACAAAAGACATGATATTGATAAAAAGGAGTCTCCAATTAATTAATAACAGGAATTTATTTTAATAGCACTGATGTGTTCCTGTTTCTAAGATAAAATGTTCAATAGGAGCAGGTTGAAATGCTAGGGTAGGCTGAAAAAATAAAAGCTCCTGTCTATACTACTTTTATAAGCAGAAAGAGTTAGGGGTCCCCAGAAAAAGAAAGGGAAGTCATTTTAGGCCCCCAGCTATTTTCCGTGATCTATGCCTTACTGACTACTTGCCCTGGAACGTTTCTTGCAGAACTTCCTAGGGGATGTCAGAATTACAAAGAATTGCAAAAAGATTTTAAGGAAACAGGGGAGTGCAAAATGTAACAGTCTCTACCAAGTCTGGAAATTGCCTAACCATATCAGAGACAATAAATCAGTGGTAAAACTCCCAGTGCAATTTCAAAAGTAAGCAAGGTCCTGCATTCCTTCTCTGAGATAATGAGCCCCAGACTCCATCCACTACTCTCAGAGCATGCCCAGAGCCCCCCTCTACCCCCCACCTGGCTGACAGTTACCTCTGCTCTACCCAAGGAAGAACACAAACCTCGCTAACATAACATACAATGTGTACATAGGCATATTTTCTTAAGATGCATATGCCATCTTACGCCCATCTCTCCATGTGATGACAGAAACTCCCCCTTCTGAATGCTCATCCTAGCCCTAAATAAAAGAAACCCATTACCCCCATTTGGAGAATCACAGCTTTGGAAGTTATTCCCCATGATCTCCTTATTTGCTGCAAATAAAGTTTCCTTTGTGTGATAACTCCACCTGGTGCAGTCTCCACCTGAAATTCAACAAAGAGCAAACTCACCTTAGTTAACGGTTGCCCTTTGAGCTAGTTACAGTGAGATTGTACGTACAGGTTAAGCACTTATTTGATGGTCCAAGATGAGACTCAGGGTTGGGCCTAAGCAGTCCTACTTATTCAGCTAATTGTGTTAGTTGTTATAAGCTATCTTCAATGAACAAATAATCAGATAAAGCAAACACAGAAGTAGTGCAGCTGAAGAGAATAGGCAGTGTGGATTTCTGTGTGAAACATGATTAGAATGCAGCAATCATCTGGGATAGACTTTCATTGAGGCTATGATTTTATTCTTATAACATGCATTAACATTAAACTGCAGCAAAGAATCAAAGATTATGCCAAGTGCATGATTGGATAATGTCACCACACAAGCTATTGAAGAATCTAGCTGCTCTTGGCATCTGAAAAAAAAAAAAAAAAATCTTCCATCATCTTCTTATCTAAGACTCACCTCTGATTTCAGCCCTTTTCTGTATTCCCCAACTTAAATTTTTAGACCATATTGCACTGACTAGGTCTCCTGGGCATTTTGGCTTTTTGGAAACACTTTTGAATAAATCCCACTACTATTTTAAAGCCACAATTTCAATTACAAAGGCAGATTTGAATAGAGGCAATCTGGGATTAGGCCATAGCAATTGAAAGCAAAGCTTCTAACCCTCTTCACCCTTCCCTAGAGACTAAAATCTTTATTGGAAGAGATCAAGCAAGTCAGTTAATACTAGCTCCTTCACTAGACCTGCTGGGGGCTGCCTTTTTGTGACAAAAGCAGTCTCTCAGTGAGGAATGTGCATTGTGTCTCATAACGGATATTTTCCCTTAATTATAGAAGATACTTCTGCCCTAGCTTGAGCCTCCATAATGCCAATAGAATTATACCATTTGGGTTGTGACATCACAGAACTAGGCAAATATTTTCTCCCAAAATATTTGCATTATATTTCAGGGGAAAAATGTTAAAGGGATTTTAATGGCACTTTTCTTATACAGAATCAAAAAGCAAAAATAATCTCAGGGAAAGGCTTTCTTCTTGGGTCTTACTCTGACTCGTACGACTACAAGAAGCTCTCCCTTTCTCTAAAATGCACATTCTCCTTTTCTTTAAAAACTACTTGCGTTTAAAGTTTTGTTTGTTTTTGGTATAGTTTTGTTTTGTTTTGTTTTGTTTTTAAAACAACCCAGGACACTAAGCCTTGAAAATAGACCCAACTAACCAGGCATCTGTCAAATATACTTAGAGCCTCAACTTCAGGCCTGGAAGTTTGGAGAAAACAGATTCTTTGTAAGTTTCTAACTGAAGTAGATTTGCTGACTATAGCTGTCGTTTTTTGCCAGGATTTAAAGTAAAGATATTGAATATAATAGACTCATTTCTCATACTTGAGTCTCAACTTCAAATATCATAACTTATGGGGTACGAATTTCTTTTTGTACCCATTTATTACTTTGAGTTTTATAGAGAAAGTCAAAGGAAACAAATAAGAAGATGATACTAGGAGCATCATGGTTCATTGATACAATGATATGAATTTCAGGTTGATGCAGGCAGGCTGGGTCCAAGAACCCCGGGGAAGGGTCCCACAGGATCACCCAAGAGGGTCCATGGCTTCACATTGGATAGAAATCAAATATGGACCAGAGAAAGGGGAGACCAAGTTACAGAATAGTGTAGGTAACAGGTAGAGAATAGCAGATGGAGTGTCTGGGAGACTGAGAAAGGAAAGGAGAATAAGTCTCCTTGTTGCTTAGGACTAGGGGGTTTATGTTAGAAAAGGGTCTAGGGCACGTGTTCCTTCAGGAATCAGGGTAGAGTCCAATCAAAGGTGAGTACTAAGTGAACAATAGATGTTATTCCATAAATCACCAAAGGTAGGGGTATGGATGCTTCCTGAGAGGTGAGGCAGTTTTTCTCCATTCTTTGATCCCCCAAACATACTCATGTTTTCTACTGTTTGTGCTCCTGGTCTGTATACCTATAGGTGACTTTGAAATAGGTCTATGACCATGGCATGATCACATTTATGTATTTAAAAAAAATTTATTTTGAAATACTTATAGTCTTTTTTTTTTTCTACAAATAGTTTGTCAAATTAGTNTGATGTATGGGCGCGAGTGCAAGTACGGAGCTCCTTACTTCTCCGCCATCTTGCCCTCTCTCTGAAATACTTATAGTCTTACAAGAATTAGTAGAAATGGTACAAAAAGTTCCCATGTATTCTTCCAAACTTTCCCCAGTGACAACATCTTCTATAACCATTGCATCTTAGATACATTGTGACCAAGAAATACACATGGCTACAAAATTATTAACTAAGAACCTTATTCAGATTTCACAGTTCTTATATTAACACATATATATGTATTTTTCTTTTTTGGTGTAGAATTCTATAAAAATCATCATATACACAAATTAGTAGTCAGGGTTCTCCAGAGAAACAACCAGTAGTGTGTACGCACTTGTGTGTAGAAAGATTTATTTTAAGGAGTTGGCTCATGTGATTATGGAGACGCAGGGAAGAGTTCATGTTGCCATTCAGGTTCAAAGGTCAGAATTCTCTCTTGCTTGGGGAGGCCAGTTTTTTGTTCTATCCAGGCCTTCAACTGATTGGATAAGTCCCACTCATGTTATGGAAGGGAATCTGCTTTACTCAAAGTCCAACTTAAATATTAATCTGAGAAATAAGCCCACTGACCCAAATCAAATGAGAGATGCAGAGACTCAGAGTACAGTGAAGTGAGGCTTTCATCTGTGTTCTTACAAGAGCAAGTGTCTGAGTGACAGGCACACTCAGGGAAGCTACAGCATGCTGGAAGCCAGCTCCGGCCCGGTCCAGGGGTCCCTGAAGGATGGACAGTGTCGGCGAGGGAGGGATGAGAGAGCCTCGAGAATCTTTCTGGTCACCAGGCAGGCATCTCTGCTCTGACTGGGGCTCAACTTTATTTTATAATTGTTTGGGGGTGGCATTTGCCTTAGACAGTGATTTCTGATGACAGATTTCTTTGATATGTAAAAATTTCCAGGAACATAGATTTGTAGAAGACTCATGCATAACCTTTATTAATAGTGATTGAGGTAGGTGATTTAGATGCTTATCCTATGGGGAAGGAAGGTATCTTTATCATCCAAGACAATGTTTTTAGCATTAAAAGGGTGAAGTTAGTTCTTTGTGAGCAGGGGTCAATAGCTTGTTTGTTTAAGGAGAAGTATTAAGAAAAACAGGTCTTTCAGGAAACACAATGTTTGCTCCCATAATCACAAAAGAGAAAGTTCCTCAATGGGTTCCTTCACAGGGTGTGATCAGCATATATAAGGACAGAATAAGTCACTCCAAATACTGATCCACAAAGATGCCTTGGGGTTCAGTGCTCCAAGCAGAAACCACTGGGTGGGAGTGGATATCTGTCCATAACTCTAAATCAGGCTCTTTGTCTCAGGGCCACACTCAGTTGTAACTCCTGTGTTCTTAACCCCCTTTATTATCTAAGTCTTGGATCTGAAAGGCCCATAGGAAGAGCCTTTTGCCAATCATCCACAGAACTTTCATCTAAAATCTCTCTTGGGAAGGCAGGAATATGCTTTTCCTTATGAGGAATCTGTGTGGAAAATATCGGTCTGATTTGAATATTGTGAGGCCTGGTCAATACCAGCATGCTCATTTCCAACATGAGCCAGTAGTAGCAGAGATACCAGTTTTCATTTCTCATGGCAGGAACTGTGCAAACACTGCCATTTCCTCGCTGTGACTGTCATCCAATGAGGCCGGTGCAGCCCCCAGCAACAGCAGACAATTTATTTTCTCACATGCAAGTCTCTCCCCTAGTTCTTCATTGGGTGAGTACTATAAAGGTTACAGCCTTACCCAGAGGTCACCCACAAAAAGCAGTCTGATTGGAAAAAAATGTGCATTCCCTGAGGTGACACAGTCCTTTAGTCCTTCCTGCCAGGGAAAGGGAGAGGGAAGAACCAGGAAGTGAAGTATCTAAGGGTTGGGGACTCCATTGTGGGGTCAAGGGGTGGACTTTGTACATATTTCCAATAGGCTTAAACCTATTAACTAGACAGCACAGCTTTTATTTGGTATTTCTGAAAATGAATCACCTCCCTTACTTTTCACAGTCTCACCCCAAAATATCCCCACAGAAACATACAAAACAATATTTGATCAAATATCTGGGTATAACCAAGTCAGCACATAAAGTTAACCATCATAATCACTACAGTCAAAATACAGGAATATTCCATGATTACAAAACAACTTTCTGGCACTATCCCTTTAAAAATTTGCCCTCTATTTCATAACAATAAAAATAACTGGGGAGCCTGAGTGTCTCATTCAGTTAAGCATCTGACTTCAACTCAGGTGATGATCTCGTGGTTTGTAGGTTTGAGCCCAGCATCTGGTTCTGCACTGTCGGTGAAGACCCTGCTTGGAATTCTTTCTCCCTCTCTCTGCCACTCTTATGGAACCCGGTCTGGATCACCAGGCGGAAGAAGCAAGCGGCACTCTGAGATCTTGGAAGGCAGGAGGTTTATTTCATACTGGCAGGCTCAGAGGAGATCACTCTCCAGAGATCTGAGTCCCAAGTGCAAGCACGGGGGACAATTGATAGTCTGTTACTTCTGCTCATTAGTAGTGATTTCACGTGAGTCAAGAGGGGTAGGAAGAAGAACCCAGAAGGGGAGTCTTCGGTCAGGGACTAGAATTTCCCTATCAGTCCTGTCGGCCATCTTATAACATAAATTTTCCCTATCACCCCCACTTGCATGTGTGCATGCGCTCTCGCTCTCTCTCTCTCTCTCTCTCTCTCTCAAAAATTAAAAATATTTTTTGAATGTTTACTAAATGCTTAGACTGTATCCTAAACATTTCTATGTATTACCACGTAATTCTAAACTAAACCTTATAAGGTAGTTGTTAAATAAATTCATTCAGTCCCCAAAAGATATTCAACACATATTTAATTTGTAACTGAATCAAAGTGAGTTCATTTGTTTGTGGGTCACAGATACACCAGGTGGAGTTGTCTCACAAAGTAAACTATTGGCAACAAATAAGGAGATCACAGGAAATAGCTTCCAAGGCATGGCTCGGGGGGGAGAGAGAAAAAGAGAGAGAATGGGTACCTTTTGTTTAAGGTTAGGATGAATATTTAGATAAGGAAACCTTTTCAACGTGATGTGGAGAACAAAGGCAAAAGGAAATGTAGATAAAATTAAATTTCCTTATAACCTGAAGCCCATTGACAAATAACTTGAGGCTGGGGGAGTATAACGTTTCTCCAGGAACTCCCAACTGTCTTCGTGTTAATGTTTTGCTAGAGAGAAAAACAATCTTAGCTTGACAATAGCTAGGCCTCCAGGATATCTGTGAGTCTTCTTTAACATATGAAAATCCTTTTGGAAACTTCCTTTGTCTTTACCTCTCCCAACTCTCTAGTATATAATCAATTGTTCCTCAGTCCCAGGGCAGCTCTTTCTGCCCACTGGTCCTGTACCCCCATGCCTTTTTGCACCAAAAGCATCTCAAGAATTCTTACGTGGCCACTGGCTCCAAACCCCACCACTTCAAACCAGATCAGTCATATGTAGAGATAGGCACAAGGTAGTGGATCCAGCTTAAGGAAACATGCGTATCTATATGTTGTGTGATATGTATGAGGGTGAGGCTCCTCCTTAGATGGAGATTTTAGTATTATAGTGAGGTGAAATTAATGTAGGTCATTCTAGAAGTCTCTCTGTGGTCCATTGGTGCAGGCACAAGTCAGGTTTAGCTCCCTCTGAGTGGTCTGTGCAGGCTGGAGGTCTTGTCAGGGCAGTTTCTATCACCTGTGGGTGGTTTGGGGTTTGTTTTGTTTGAGTTAAGAGGTAAGCTAAAAGGAAGAGCTTAAGGAAAAATGTAAAACAAAGGTCAGTGATTATAAGCGGGTAAACAGTAAAGGTCAGGTTCTGGGGTCTAGCTGGTGACAAATTAAAATTACAAGTTGTAGGAGAGTAACATGGTCAGTAACAGTAACATACTAATGACTTCATTTTATTTATTTTTATTAGAAACAATTTAAAAATGTTTAATGTTTTTCTTTATTATTGAGAGACATAGAGAGGCAGAACATGAGCATGGGAGGGGCAGAGAGAGAGGGAGACACAGAATCTGAAGCAGGCTCCAGGCTCTGAGCTGTCAGCACAGAGCCCGACATGGGGCTCCATCCCACTAGCGGTGAGATCTTAACCTGAGCCAAAGTTGGACTGACCCACCCAGGTGCCCCCTAGCGACCTCATTTTAACCTGATTATCTTTGTAAAAGACCCTATTTCCAAATAAGGTGATATTTGGAGGTGTGGGGATTAGGACTTCAATATATCTATTTTTCAAGAAAACAAGTCAGTTCATAACAAGTGTAGAGGAGGAAAAATTATTTTTCCTCTACCATTCTAGGTTTTGACTGAGACACACCCCATAGTAAAAGACAAATTAACAGGAGAGATGTTACTAACCGTGTATTTCTCCCATACAAATGGGAAAGGTCCAGAAAAACTGAGTAACTCTGAAATAGGCCAAACCATCACCTCAAAAAGCATCGCTGGCTAAAGACAAAAAAAGATGTTGGGGATGTGGCAGAAGGTTATGGGAGGTTACCAGGAAAAGCACAGCAAAGAAGGGTAAGGTTGTTATGCAGATTAAGGTTTTTGCTTTCTCCATATATGGGTTTCTAGAGATTTAAAGTCATTCTCTTCCTAGTACACATTGGGAGACAACAGCATGCTTACTAGTAGAGATTTCCCTAATAAATGTTAATGTCTCTATGTTACAAAAAGGGAGCTTCTTGGTTTTTAGGACTTTCCCCTTGTTTGCTATTTCTTAAGACTAATCAACATAAAATAATCCTTATGCCTGTTAGAAAAGAAACAGTGGGCCCAAAATGCAGTTACCAGTCCCCATGACAGCAAACTAAGACTGAATTGCCATTTCAACCTCTCCTAGAAATGTGACCTTTAAACAGTCAAATCTGAAATTTCCTGATGCACACTAGTGAGGTAATCTGCATAATAAGACCCCTGTTGTTCCCTTCCACCAAAAAGGAGGTGACCTGGCTTGAAACAATTCTTTCTTTTCTTTTGCTAATAATTCCCTGCCTCACCTTCCTCCTGCCTATAAGAACCTTCCATTTTGTACAACTCTAAGGAGCACCTGTCTATTTACTAGAAGGGAATGCTGCCTGAATCACTGAAAAAAAGCTAATTAGATCTTCGAATTTATTCAGTTGAATTCTTGTTCTTTAACAAGCCAAAGTGGCATGTTTTGGAATGTTATATTCTGCTCCTGTTCACATGCATTATAATAATTAGTATTACTACTACTATTACTACTACTGTTAGACCTCCCTTTCCAAAGGAGAATTACCGAGAACAAAGCCCACAAGACACAAAAGGAGTTGGTTATTCAGGTTTATTTTAGTCCGGCCGCTGGCCCCTGTGAGCATCCAAAAAGTCCTTGGAAGAGCGCCCCACCGAGCCACAGCTCATGGTTTATATAGGGAGAGGGGCAAACCCAGTGTTCAGAAGCGAGAATGTTGAGGTTAGAGGTGGGGGTTGCTTAACAGTTGCTTAAAGAACACGTTTGACCATTCTAATCACAATGTTCATTAAAGATTTACATCTCAGGGGCTTCCTGGAGCCAGGAGGAGCTAGGTTGCTCAACCCCTGACCTTTTATCAGAATAGAGTTTGAGATCAAACAATGGTTGGTATTTCCTCATTTGCAAGCCCCTCACCTTTTGGCCCAAGGGAGTTTTTACACTACTACTACCATTACTACTACTACTATTGTTATTCCCATTTTAAATGGAGAGATAAAGTACTTGCTAACATTGCACAGATAGTGTCAGAGGGAAAATCTGAATCTGGGCAATCTGTTTCCAAAATGTGTATTGACAGCCACTTATTCATGTATAGTATATATTTCTTTATATTTTTGTCTTCTTTCAGGAGTAGCTAGTTAGCAACTAACACTCTACCTGTTAGGTGCTCAAGAAATAATTGTGGCATTTAAATTTAAATGATTGTTGGGATGAGTTTTAAATCGTTTTTTTGTCAGATGGAAAAGGCATAGTGAAGGGTCCTTATTCAAGTTTTTAACTCTGGTTGAAACTGAAGAGAAGCCTAAGAGCTGAAAGATGACATGTGTTATCATAAACACATTTTCACTTGGTTATGAAGAGTGTTTTATATTTCCTTAAGTACTTGTAGCCAATACATAATACATAATAGCTCCCTTTGAGACTCTTTGATGGACAAATACTAACATAAAGCAAAAATTTAAAAGGGTCAAAACAAAATAACAAGAAGGACATTTTGAAACCTGTAATGTCTAGGTTAGTTCTTTTTCTGAGCCTCACCTTGACAGACGGCTCTGCTGCTTCAGATGACAGGACATGTGATGGCTGCTAAGAGGAAAAATGGAGTTTTACAAGTTTACCCAAATGATGACTGAGTATGTAAAAAGGTAAGGCAATTCATGTTTCCCTGAAACGGCATTATTGTTTCTCAATTGTAGGTGCATTAGCAAGTTCCCTTTAGAGTGCAGGTTATTAAACAATTGAATAAATGTTGCCCATCTGTGCACTCGCAATTTAAATGACTTATTGTACAGTTAATCAGTTATGCTTAATCAGCATGTCAGTGGTTACCCGCTTGGCTTAGGGGCACAGGCATTTTATTTGTGCTGGGAGTTGCAGAAATGAAGTTGGATGAAATAATTTCACCATGGGAGCAAAGGCAGCTAGAGATTAAAGCATTTTGTTGTCTTGCTTAATATGAAGAATATGTAGGTTTTGTGGTGGTTTTTTTCTCTCGCCTGTAACATTTGCCTCAACCCAAGCCATAGCATTGGAAATGTGCCTGGCAAACATCTGGTCATGTTCCTCCAGGGTGTTGTCAAGTTCTCTCAGCCTCCCATTTGACTCTGTCTGTAAAAACACTTTGCAATTACATTATACCTTTACCTAATGATATCAAGGAAGTAAAAATAATAATAATTATGTAAACCTGGGAAGCAATGGAAATTCTTACGCACATCTGCAAGACTAAAAGGAATGCTTTATTAATGTTGGCTGGTTGTCTGAAATTCCATTTTCATTGCACTAATAACTTAAGGGATTTACTGACAGTAATAACATCTTACAGCCCTTTTCCTCTCAGAGGAGCCAAAATATTGGTGCTTAAGTACACTGATGATGTGCTAGAAGGCAGCATATTCACCTTGCTTTACTCCAGGGAGGCACAGGAAGATAACCTAAGAGCTCTTAACAAATGATGAAACTATTTAATCAAAACAACCATTGTCCTTCATCAAAGATCTCATTGTCAAAAGACTGATGGTAACAAATATATAGTTATTTAAAAGAAATGAGAGGAAGCATGGAGTTAGAGAAAATAGAAGGAATGCAAAGTGGATGGTGGAACATGAATTTGTTTTTAAAAAATGTAATGTCTGTGTATTAAAATTAATTTTAGGGGCTCCTGGGTGGCTCTGTCAGTTAAGCATCCATCTCTTGATTTTGGCTCAGGTCATGATCTCATGGTTCATGAGATCAAGCCCCATATCAGTCTCTGATCTGACAGTATGGATCCTGCTTAGGATCCCCGACTTGTGCTTTTTCTGTCTCTGAAAAACAAATTTACAAAAATTTTTTTAAAATTAATTTTAAATGCATATGCAGAAAACTAATAACTTTGATTTAGACTAAACATGAGAGCTTATTTTCTCTGTCATGTAAAATTTTGGAGCTGTTGTGTCTAGGGTCTGTCTGCCAGCTCTGCCCCAATAAGCTCTCAAAGACCCTGGCTACTTCCTTCATCTGCTTTCTCTAGCATGTGGCTTATGTTCCAAGGCAGCATCCATGTTTTTGGCAGCAGGAAATATGTAGTAAGAAGGGGCATAAAGTACTCACCAGATGCTGCTTAATGATGGTTTCTATATATTGTCGCACATTTCTGAGCATATCTCATTGACCAAAACCTAGCAACTTGACCATATTTCAAAAGGAAACTGAAAAGTTGTCTATTTTGGATGTCTGTGTGTTCTACCAAATATAGAAAATCTATGTCCATGGAAATAATATTTTAACAATATTGTAGGGTAAAAACTTTTCTACATTTATGACTCTCATTCCACTAAGAGTCATTACGTCTGGCTATTTCTGTTGGGTTCTTCTAGAAGTTATTTGCATAACAAACCTATTTGTAAATTTCTTTATTTCTTGATTCATCAATCATAAACTTTTCCCTAAATAGGAGGAAGTACTGTGAACTCTGTGGATTAATTTCATCTCAAAAACAGAATCTGAAAAGACACAGTCTGAGTATCTACTCAGGTGCTAAAATGAGGAGGGCAAAGGGCACCAGGTGGCTCAGTCGATTAAGCATCCTACTCTTAATTTTGGCTTGTAACGATCCTGGGATTGTGGAATCGAGCCCCACATCGAGCTCTGCCCTGAGCATGGAGCCTACTTGAGTCTCTCTCTCTCTCTCTCTCTCTCTCTCTCTCTCTCACCATCCCCACCCTTCCTCTGCTCCTCTCCCCCACTCATACTCTCTGTCTCTCACAAATAAGACTTAAAACATAAAATGAGGAAGATCGTACTCTGGGGACCAATCCTCTCAATACAAACTGTGAGTTCAGGAGGTCTCCAAGTCTTAGATTCAGTGATTTGCTAGAAGGACTCACCAAACTCAGCAAAGTGGTTAAACTCATAGTTATGAGTTTATTATAGTGAAGGAATACAGATAGAAATCAGTAATGGGAAAAGGTATCTAGGTCAGAGTCCATGAGAGGCCAGGCGTGGAGCTTATATTTGTTCTCTCCCAGTAGAGTCCTGTAGGCAGCGCTTACTTTTCCCAATAACTATATGGCAATGTACATGGAGTGAAGCCAGGAAACTCATCTGAGCTTTGGGGTTTTTTATTGGGAATTGGTCACATAGACATGGCTTACCAAGGGAATGGCTGACCTTAGCTCCATAGCCTCCAGAGTTCAAGTTGATACTATGTGCCCCAATACCCCCATCATAAATCATTATTAGTTTAGACTATTTAGTGTGGCCCAGACCCCTCAGATTCACAAAGACACTTTTATCAGCAAGGATATAACCAAAGGCTTAGAGGTTACCTCCCAAGAGCTGGGGCAAAAGTCCAAACTTCTCTTTGTGCAAGGTTAATCTTTTACTGCACAGAACCTTAGTGCTACTAGACAAATCACTCATCTTTAAAGAGCAGTTCTTAGTTATCCTGGGAACACACAGTATACTTCCACATACAGGAATAAAGAGGTATCATGATTCAGGCTTCCTTCTTGTTCCTCCTTTCCTTCACTTTCTTCTGTGAGGTCTTCTGCAGACCCCACCTGCTGAGTTCCTTTTTCTGTTTAGTTTGTCTGTCAATAAGATGTCATATGCTTGCTATATTTCAAAAGTGCCTTAATTTATTTGATCTTTTAAGGCTTTTTCTTCCCTTATCTCTACTTTTATGAACACATTCACCTTTGAACTTTTTTTTTTTACCATAATTTCAATAGATTTTAGGAAAGATTTGAGATTAAATATACTCCAAGCTTAGCTCACTGCCAAACTGGGAGCTCAAACATGAAATTCTGGAGACTAACTGTAGAAAAGATTTTTAAAAGAAACCTGTGCCCAAATTTTTTATTGCCTGGAACTGCATTTCTGGTCCTTTATGGGAGAGGAAACTGCCATATAAGTAAAAGCCTGTGTGAAGTAATGTCACAAAATCATGCTAAGAACTTCTAGGTTCTGGGTGGAGGTAGGGGGAAGAACTTCTAGGTTCTGGAAAATCATCATGTTTCATACAAACTTCTTTAGCAGATTAAAGATGGCCACAAATTCTTTGTCACTCTTCTTATTGAGAGAGGAGTCTATGTTCCCTTCCCTTAAATCCTGGCATACTTTGACCAGGTGGAATTGTCATGGTTTTCTTTTCTTTTCTTTTTTTTTAAGTTTATTTATTTATTTTGAAAGAGAGAGTACAAGTTGGGGAGGGCCAGAAAGATGGAGAGAGAAAGAATCCCAAGCATGCTCTGCACTGACAGCACATGGAGCCTAATGTGGGGCTCGAATCCATGAATTGCAAGATTATGACCTGAGTCAAAACCTAGAGTCTGATGCTTAAACTGCTTGAGCCACCCAGGTGCCCCAGCATGCTGGTTTTCTACTCAGGTGTTAAAAGACTGACAACCTCCTAATCTTGTTTTTTAGAAATTTTCATTCTTAGATGAGGTGCCTGGGTGGCTTAGTCCATTAAGTGTTCGACTTCAGCTCAGGTCATGATTTTGCGTTTCATGGGTTCGAGCAATTCATGGGTTCGAGCCCCATGTCAGGCTCTGTGCTGACAGCTCAGAGCCTGAAGCCTGCTTCCCATTCTGTGTTTCCCTCTCCTTCTGCCCCTCCACTGCTTGTGCTGTCTCTGTCTCTCAAAAATAAATAAATGTTAAAAACAAAAGAAATTTTCCTTCTTAGAGAGGGCAATCAATACCCATTATTGATGCAAACCACCATGTAAGATTTACCCTGAGATTATCATGCTGTGAGAAAGCCTAAGCTAGCCATGAGAGAGAATGAATGAAAAGAGAGAGATGCCCATGTAATTCCAGCTGTTCCAACCATCTTAGCCTATATAAAAGGCACATGAGTGAAGAAGCCATTTTAGACATTCCATCTCCAGCATTTGCAACATGAAGAGCTAAAGAAACCAGTTGATAGCCAAAACTGAAGCCTCAGATACATGGCACTGAAGAAACTCTCCCAGCAGACTCCAAGCACATATCATCCCAGCTGAGGTCCTAGTTATCTTGGAGGAGAAACAAGCTCTCTTCTCTGTTCCCTTCTCAAATTTCTGACCTGCAAAACTGTGAGCATAATAAAATATTTGTCTTTTTTGGAGAGAGAGAGAGTGTGTGTGTAGTTGCATGCATGCATGCACCCAAGCAGGGGAGGGACAGAAAGAGAGGGGGACAGTGGATCTGAAGTGGGCTCTGTGCTGACAGCACAGATCCTGATGTGGGGCTTGAACTCATGAAACTTGAACTGTGAAATCATGACCTGAGCTGAAGGCTGATGCTCAACCAACTGAGCCACCCAGGCACCCCAAAATATTTTGTCTTTTTACCCCAAACAAATTTTGGGTGATTTGTTATGCAGTGATAGATAACTAGAACAGATTCTATGAGCCAGATATTTTATTTTTTTTGGACAGGGACTTTGACTATGCTGTTAATGGTATAAAGCTAAATATGTTAATCTACCCCTACACCCCTTTCTTAGGAGAAAAGAGCAGTAGAGACTGGCACTAAGGAAGGCATTTTCCAAACATAGGACGTTATTCCTTTTTGTCCACTTAAGCTTATTATATTTGTAGTCCAACAGATAGTTGATGTTACAAGATTTATATTTAGCTTATCAATCAGTGAATTAGGATATTACTTCATTTATAACATGTTAAATGATGCATAAATGTAATACAATACAAATGAAACATAAACTAGAAACGTATATACAAATTTTATTCAATATGTTCACAGTTTCTTTTGCCCTCTGTCAGTGTGATTGCCTTTGTATAATCCATATCTCTAATTATCCTTTCCTCTGCTTTGCATATAAATAGCTAATTAGATAGTGTCCCTGTCAGCTACGAAGCATATAATATTCAAAGACATACTCCTTTAGAAATTTAATTTGGGATAACAGATTGTGCTAACCAGTTGAAAAACCACAAGATTCAAGTTTGGTGAATCATTTGATGATTTAATTTAAAGTCAGAAATGTCACATATGAATCAAAATATTTTGAAAAATTCTAAGGCTGCCTTCTCAGGTGTAAGGACTGGCAGGCTTGTTTATTAGCAGTATTGAATAAAGGCTTATATTATGTGAGGATCTTATCGAATGCTGTTTTTTATAGACACAACTCCATCCAGGAATTACTACTTTTAAGAAATAGCTGCTCAACACCAATAGTGTAATTGGTGAGAGAATATCAGGTGATCAGTAAATTGTCAGGAGCAGTGCCATGGGAAGGCTCCAAGAATTCTAGAAATAAGAATGCACATTGTCTGTCTTTGTGGGAAGGGCCAAAGTGAGATTCTTTAATGAAAGCACACAAGCTTGGAAGCCAGCTAGATCTCATTAATGTCCAGGGTGTCCAGGGGTACAATTTGCCTTCTTGGTAACAAAATATCAGGAGCTTGGTTTGATTTATTTAAGCAGAAAAGGTATTTATAAGAAGAGTTGGTAGGAAATGTTCATATTGGAAGTTTGGTAAATGACATTTAAGTGGGGATCAAGGGAAGCCAAGCACAGTGAAACTCCAAAATCTGCTACAGAAACTATTACAGGAACTCTCACCACTGGTCACACATTGCCCTATAAAAACTAATGGCCCTGAACACTCATTGCCATACTTAAGATTTTGTGGATGAATTCCATATGACTTTAAGCCTTTGTGTCTCTACTTCACTATTCCAACTCCCTGGTAAGAGTGTACTTAGGTCATTTGACCAAATTCTAGTTACCTGCCAGGGAGAGGATCTTTTCTTCATACTTTTTAGTGAGAATCAGGACACTTTCAGCTATCAGAAATCCTCATTTCCACATACAGAGCTCAAGCAGGGCAGGGGTCCTGGGCATTTAATGAGCCCTATTCTATGCTTGGTCAAAGACTGTGCCGAATCTGATCTCTCAGCCCATTATCACTTCAGTCCTCCATTGATGAGGATCAAGAGTGACAACTGGCTTCTTCCAGAACTCTGTTCCATTATCCTGGTTACAGGGAGCATCAGCCTCCTCATATCTTTCTGTCAAGACTAATGGAACTTACTTGTTCATCACCAGTGAAATTCTGTCTTCATCTCTTCCTTGAATGCTCCCTTTCCCTTCTTGCTCCACCTGAATCCTGATCACCCCTGGGGTGCTTTCCCTGCAGCCCTTCCTAACCAGCAGTCATTCATTTCCATCTGTTTTATTTCTATCCCTTTTGTCGTTGAGCCTATCTTTGGGGTTATTCTTGCCATTTCCAGAGACTTTTCTGTCTTTCTTCATTACAAATCTTCTGCTTACAATCTCAAACCTTTTAGATTATATTACCCACTATGCCTGATTATTGATATAATTCACCTGCCTTATGTCATCCCCCTTCATAATTTAACTTCTGTCTAGTCGTTTGCCTATCTGAATTTTTACTAATTTTAGTATATACATGGATGACCTTTGCAATACTTACTTCACAGTTACTTGATGTTTTTATGTTCTGATTATCTCGTTCACTACTCTGCCTAAGTCATGCACAGATTTTGTCATGTCCCCAAATTTCCACTGACTCATAATTTCAGTTTTATGCACAACCTAACCTCTCCACTCACCCCTTAATTACCCCAATTTCAAAAATACCTACACTCAATTGAAACCTTCAATCTATCTTGCCACCTCTTCTCTGTCCACTAATGTATTTCTTGATGTCCTTTCTTCTCTACTTATCTATCTTCAGTTCTGCGGCCAATCATTTTATTCATTTACTTGAGTATGCTTTTTACTCCATTGCCCTTTCTTTCAATTTTAAAACTTGACAAAAATCACAGCTCTAGTAAATCCAAGTCTCTGCCAACTGTGCACCTGTACCAATGCAAATATACATGATTGTTTAAAAACACTAAATCATGTTGATGGATCTCACTTTAGATTTATAACCACAAATGCCAAGTGGGCTCTGAATGCCGCTACACAATCGTAAAATATCTTCCTGGTCAGTTCACTTCCCAGTCCTTTAGAATTTCATTCATACCTTGTTTGTCCTTCCCAAACCAGTACAATTCCATCAGCTATATTCTCTAGCACTTTTCTTCGTTTATTCCTATATTGATGTTTTTATTTATTTTTTTTTTAATTTTTTTTAATGTTTTTTTTTATTTATTTCCGGGAGAGAGAGACAGCGTGAGCAGGGGAGGGTCAGAGAGAGAGGGAGTCACAGACTGAAACAGGCTCCAGGCTCTGAGCTGGCAGTCAGCACAGAGCCCGACGCGGGGCTCGAACCCACGAACCGCGAGATCATGACCTAAGCGAAAGTCGGACGCTTAACCGACTAAGCCACCCAGGCGCCCCTTGATGTTTTTATTTTTAATAGTTGATGTAGCAATGGTAGGTGATACAAATTAAAAAATAGTTTCTGCTTGTATATAGGTACAGATCAGATTATTTTGCTTATTATTATTTAACTCAGTTACTTTACTGCATCTTCTATATATTTAATAGCTGTTTATCTATTTGGAAATTTATAGAAAAAATAATAATATTTGGAAATATAAGTTAAATTCTTTTTGTCTCAATATTAAAAGTCTTTTCTTCTTATCATTATTTTTTAGTGGTTTGGTTGGAATGTGTCCAAAAATTGTTTGATATTTTTTGTAGAATTCTGGTAAATACCCTTTATCAAGTTAAGAAATTTTCCATCTTTATCTAGATTGACAACTTTGTTTTAACAGAAGAATTCATATCTCAGAGTACACATTTTGAAAATTAATTGGGAGGGAAAATTAATAATCTGTGTCTAGGGTGTAAATGCCCAGTTTGTACATAATAGGCAAGTTTAAATCAAACTGCATATGTAGACTTTTACTGAATCTCCGATTTTCAGGTTCTCTTAGAGTCTTGGGTCTTTGCTGGTCAATTTCTCCTGAAAAGAAACCTCTAATTTTATACCTAAAGTGATCTAGGGTAACAGCTGGATGGGATGAGAGGGTTAGATTGTGTTCTATACTGGCTTTTAAATGAGTTCCCATAATTTCAGCCTTCTTTTGTAAAGAATTTCTGAATTCTACAGTATGAGATGTTGCAAGGCTTCTATAGTAAGTTATTTTCTTTGGATGTCCTCTGCAGCAGACACTCTGGTCTATGGCTTTCTCTGCAATTGTATGTCAGTTTTCACTCCTTTATTTGCTTTCCATCTTTAAAAAGTTTGTTTAAATCTCCAGTATGTAGATGACCTTGTTTCCATTCCTTTTTCTTGAGTATTGATGCCTTTTTAAAAATAAACAATTTGGTAGGGCACCTGGGTGGTTCAGTAGGTTAAGCGTCCTACTTTGGCTCGGGTCATAATCTCAGTTCATGAGTTTGAGCCCCACATCAGGCTCTGTTCTGACAGCCTGGAGCCTGCTTCATATTTTGTGTCTGCTTCTCTCTCTCTCTTTCCCTCCCCACTCATACTCACTACCTCTCAAGAATAAACATTAAATTTTTTTAAAATAAAATAAACCCTTTGGGGCTTCTCGGTGGCTCAATCAGTTAAGTGACCGACTCTGGGTTTCGGCTCAGGTCCTGATCTGAAAGTTCATGAGTTTGAACCCTGTGTTAGGCTCTGTGCTGACAATGCAGAGCCTGCTTAGGATTCTGTTTCCTTCTCTCTCTCAAAAGCAAATACATACATACTTAAATAAAAACACTTTGTGACATTGACCTTGTTTGTATGTGACTGTATAAATGACTGAATGACTGCATATGTGACTGTATCACTCTGATTATGTGTGTGTGGCAGGAGGAGGTGGGAGAGAGAATATGAAAGCATAAATAAATGAGTAAAAGGATCACTAAGGATGCGTTCAGCTACAAATAATGAAGATTTCATTGCAAGTGACTTACACATAACAAGCACTCACTGGATCAAGTAATAAGATATCTAGAGGGAGAAAGTGGTTGTGTCAGATCAGTGGGACAATGGCTTTATCATGGACCTAGGGTTTGTATTTGTATTTCTAAGGATATGTGTTAAACTTGAATTTGTACTTCATTCACCTAAACCTTCTGAGTTTTAAACCTGGGATGACTTCTGTGTGAGTAGAAATATATTGGGAGGAACATCACAGAGAGGGTTGTCATCAAAATCCTTTTAAGTTCCACTGTAGACACTATATTTCTTCTTTTCAAAACTATATGCCTTTTATTTCTTCTTTTTTCCTTTTCAAATTTTTATTTAAACTCTAGTTAGTTCATATACAGTGCAAAATTGGTTTCATGAGTAGAATTCAGTGATTCATCACTTACACATAAGTGCCCTCCTTAATATTCATCCCCCATCTAGCCCATCTCCCACCCAACTCCTTCCATCAATCTTCGGTTTGTTCTCTATCTTTAAGAGTCTCTTATAGTTTGGGGGTGCCTGGGTGGCTCAGTCAGTTAAACGTCCGACTTCAGCTCAGGTCATGATCTCACGGTTTGTCATTCTTGCCAACATCTGTTGTTTCTTGTGTTGTTAGTGTTAGCCATTCTGACAGGTATGAGGTGGTATCTCATCATGGTTTTGATATGTATTTCTCTGATGATGAGTGATGTTGAGCATCTTTGCATGTGTCTGTTAGCCATCTGGATGTCTTCTTTGAAAAAGTGTCTATTCATGCCTTTTGTCCATTTCATAACTGGATTTTTTTTTTGGGTTATGCCTTTTATTTATTTTTCTTGCCTTGTTGCACTGGATAGAACTGTAGTTCTACTAGGTTGAATATGAATAAGAGAAGACATCATTGCCTTCTTTCTAATCTTAGGGGCAAAGCATTTAGTCTTTCATCATTAAATGTATTGTTAGCCTCAGGCTTTTTATATATGCTCTTTATCTAGTTAAGAAAGTTCTTCATTTCTATTTTTCTGAGATTAAAAAAAAATTAGTGGATGTTGAAGTTGGACAAATGCTTTTTCTGCACTGATTGATATGACCATGTAATTATTTTCTTCTTTAGGCTGTTTTGGTGAATTATGCTGATTCGTTTTCAATGTTAAACCAGCCTTGCATCCTTGAAATGTGAACCCTACTAGGTCACAGAATGTAATTCTTTCATGTATTACTGACTTCTGTGTGGTAATATTTTGTTAAAGAATTTTAAAATTTATATTCATTACTTATCTTTGTATGAGATAATGAATTTATCACACTTTTTAAGCCAGTTGAGTTAGGGCTGTCTGTTACTTGTAGCCAAAAGCATCTTTAATGATCCATATGTAAATGAAAAGTGAGTTTTCCTCAAAGTTGAAAAATTCTGGCCCCACAATTCCCAATGACTGTCATTGGTATGAGCTGTAAAGTGTCTCTGTATTTAGTATTTATGGGATAGGAGTGGGAAGATGAATAATCTGATGCTACTGTCTGGGGAACCAGACTCCTCTGTTTACTTCAATCTCTGTGTCATCACCTGTTTCTTGAAAGTTTTACTGCAACACTTTCAAATCTTCTCTCTTCCTCATTTCCACTACTCCATTACATCCTCTGTCTCTCCAAACAGATTAATTTGCCCTCTATTTCACAGAAATTGCCAGGTAGAAATTCAACATCTGCACCATTCTACCTTCTCCAGCTCTTTCCTTGCTCCCCTGTAGGGATAGATGAGCTTCTCTTTTTCTTAATTTGGTCAATGCCTGTTCCTACACCCTTTCCTATTTAATTTCTCCACAAATTATCTCTCTTTCTCTCTGTTTTAAAAAACTTCCTTCTTCAGTTCCTTCCCAGCAGCAGTCTCTCCTTTTATAAAATCCCTTTCTTTTTTTTTTTTTTAAAAATTTACATTTATTTATTTTTGAGAGACAGATTACAAGTGGGGGAAGGGCAGAGAGAAGGAGACACAGAATCTGAAGCAGGCTCCAAGCCCCCAGCTGTCAGCACAAAGCCCTACGTGGGGCTCGAACTCACAAACTAAGATCATGACCTGAGCTGAAGTCGGATGCCCAATTGACTGCGTCACCCATGTGCCCCTAAACTCCCTTTCTTAATCAATACTTTTCTCTCGAACTATTTCTCTATCTCTCTTTCCCACTTTCTCCACTTCCTTATGTACTGCAGTCTCCATAGTCCCTACAGTTGGCTTCTCCCCCAACCTGCAGAGCTCTACTCAATACCAACAATTTCTTTGTAGGTAAATGCTGAGATTATGCCCCTAGTTCTCACCCCAGAAGAGCTCTCAGCAACATTTAACCCATTCCTCACCAACTCTGACTTATAATTCTCCTACTTTGGCTTTAGTGATACCATACTTTCCTTGTCTTTCTTCAAATTCTGGCTGCTTCTCCTCAGCCACATTTCCTAAATTTATTCTTCCCACTTCTTAGATACTGGAGCTTTTCAAGATCCTGTGCTGGCCCTCTCTTGACCATTTATATTCCCTTTGGGGTCTTCATACATTCCTATGGATTTATGGTCACATTCTTGCTGATTACTCTTGCATCAGTTTGCTAGACCTGGGTTATGCTACTGTAATAAATTTCAGTGTTATAATATCAAAAGTTTATCGTTCACTCATGCAATAGGACCAGCTTGGGTAGACTCAGCTACTCACTGAGATCCAGAATGATTTGGCCCTATTTAGAACATTTCTGGTCTCTGAGAAGAGAGATAAGGGTACATGGTGGACTATGTGCTAGCTCTTAAAGCTTCTGCTCAGAAATGATATATATTACTTCACTTCCATCCCTGTTTCACTGGCCAAAAAAAGTGACATAGCCAACCCTGAGGTTAATAAGGCATAGATTTATAATTTACCCCATGAAACAGATTCCTCACTGTTGAAGATAAGAAGATAACTTGAATGATAAGGCTGTCTGACATAACCTAAATTCATATCTCCAACTCTGACTTCAAAGACAAGGACAAACTAGCTTTATTCTTGTGCATGAAAACCAGCTCAAATTCAGATCTAACCTGGACCACGTGATGAGCCAATAGCAACCAAAACTCTAATCCTTGTCATCTTTTAAAAAAATGTTTTATTTATTTCTGAGAGAGACACACACACTCAGTTTGAGCAGGGGAGGGTCAGAGAGAGAGGGAGATACAGAATTGGAAGCAGGCTCTGGGCTCTCAGCCAGCTGTCAGCACACAGCCCAATGCAGGGCTCGAACCCATAAAACGTGAGATCATGACCTGAGCCACCCAGGCGCCCCACTCTTGCCATCTTCTGAACAATGATTGTTGGCTGAGATTGACCAGAGGAAAATCTCAGAAGAGCTAGCCTGCAGTGGAGAGAAGGCGCCACCGTTGGGCTGCTCTCCATGGTTCTGAACACCACAGTCGGCTAGAGAAGAACAGTTTCTTTCATTCCTGGGACCTTGGTGAAACTTCTAAAGCACTTATGTGCCAGAGGCTGGCTCCAGCAGGTCCAAGGGTCCCTGAAGGATGAATGATGTCAGCGAGAGAGAGTGAGAGAGCACCGAGATTCTTTCTGATCACCAGGCAGGCATCTCTGTCCTGTCGGTTTTGGTGTCTTTCTTTAAAGGTCCAATGAAAACATGAGATCAGAAAAAGGAATTTTTATAATGGAAACCTCTTTGTGATAAGGTGCTTTGAAAAGTATACAAGAACAGGTTTTTCAGAAGTATTCTTATAGAATTACCCCAATCATAGTGAGGTTGAGTAAATCTTACAGCTAAGGAAATAACAGGATGTTCTTAGTGAAAAACAGGATGACATACATATTTGCTCTAAGTTAATAACGCTAAGATTAGGACCTACGTTAAGTTGTATATAGATAGGCTAGGAGTCATTCTGTTTGGCTCATATGAGGACAAATGTTTTTGAGCTGGTTAATAAGTTGTTTGTGGAAACTTCTTTGAATTGATGCTAAATGTCTAAACACCATGGAGGCCCTAAAAGTGTCAGTCTTTGTTTTTGGGTAATGTTTTAGCTACTCTTATCTATCCTCATCCCAGCTGCCAGGGTAAGGGAGCGTGTTTGTGGAAAGTAAGCCTTAGGGAAGGGACTGCCATACATCACCAGTTAGCAAAGGTAGAAGTATTAACTTAAGTTCTGCCCTTATCTGTTCCTTAACTCTAAATTTGGCTCTTTGTCTTGGGGCCAGGCTTAATTGTAACTTTTGTGTTCTTAACCCCCTTTATTATCTAAGTCTTGGATCTGAAAGGCCCATAGGAAGAGCCTTTTGACAATCATCCACAGTGCTTTCATCTAAAATCTCTTTTGAAAAGGCAGGAATATGCTTTTCCTTATGAGGTATCTGTGTGGGGAATATCGGTCTGATTTGGAATATTGTGAGGCCTGGTCAATACCCGCAGGCTCATTTCCAACATGAGCAGGTAGTAGCAGAAGGAGATACCAGTTTTTTGTTTCTCATGGCAGGAGCTGTGCAAACACTGCCATTTCCTCACTGTGACTGTCATCCAGCAAGGCCAGTGTGGCTCCCAGCACTTATGGTTGATATTTTTTTTTAAATAAAATATTGTCACATTGCATATGTTGTAGAACAAATAGAACCATCTTATTTTGTATTAAATGTAGATATGTTATCACTATTTCTTTTTATTTTATATAAACTAAAAACAGTATTATGAGTTCTCTAGAGAAATGAGAGCAGGCAATTTGCCATTTTAAACTGAAATTGCTTCCATTCTATGAATTTCTTAAATGAATTATCCATATAATTTAAACTTAATTATTATAAGTTTTACTATTAATATGTTCTTTTGTCTTCGTCTTTTTTGGATTTAGTATTTGTTTTGCTGGAAAGCATACTTTAGTAATTAATCAAGAAGTAGTTTTAAGCCTCCTAATTTCTTGAATTTTGGAAAATGTATTTCTTTTGCTTTTATATTTGAATGTAATTTGGATGAGTTTAAAATATTTTCCATGAACACTTTGTAGGCATCTTTGAATGTTTTCTAAAATACTGGAAATGTTTATTTTTCTCTCACTGTCTTTCTCTCTGCCATCTTATGAAATTCTTTATTTGTTATTGAGCATTAACAAATTCACCAGAATGTCACTGAGTGTCTTTTTCAATAATAATTTAAACACTATCAAGTCTTCCTAATAAAATCATTCTTCAAATTAGAGATTTTAAAAATTATATTTTCTTATTACTTTGACTATTTNATTTATGGGGCACCTGGGTGGCTTAGTCGGTAAAGCATCTGATTTCAGCTCAGGTCATGATCTTGCGGTTTGTTAGTTTGAGCCCTGTGTTGAGCACTGTGCTGACAGCTCAGAGCCTGGAGCTTGCTTCAGATTCTGTGTCTCCCTCTCTCTCTCTCCCCTCCCTTACTCTCACTGTCTCTCTCTCTCTCTCAAAAGTAAATAAACATTAAAAAGTATTTTTTAATAAAATATATTTGTAATTTTTTATATTTCATGTAATTTAACATTATTATATATAATTATTATGTACATATATATATAATTTTCTTATTTTCTTTTGTATTTTGAGAAAATTCTTTGTCTTGACCTTTGTTTCACTAATTTCATTTTTAACAGAAGCCATTCTACTATTTGACCTTCAGTCAAGTTTCCACCTGTCTGCCTCATCCCCCATCCACCTGTGTGACATCATTTGCTTCATAATAAATTGCTCCAAAATCTAGGGGCTTACAGGAGGAAACACTTATTATCTCAGAGTTCCTGTGTGTCTGGAATCTAGGCATGGTTTTACTGGGCTCTTCTGCTTCGAGGTCTCATAAGACTATAGCTAAGATGTTATACAGAGCTGAAGTCTCATTTTAAGGAATATCTTAGATTGATGCAATATCTACTTTTAAGCTCACTCATGTGGTTGTTGACAAAATTCAGTTTTTCCAGGCTATTTGACAAAGGGACTTACTCAGTTCCTGACTGACTGTTGTCTGGAGGACTCTCTCAGTTCCTTGCTATGGGGTCTTCTTTGTAGGGCAGTACACAGTGTGGCAGCTGACTTCCATCTAAGTGAGCAAGCAAGAGACAAAAAGAAGGGGAGGAAGATGGAAGACATGCTCTCTTTATAACTTAATCTTTGAAATGCTATCCATCAATTGTGTCATATTATATTTGTCAGAAGAGAATCACTAGGTCCTGTCCATACACCAAGGTAAGAAATTACTCCAGGGCATGAATATCAGAAGGTAGGGATCACTGAGAGGCATCTTAAAGTTTGCCTAACACACACACCCTACCCATTACATTGATTTTAATAACTAAAGATTGTTATTGCTGCAATAGTGATCTGTTAGTTTTTAATAAATGTGAAGTTCTCCTGAATTTCTCAGTGGATGCTAATTATAATTAATTTGAGTCTCTCTTCTGAATCCTGCAACAACTGTTTTGTGCAGTAGTCAGTTCTGATTGGTTAGTCTGTTTAGTGATTATTGCATAGCTTTTCACATTTATGATTAAAGGACTAGTTTGATCATTATTGCATGTCCCCAACATGAGAAAAAAAATCTATATTCTACTGGTAGTGAATACAGATTCTGATTTTAAGACTCTGGCTTGTGTGGTCATGCAGAGATGGGCTACGTGAAGAGTGAGTCTGGCAGGTCCATATAACATTTGTCTCAGGAGCACAGTCAAAAAGTTATCTGAGAAACTCATCTTTTTCTCTCTAGAAGCAAACCCCGTACTGGGTCTTTTCTGCTTTAAATAGAAAAGACTCTTTGGGATTTACTCTGAAGGTAGGTACTCTAACAGGAGTACTTTCATAGCTATTCCCATGGTATTTAATTAATTACACCAGAACTTGCCCCATGGTTCACTGCATTTTTCAACTCTAGCTGGCTTTGGTTTGAGGTTAGGTCATGGCTTTTCCAGGGAAACCTTCCTTTTTGAGGTTCTTTCTCTCTTTCCTATAGAGATTCTCAGATTGCTCTATTTGCTGTTTTATTCTGTTGAATTTCAATATACCCTCTTTTGTTAGCCAGAATTTCTGTAAATCTTGGTCTTTTAATGAAATGCTTTCTGAATTTCTAGTGACCAAGATGGTGTTAACATTCTCCTCAGCTTGACTGAGCTTTTAGATAGGCGTCTTACTCACCCACGGCTCTGAATCTCTCTTTTCTTAGAGCTTTACTTTAGAGTAGAACTCAATTAATTTTCTCTTGCCTTTCTCCACGAACTATACACACGACACTTGTATGTGGACAACATACACAATGGAAAGGTTTTACAGTAAAGCAAAACAAATACATTAAAATTTGTTAGATATTTATTTCCATGAAAGTCTTTAGATTCCTCACCAGCCCGAATTTTTCATAAGATACTTATATGTTTTTTTTTTAAGATTTTATTTTTAAGTAATCTCCACACCCAACATGGGGCTTGAACTCATAACCCGAAGATCAAGAGTCACATGCTGTACTGAGTGAACAAGCCAGGTGCCCCTTCATAAGAATTTAATTGTAAGTCTTCCAGTTTTGGCCATTTTGTTCCACCCCACTCTGTCTCACAGTGCTTTTCATATAATTTCTGTTTTTCTAGGTTTGTATTCCTTCTAGTCAGGGTTCTACTCAATCCCCTTTCTGAGAAATTCAGCTCTCAACTCACTGTGCAGTTCCAGAATCTGTTTTGCATAGCCAAGTCTCTATGGTCTCTAACCAGCCCTGCCAGCTCCCAGGCTCATCCTTTAGTTAGTATGAAGAGCCAATTAAGGCTTAGACATTCTGATTTCCCATTCTACTTTTGAAAACAAGCAGCTAAAAATGAACAAATCAGGAGACTATAGATGCTGGTGAGGATGTGGAGAAAAGGGCACCCTCCTACACTGTTGGTGGGAATATAAGCTGGTGCAACCCCTCTGGAAAACAGTATGGAGGTTCCTCAAAAAATTAACAATAGAACCTCCTATGACCCAGCAGTAGCACTGTTAGGAATTTACCCAAGGGATACAGGAGTGCTGACGCGTAGGGGCACATCTACCCCATTGTTCATAGCAACACTCTCAACAATAGCCAAATCATGGAAAGAACCTCAGTGTCCATCAACTGATGAATAGATCAAGAAGATGTTGTATATTTATACAGTGAAATACTACATGGCAATGAGAAAGAATGAAATCTGGCCATTTGTAGCAACATGGATGGAGCTTGAGGGTGTTACGCTGAGCGAAATAAGTCAGACAGAGAAGGATAGATACCATATGTTTACGAGTATAGGTGGATTAGGAGGAAGCTAACGGAGGGCCATGGGGGAGAAGAAGGGGAAAAATAGTTGGGGAGAAGGAGGGAGGGAGGCAAACCATGAGGGACTCTTGAATGCTGAGAACAAACTGAGGACTGATAGGAGTTGTGGGAGAGGGGAAGGGGGGTGATGGGCATGGGGGAGGGAACTTGTTGGGATGAACACTGGGTATTATATGTAAACCAACTTGACAATAAACTATTTAAGGAGAAAAAAAGAAAAATAAACAAAATAAAAGTACCAGCAGGAAAAAAAAAACAAAAAAAAAAACAAGCAGCTATGGTAAGCTTGGATTATCAGTGTTATTTCACTATGCTACAATTAAAATTATCTAAATATTTTTATAAAATCATTTTTTAAATGCCTGGGGCTATAACTAAAGACCAGAGAATATTTCAGCTTTTGTTTTCCTGCCAATTATTCTGTTTTTGAGTATGTCATGTTTTGATAGCATCAATATAACAGAATAGCCTACTAAATGTCCTTTCTCTCTGTATTTTTTTAAAATTTTATATGGTTATGTCCAGTAGGTCCAGTCAAATTATTTCTGCACATTTTTTCCAAGTGAAAATGTTTATTAAATATATTTAGAAATCAATCATTTCCGGGGCCCCTGGGTGGCTCAGTCAGTTGAGTGTCCACCTTTGGTTCAAGTCATGAACTCATGGTTGAGGAGTTTGAACCTCACATTAGGCTCTGCACTGGTGGTGCAGAGCCTGCTTGGGATTCTCCCTTTCCCTCTTTTTGCCCCTTCCCCACTTGTGTACACACACACTTTCTTTCTGTCTCCCTCTCTCTCAGAATAAATAAGCTTTAAAAAATTAATTCATTTGTTACACCTTAAAATAAATGTAGGAGAAACAAGTGCCTTAAGACTGAAACAAAAATAATTCTATTATTTGAAAAGTAGAAGAATGAAAATAAATTAATTAAGCATTTATATCAGGAACTCAGGAAAGAAAAAGTACAACAAAAGAAAGCTAAGAAAAAGTAAACAAAAAAACCCTGAAACTTATAAAATAAAAAAAAGAACCAAGAGTACCCAAGGAAATAGAAGTAGAGATAAAAACTGAAAATAGTAAAAGAGGAAAAAAAGAAAAATGAATGAATTAATAAATAAACTCATAAATCTGATTCTTTTGGGAAAAATGCTAGTTGATAAATTAGCATTATTTTAATCCAGAAGAGAAAACACAGAAACATAAAATGAGAAATAGGAATGAGAATTTAATTATAGATTATAAGATGCTATTTTGCTCAAATATATGCAAGTAAACTGAGTACCTGAGTGAGGGGCACCTGGGTAGCTCAGTTGGTTATGTGCCAGACCTTGGCACAGGTCAGGATCTCACAGTTCATGAGTTCGAGTTCTGCATTGGGTTCTGCACTGACAGCTCAGAGCCTGGAGCCTGCGTCAGATTCTGTGTCTCCCTCTCTCTCAATTTCTGCCCCTCCCCTATTTGTGTGCTTTCTCTTGCTCTCTCTCTCTCTCTCAAAAAGAAATAAACATTTTTTTAAAAAAACATGAATGTAATAGATGATTTTCTAGAAAAAAAATTCTTACTTTTGAAACTTTCTCAGCAAGAAACAAATCTCTAAGGCTAAAAGGAAAATCTAAAAGGAAAATGTTGATATATTTGTCTACTTACATGTTTTTGAACAGTAGGAAAATAGGATAAAGAAATTCAAAAGACTATTGACCAATTGAAGAGAGAATACTCACAGCCAATAAAACAAACTAACAAGCAAAAACTATTTCACTGGGGGAAAAAATACTTGCAAACAAAGGAAAACCTACTTCTTTTAATATATTAAAAAGTCATACAATCAGCGAGAGAAAGAATATTATCAACTAAATAGAAAATAGACAACACAAACTGGTAGCAGACAAAAAGAAAATCAATCTCACTATGAATTAAATAAATGCAATCCATTTTGTTTACAGACTGTTTATTTTTAGACAGAGATGAAGAGTGTGTGTGCATGCATGAACAGAGGAGAGGCAGAGAGGGAGGGAGAGAGAGAATTCCAAGCAGACTTTGTGCTGTCAGTGCAGAGCCCGATGGAGGGCTGGATCTCACGAACCATGAGATCATGACATGACTGAAATCAAGAGTTGGATGCTCAGCTGATTGTGCCAGCCAGGCACAGGCACCCCAATGCAGTTCTTTTTTAATCTATGAGGTTGATAAGTAAAATAAATTAATTGACAAATCACAATTTGAAGAGGGTTTGGGAAGTAAAAACTTCAGTGAAAGGCATATGGAGGACTGTTAAATTCTCAACCTTCACTGTAGTTTGCAATACTATTTATAAAAATTTAAAAGATACTTATCCTTTGGCTACTTTCATGAGCTAACTGGTCTTCAGAGATGTTGAACTAAAGTAGCAATACAAAGTAGTTCATGGGAACATAGTAACAGAAGGGTGGTAGCAGCTTAAATGTCTATAGTTGTGGAACTGATTAAATATGGAATGATATCTTCATAGAATGGAATATTTTACAATAATTTTAAATAGTGCATGAATATGAAATCACCTAAAGTATATTATTGAATGAAAAATACAAATTAGTGTTTGTCTAATTCTCCCATACTTGGAAAAAAATATGTCTTCAAAAACCTGTATGATTGTATAAACAGAATATCTTTGGAAGGGTACAGAAGAGATTGGAAATACCAGTTACCTTTAGAAAGGGAATTTGAAGAGGTTTTAACGGGAGCTGTAAAAATGAATAAAATAATATAAAATAACGCAGAACATATTATTATTATTATTATTATTATTTTTTAGTAATCTCTACACCCAACATGGAATTCAAACTTAAAACACAGAGATGAAGAGTGGCATGCTCTACCTACTGAGCTAACCAGGCACCCCTTAAATTTTTATTTGTTTATTATTATTATTTTATTTTTTAAATATTTATTTTTGAGAGAGTGTGTGAGCAGGGGAGGGGCAGAGAGAGTAGGCAGAAGATCCAAAGCAGGCTCTTAGCTGGCAGCAGTGATCCTGATACAGAGCTCAAACTCATGAACATGAGATCATAACCTAGGGTGAAATTGGACACTTAACTGACTGAGCCACCCAGGTGCCCCTGCTTGTTTATTTTTAAGTCAGCTCTATGCCTGATATGGAGCTTGAACTCACAACCCTGAGATTAGTAATCACATGCACTACCAACTAGTCAGGTGCCCTTAACATAGAGCACATTTTACATCAAATACTTGTTCAGTGTTTAATACCAGCCATTCTGCATTTCCTAAAAACAGTAGTTAAGGACTTGTTAATCTAGCTGAGGGTGTCAAACTTCATATATGTTTTAAAAGAGAGACCCTGTAATTTGTCAGTTAGTTTTATCACTTAGGGTTTATATTATCCTAGTAATTCATTATGCTTGGGCAATGTGCTAAGGCTGGTATGTCATATTTTAAGTCAGGTTCAATTCATGTGGTCACATTTATTAATTCAAATGAATTTTAGGTCTGTTTGAATCCAGCATTAATAAAATTTATGAAAATATTTTAGTTCAAATGGAACTTTCTAATGAGGAATATTTGGGGCTTGAATATTTGACTTCACCAATTTGAGTACAAAATGGGGTTTTATCCCTGTGAACATATGCTAATAATTTCAATATATATGAGTTCTAAGTACACTCAGAATTGGCCCTAAGCAAAATTGTGAAGTGTAGACTTTGTCCTCATCACATGGCTCATTTGCATTTCACATTTGCACTCATACATTTAGTGGAACTTCTCTAACTGTCCTAGATACTCTTTAAAATTCTATCCTCCCATCAAGTCAAACTACTAGAAAAATAGCTCACTGTAATAGTAATATCTAACTTTTATTGAACACTTCAATATATGCCAAAGGCTGCACCAGGCACATTGCCCACATTACCTTGTTTAACTACAGGAAATATTTCACTGCTGAGGGGAATATAAATTAGTATGGTCATTTTGGCAGAATATATTAAAAATAAAATGTCCTCAGCTTATGTTATATCAACCACTTTTCTTTGTTTTTATTTTAGAAAAACATTTTTATACCTGCATATTGAGACATGTTCAAGGAAGTTCTTTCAAATACAATTAAAAATAAAAAGAATCTAAATGTTTGTGATAGAACATTTGTGGATATAGAAATATGGAACAGCTAAAAAGAATAATATTTCTCTGTATGTACTTATCTGGATATAATCCTAGGAAATATGGTGAATGAAAAAGCAAGTTAAAGAAAATTACATAAAGTAGAATACTATTTATATATTTTATTTTATTTTTTAAAATTTTTAATGTTTTATTTATTTCTGAGAGAGAGAGAGAGAGACAGCATGAGCAGGGGAGGGTCAGAGAGAGAAGGAGACACAGAATCTGAAACAGGCTCCAGGCTCTGAGCTGGCTGTCAGCACAGACTTCTAGCACACTGCACAGGCTTGTGTCATCACAGAAAGCTCTCAATTTCAGGGTAAATCAGACAGACTTGTGCTAGTCTCTCTTTCTCAAATGTTCTTGCTGCCATTTGTCCATTGTCTTAAGTGATAACTCTAACTTTAATCCTTTGGTTCATGTTTAAAAACACATGTGTTTGGAAAAGGCATCTCTTAAAGACTTCTCTTCACTTCTCTTCTCTTCCCTTCCCTTGCCTTCCCTTGCCTTCCCTTCTTTTGAGAGAGAGTGAGCAGGGTCGGGGAGGAACAGAGAGAGAAGGAGAGAGAGAATCTCAAGCAGGCTCTGTGCTGACTGAGCCAAAACCAGTAGTTGGCCATTTAACTGACTGAGCCAGTCAGGCATCCCCAAAGACATCAATTTTATGTGGTAGACAGACTCTGAGGTACTTCTCAGTGACCTTTGCCTCCTACGTGTTCATATCTTTGTATAATTCCCTTCACTTGAGTATAGGTGGGACCTCTGACTTTCTTTTGACCAGTAGAAAATGACAAGAGTGAAGGGTTGTCACCACCATGACTGTGTTACCTTATGTAAGACTCCATCTTGCTAGCTGACTTGCTCTCTATAAACTCTTTTTTCTGGCTTGTGGAAGTAAGCAGCCGTGTTGGAGAAGTCTACATGACCAGAAACTGTGGGTGGCTTTTAGGAGCTTGGGACAGCCTATAATTAACAGCCAGCAAAAAATTAGCCCTTAATCCTATGGCTACAAGGAAAAAGAATCTACAAACATACTGAGTGAACTTTTACCCAAATAAGAATGCAGTATGGCCAACACACTTGTTTTGCAGCCTTGTGAGATCTGAAAAAGAGAACCCAGTTAAGCCTAATGCCCAGAAACTGTGAGGTAATAAATGTGTATTGTTTTAAGCCACTGAGTTTGTGGTAATTTGTTACACAGCAGTAGATAACTAATACAGTCAATCTTGCAGAAATTACCATGAATCAGTTTGAAATCTGTGAATTAGACTTAGTAATTTTAAAGTGGAGAAGAAAGGGGAAAAGGGGTTCCCTCGGTATCTAAGATTGTGAACAGAGCTTCCCCTAAGTGAGGATAATATGTGTGGAAAGATGATAGTGACTGAAGATTTCTGGTGGCGATCATTGTTAGGTTCACAATTTTATCCAAGGCCATGTAGAGAATATTTATTGATTGGACTTCCCAATTCTATATTTGAACATGAATAAAAGCTTCTATGAAATACTTTTTCTAGGCAAGTATTAAACCTCTCAATGAGTTCAAGTCATCTGAGTAAAGATAGATGGCTAAAGGTTATAAAAGCATTTGCTTCTGAACCTGTTGTCAAGATATTACAAATCTGATATGAGTTACAATCACCAAGAGATACCATGGCCTATTGGTCAAAACTTTAATTATTTTCTCGTATCACACTGACCTCGATCATTTTATTCCATCCTTTCTAAGGTGATGTCTGTGCTCTGAGATAATTATCTGCCACTGTGGGTTTCCAGAACTGCTTCATTGAATCCCATTCTCAGTGATGACAGGGAAATTATATTTGTATTAAGCTCTTCCCCCCTTCATTCCACAGTGTACTGCTACTGGGAGACTTTTTCCTTATCCTATGAAATGTCAGATAATCAGCTGCCTCATCCTAACAAAGCATCTCAAAGTTTAGACCCTCAGGATTCAGGGTTCCAGTTCTCTGCACTATTCCTTCAATTTTTAAGAAACACAAAAGTAATTACTGATGGATTGGGTGCAAGAAATGTTTATGTGTAATTTGCATTTAGTAAATACAAGAAGGATAGAAAGTATCATTTTTCTCTGTATGAGTCTGATCTACTAACTGAGGTAGTGTGAGGAACAAAGAACAGGGAATTTGCAGTAATGCAAACCAGGAATTGAATATTGGTCCTGCCACATGCTTTCTGGTTATAATCTCCTCAGACCTCAGTTTCCTTATATGTAAATGAAAACAATGTCAACTTCATATATTGTGAGTGAGGATTAAGGCATAAATATTAATAATGTAGATGACTAGTTATAGTTCAGAAGAGGCTTTAGAATCCAACAAAAGTAAATTGAAAAGCATTGAATTACAGAAGATTCTAAAATCTCTGTCCTTTCTCTTTCCCTCTAAACCCTAAGTTGGAATTTACATAGAGAATGCATTTTACTCAAGGCTTAATAACCATGATCCCCTTCTGGCATCTATTTAACATCCTTTAAGATGCAGACTACCTCCACATGTTATATTTTTCTTTATCTCAAAGAGGGGTTCTGATAGAAAACAGGAAGATGAAGAGTACTTATGTCATATATAAATCTGTACAACTTCACATTTTTTATGTGTATGTGTTAGATGATAGGGGAACTTAAGCACTGAAACAGTATGATAATAAGAAGTCAGGAATCTGGAATAGTTTAAGATTATAACTTAGTTGAAGATTTTTTAATGTTTATTTTTGAGAGAAAGACACAGAGTGTGAGCAGGAAGATGTTTTAAATCAAGGAATGGAATGTAAAATAAAATAAATCAAGGAGGAAGGGGGAGAGGAAAAGAAGGAAAGAAGGATGGAAGGAAGGAAAGAAAAAGAAAAGAAAGAAGGGAGGGAGGGAAGAAGGAAGGGAAGAAGGAGGGAGGAAGGAAGGAAGAAGGAAAGAGGAAGGAAGGCATCAAGGAACTGGCCTTGGAAAGTAAATGTGACAAACAGTTCTCTCTCTTGTGTTGAAGATTCTAGTTCCGTATTGAATGGGTGTGGGAGGGTGCATGGTTTTAAAGGTGATGGTAGGTTAAATGTGAAAGAGATAATTTTTAAAATCTCTGTTGGTTATCCTCCTTTGTCTCAGATCTGCCCTCCTCTGCCCTTTCTGTGCACTAGAGGCTAATGTCCAAGGGCTGCATAGGCTGGGCTCCCTGATACGGTGCTTAACACATGCTGGTCCCTTTTCCTCTCCTCTCCCGGGTCTAATTTTTTGTTGTCAGGAATAGTGCATTTTTTACAATAAAGTAACAAACTTCAGAAAAAGCAGTCTTCAGAGCTTAAAAATGAGAACCTAAAATGTGTCCAAGACTCACTTATTCACTAGCTTCCACATCTGTGGTGTCACACACATGTTTCAGGTTGAGTGAGTGTTTATTTTGTACATTAACAAATAGCCTGTCATCTGAGCTTTAATGGGTTCTACATTTAAATGACAGGAGATCCAACTGACCTCTCTCTAGAAAAAGTTTAACAGGATGTAACTTAACCATATCTGATGCCATATGGCAAAACAGAACATTCATAAAAGCTGTCGTGATGTGAATTGCCTTGATCTGATGTGAAGCTACATTCCAGTTGTTCCTCTTTTAAGTATTTCACCTACATCAGTTAGATTATATTGTTGCCTCTTTAGATAATGAGAGATGGTGCTTCATACAAACATACAGAGACCCTGAGAAACATGGTCATGCACACACATTTAGGGACATACAACATGTTATATAACATCGAGCAGTTGAAAAAATATTTTGTGTCTGATACCGTCCAAGCAATTTTAAGTGTGGGTGATTTAGTTCTCCTGACAACCCTCAAAACTAAGTATTGTTTTCTGTTTTTCCAGATAAGGGGATAAATGTTAGGGAGGCAAAATGATTTAGCCACATAGTAAACATGCAGCAGGGCTCATATCTGAATTCATGTCCTCTGACTCACTGCCCATTGCTTTTAATACAGCACTCATCTGCCCCAGAGCTCTAAATAACCACCCACCTACATCCTTAAGATTCACAATAGGTTTGGGGGTTATTCATTATCTTCCTTGCTCTGATAATGATATCTTTGGAAGGCAATAATTACCCTCACTCACAGAGTCCTCATAACTTCTGTAATCAGAGAGTAGCTAGATGTAAATCTAATGAGAATGAACAGGTTGATTTAAAAACTGCCCAAGAAGGGGACAGGAAATAATCTATCTGTCTAGATTTGTCACCAGAGATAATAGAAAGAACCCAAAGAGCTGGGTTCAAGTTCTGGATTAGTTACTATAGTCACTCCTTGTGGGTCAGAGTGAGGCTCCCCAGAACATATACATGGAAAATATAGTTGTACTGAAAATTCAACTGCAAAACAAATATAGAAGCTATGAAAGTAAAATGTATATATATAAAGTTAAAGACAGAAAGTGTCAGTGACTGAGATTTGGTGGCAACCTGTTGGTTGGGGATTAATCAGCCATGGGATGTGGATAAAGGAAAGTGAGAAGGTATATATTAGGTATCTGGATACCTACTCAGTTTCCTTTAATACTACTACCCGCCATTGGACCACATGGGCACCATCAGGGACTGACCAACCTTTTGCCCAGAGAGTACCAGGCTTTCTATTGTAGCTCTGCTGCATAGCTCTGCTGCTTCCTTCAGCCCAGGTGTCTGGCAGCTCCTGCTACACACTGTAGGATGAAGCACACACTGTAGGATGTGGGATCTGACCTCCCAAGTGGATTCCAAAATGGCCAGATGATAGAACCATAGAACTATGTGTAGGGAGAACTTTCATCAGTATGAACCGGTCAGAAGGGACCAGGAAGACATATTCTCCCTTATTTCTCCTTACCATGGAGCCTCCAAGACATGGTTACTCCAAATACAAGCTCCAGAACACATGCTGCCCTGCCGTCAAATGAGTCCTCAAGGACTCACTGCCCTTGGGTTCCAAACACCCTGACTTTCTCTGTCTGTTTGCTTGGAATGTCAGTCATCTTTACCTGTAAGAGGGGATTTCTGTTTGTATGGTGACTGTGTACAGAGGAGGAAGCTTGTGGAAGTTTGTGTGCTTCTATACTATACAGTGAATTACAACCACATCTTCTCCAACAACATTTGAATCCTAGGCTTAGATTGGAGGTTGTCCTTCTACGTTGTCATTTTTTGGGGGTACTCTCCTTCACTCATAGGCTACCTTTAAGAGTATCTCTATATTTTTATAGTGACTCCCTTGTCATAGTTACTAATTCTTGATATTAAACTTTTCCTCTTCAAGTTATTGTATAATTTCTGTCTCCTGATTGGACTTTCACTAATTCACCAGGTAAATGGTGACTCCTCACCATAACTCAACATCACCATAGGACAAAATGAAAATATAAGCCTATTTGAAACTCCTTTTCTGAGGCTGCCTTAATTTTGTCATCAACAAAATAGGAACAATAATACCTAATTCAGAGCCGTAGAATTAGATAATATATACACATAAAGGGTTTATAATTGAAATACTCTATTCTGAGGAAATCTTGATCTTTTAGTGGAAATAAGAATCTCAACTCTTTACCCATTTAGGTTCTGGTTATCTTTCATGTCTCTGCTATTCTATCATTCAGGAAGGCATTCCTAAGTCATCAGAGATGGTTTAGGTGCTTGAAGGGCTTGTCCTGATCATAGCATGTAGTCTTCCACATTGTAATTGCCTTTTTGATAAATGTTGTAATCACGTTGAAGCCAGAGGATTGGTTTTCTTCACTTTTGAGTCACCAAGATTTATTGGTTGAATAAAACGCATCCAAATGGGTAAGTCAGTGTGTCACTGGGTTAAAAAATAAAAGTCTTGTAAAGATAATTTAGAAGAATTAATCTAATTTCCCCCCTAAAAAAACAATAGTTCAGAATGCTATTGCAAGTACTGAGAAATTTGTAAATGGTGGCACAGAAGAATCAAAGTGCATGACATTTCTGAAAACCGTGGAGTAGACCATTGTTCCCAGAGTTTATGGTGCCTGGGAGGTGGTGAGTAGGTCAGTGGGAAAGCAATGTTGGAAAAATGGACTAAGGTCAGGCTGAATGCTGAGTTACTCAGCCTGGAGTTAATCATTAGGCCTTGGAGGACCATCAAAGACTTAAAATTAGGTATGGCATAAAGAAAGGGGAAACATGAAAAAGAGGAGAGTTGGTAACTCACAGTGTGTAGCAATTTTCTTTGGAATAGAGAAAGAAGAGTGTTTTAAATGGAAAGTGATATGCTTTTTTTATTGGCATGTAGATTAAGGGTTGTCATCTTCTGCTATGTGCTAAATCAAGAAACCATAAGAAATAGTGACATCCTTCAAGACCTCAGGGACGGCCCTCTCTCCTCCACTAAACCAAAACCAAAACCAAAACCAAAACACACACACACACACACACACACACACACACCAGTGCTAGAATCCTGGACTGAAATAGTCATAATCCTATCAGATTCCCCCAGGAGATGCCAAGGCAGTTGGGTCTTGAGCAACATTCAAATAGAATAATGGTGTTTTATGGAGTTGCCCAACTTTGGGATTTAGGATTTAGTTATTTTTCTTTATAATGTGTCACTATAATATCAATATTAACCATACCTAATCTTTGTTGCTTGCCAAGTACCATGAAAATGTATGGTATTTTGGCAACCTCAGAGCTCTGAGACAAATTCTGATGACAGACTTGCATGCAAAAGAGAGTCATTTCAAAGTTTTAATAGAGTCAAATTTTCTGTTTAAAGCACTAATCTGCAGTGTTTAAAATGAGCTATTTTGAGGTATCCTATATATGAAGTAGGAGGAGTAAATATCTGAAAATTCATATAGATTTTAATCTATTGAAATTTAGTTTTGAAAGAGCCTATTTCATGGTCTGTTTAACTGTATCATAGGAACAATCTAACAAGATGGAAAGTAAAAAGAACTGCTATGTTCACATCTTGCTTTGTACCCTAAAATGTAGCATTTAAAGCTGGAGGACCTCCAAGATTTTGCAATTAATATTAAATATTGGCATTGGGAAAAGGACATCTGTTTTTAATCAGCATTTTGGAATATTTTGTGGTGCACAAGGAAAAAGCAGATCTTTGAACTTGTAAAAATGTTCACATTATAGCGATAAATAGACAACAGGGTATGAATTACTAGGTCATTAATGCAGGCTTCTTGATTAAAGTCAATTTGATTTTATCATTATGAATTATCACATGCCTGAGGCATGCATTAAAGACTCAAATCAAACATGCCTAGACTTGTTTTATTGTTTAATTATTTATAACTATTATTGCTTGCTGTAACAAAGCGATCAATAAAATTTAATAGATATTTACAATTTTCTTGGTATAAAAATTGTCCTTCTTAAACTTAATCTGAATAGCTACCTGCTCTATGCCACTCACCAATTTATAATCTCACAAACAAACCATATTAGATAAGAAGAATGATGATACAAGTTTTCATATGTATGTACTCACTCAGAGTCTCAAAGCAATTTACAAACATTGATTAATTATGTTGCAATGCATTCCCTTGGGTTATATAGCTGCTAATTTTTTTCATCTATCAAACAGAATGTATGAAACTTGTTTACACAACCTTTTTTATTCCCAGTTTTGCCCTTACTTACTTAGAGTCAGCAATACTGTGGAGTTAAAAGGGGTTAAGAAGAAGATCATGTTTACTAAGAGAGGAGGAAGACTTTGGATACAAGTAAACAACTAGGGCAGAGTGAATTCTTGAAATATATATATATATATAAATATTTATATATATAAATATATATGCATATATTTAATGCTCTAATTCCAAGTCCATGGACCAAATTTCTCTAAATATCATGCTTTCACAAAAAATCTACCTAACTTTATACTTGCCATTTTTCCGCATAGGATGCCTTCCTTCTTCTCCATCACTCCAATCCCTCATTAACTCAAACTTTTAAAAGACCCTTAGCAAGAAACTCCTTCTCAGTGGAGCTTTCTTTTACTTCTTCCCCATAAACGAAACAACCATTGGTTTTTTCCTACATTAACTATACCTACGTAACTCAGTTTATAGCCTTATCTCAACGTACTGCATCAGTGAGTGATATCAGTGATACAACTGATACAGTTGTATCAGTGAGTATCTGGTCAGGAAAATATGAACAGAATGATTAAAATAAGGAATTAGAGTTGGAAAAGCAAAAGGGAGAAGAGAATTTCTCTGGAGACCAGAATTCTGCCACAGTTCCCCTTGGTAGCCCATAGGCTGCCTTTGCTGCTAGACTAAAGGAATCCTCACTGCCATTTCTACCAGTCTGGCTCAAGTCACTGTTGTTGATGGTACAGCAAACCATTGAGCTAGAACTGCCCTTGTTGATAATGCTCAAATCACAAATGACACAAGAATCACCAATGATAGTGGAGTCCTCAGTTATCTGATGTCATATCCTGCTGCTACTGGAGGAGCCAGAAGCAGAGAACACATATTCTCCCTTTTTCCAAGCTGCTAAAATCCCACCAGCGTCTCTTATTGCCAGAACCCAAAAAGAGCACGATTAGCAAAAGGGATTTGCAAATGCAGTATTCATGCTTTCAGCCCAGTAACAGAATGGAGAAGATAGAATAGGAATAAGGCTAGGAGCCAACAGACAGATCATTGGCATATCTCTGTTTATATTTTAGGTGCAGGATGGCTTTTGCTAACGTGTTGCTAATAGAATAGGAAGCAAGTTAAGAGAGCTTACAGCAATAATTTAGGCAGGTGATTTTGGTGACTTGACAGTAGTGGAATGTTGAGAAGTGGTCAGATCCTGGAAAGATCTGAAGATAAAATAGAAGATTTTGATTGGTTGAATGTAGTCATGAGAGAAAAGGATGGTGAGGAGATATACCTGCCATCAACTGAGTTGAGACACATTGCAAGAAGAACTGGTTTGTTGGGGGAAGGTGTGTGGATTGTGAACTCATTTTTGGACTTTGAGTTGGTTAAATGAATCTGGAGTATAGGAGATGAATCTATGCCAAATTAAAGTCATAAAACTGATTGAGGTCACTAAGGAAGTGATGGTAGATAGAAAAGAGTCACAGACTGACTTCTGGGGCATCTCAACATTTTGAGATCAAAGAAATAAGGAGGCACCCATGAAGAACACAGAAAAGGAGCTGCCCATGAAACAGGAGTAAGTAGTAGAAAGGCAATGGAAAAAAGTGTTCTAAGGAGGAAAAGTGATAAATACTACACTTTTTGATAAATACTAGTCAAATACTACGGACAGGTTATGTGAGATGACATTTAAGAAATTGCTGTTGATCAGACATGATAGCCAGTATCTGAACCTAAGAACTCGGACTCCAATGCTATCTGCTTAACCATGACACTAACTTTATCATCATCACCAGCTTCCAGACAAACTCTGGGGATGGAGATAGTCAATGATCTTTTCTCCACAGCATGTCCAGCATGAAAAGTATCTATATCTGTGAAAATTTAGGGAGTGCATTTTCCCCCCTAATTATCATTGCTTACTGTACCAGAGCCCAGGACAGAAAACCATAGTGAATTTTACCTAAGGAAATGGAGATCCAAGAACCAAGGTACACATTGCTTTTAAATCATAAAAAGATAGAATTTTCTACTTAATTAAATCATGGAAGGTTCTCTGTTTTATGAGCATCTTGAGTGATTGCATGCCCACAAGCTCTTTGTTTCAACATGATTTACTCAACCAGCAATTGACATGGCAGAGACTCAGGATTGGTATCTTACGCTGACAGAATGTCAAGCAATTTTGACAGCCAACTGCTATTTGCAAGGGAAATTCTTCATTTACCTCCTAGAACAGGATTATAAAAAGTGAGATCTAAAACCTGAATTGAATGTAGTCACTTCCACCCTCTGAAGTGAGTATCTCCTGTGAACATTGCCCCTCATCATTGCAACCTCCCGCTGAGAGTGAGAGGTGGGAGGAAAGAAGGATGGATGGATTTCAATGTTTTTGACAGCTCCTCTGTCCTGTTAAAGGGGAAATCTGGACATGTAGCCTCTATGTGGAATATATTAGAGTTTTTGAATGCTCAAAGGCAGGCAGAATAACGGATAGAAAGCAAAATTATTCTGTAGATTTGTTTAATGAAAATTGAGTAATGAGGAAGGAGAGTGGGGGTCCAAGAGAAGTAAGAGCAATTAAATGGCCAGTAAGAAACTCCCTAGTGTGGGGTTGTTAAAGAACTCTTGGGACGCCTGGGTGGCTTAGGTGGTTGAGCATCTGGCTTCAGCTCGAGTCATGATCTCACAGTTGGTGGGTTCAGCCCACATCAGACTCTGTACTGACAGCAGGGGGCCTGGAGCCTGCTTCAGATTCTGAGTCTCCCTCTCTCTCTGTTCCTCCCTTGCTCACACCCTTATTCTCTCAAAAATAAATAAACATTAAAAAAGGTTTAAAAAAGAACACATTAATTACTGTTGATCATATTTTTTATTTATATGAAAGAGAGAGAGAAAGAGAGAGAGACAGCATGAGCAGGGGAGGGTCAGAGAGAGAGGGAGACACAGAATCTGAAACAGGCTCCAGGCTCTGAGCTGGCAGTCAGCACAGAGCCCGACGCGGGGCTCGAACCCACAAACTGTGAGATCATGACCTGAGCCGAAGTCAGATGCTTAACCGACTCAGCCACCCAGGCGTCCCTGCTGTTGCTCATCTTTGAAGTAATATGCTTTTATGAGATGTAAACCCTTCCAGTCACACAAAGACTTCAGTAAAACTTGCTATTTGTGTTTCACTTAAGCATATACATTTCAATAATTATAGGGGAAAAAAAGGCTGAGTGTTCTATCTGGGTTGGTGAACCACAGGACGAAGAGAATAGCTGCGGGACATGATTGGTGACTGAGATCAATGGTCAGAGAGTGCAGAAAATCACGGCATGAAAACTAAGCCCTTGGCAATTTACAGAAATGTCAGTGGCCAGAACAATTTTGTGTAAGTAACAAAGGACAGGGTGACAATAGCTGACATCTGGATATAGACATAAACTCCTGAAGTTGTGTGTGTGTGTGTGTGTGGGGCGGGGGGTTGTGTGTGTTGACTGTGGATGGGGATTTGGGGCTGGGAATAAGATGAAATGATCCTTCCCCAGCATTTCTGCAGCACAATATGAATAGTTATCATTGTTATGTTTGACCTGGGTGTTAGGGTAACAGGTTTTGAATTTCAGTTAATTAACCAGCTCAGTTATTCTTAGCAAGTCTTTCACTGCTGGGGGCATAGTTCCTCAATTGAATAATCATGAAATTAGAGCTTGTTAAGTGATACGTAAGAATTTACGTAAGTCATTTAAGCTATTTTGACACAAATGCTTCCCCTGAGAAGATACATAACAGAGTTAAAATCCATAATTTTAATTTTAGTTATGAAAGTATTTTTTAAACTCTGAGGCATTACATAAATGCAAAGGTTACTATGTTTTCACTGATTAATCACTTGTTCCTATCCCACTAAAAGCCCTCCCTTGATTTTTTTTAGATTGGTCATATAACAATAGTGTCAGGTAGAAAATTCCCCAGAACAAAATGGATGGTTTCCTTAGCCCATTCAGGCTGTGATAACAAAAATACCATGTCATTTAGTTAGCTTAAGTGACAAACGTTTATTCTCACAGTTCCGAAGTTTGGAAAGTCCAAAATCAAGGTGCCAGCAGATTCAGTGTCTGGTGAAAAAGGGCCTCCTGGTTCATAAATGGCTATCTTTTCACTGGATCTTCAAATGAAGCAAGAGTCAGGGAGCTCTCTGGGGTCTCCTTTTTTTTTTTTTTTTTTTTAAATATAATTTATTGT
Organism: Crocuta crocuta; assembly: GCF_008692635.1. NCBI lineage: Eukaryota > Metazoa > Chordata > Mammalia > Carnivora > Hyaenidae > Crocuta > Crocuta crocuta. The sequence goes on from NW_027529669.1 coordinate 3,272,867, forward strand.
CAGATTGGCTTACATACAAACAAGTGCCCTCCTCAATACCCATTACCCATTTCTCCCTCTTCCCTACGCCCCTCATCCACCCTGTTTGTTCTCAGTATTTAAGAGTCACTTATGGTTTGTCTCCCTCCCTCTCTATTTGCAACTAATTTTCTCCCTTCCCTTTCCCCCATGGTCTTTGGTTAAGTTTGTCAAGATCCACATATGAGTGAAAACATGATATTGTCCTTCTCTGACTGACTTATTTCACTCAGCATAATACCTTCCAGTTCCATCCACGTTGCTGCAAATAGCATGGTTTCATTCCTTCTCACTGCTAAGTAGTATTCCACTGTATATATGAACTACATCTTCCTTATCTATTCATCATTTGATATGGGCACTAATCCCATTGATGAAGGCTCCACCCTGTGACCTAATCATTTTCTGGAGGCAACACCTCCTAATATCATCACATTGGAGGTTAGGTTTCGATATACTGATTTTGAGAGGACACAAAACTTCAGTCTATAACAGTGGTCCTACATCCTAGCTAGACACAGATATGATTCTGAGAACTCAATCAACAGAAGTGATTATTTTGAGATTCCTTCAATTTGTGTCAAGAAGCTTGGCCAGGAAGTTAAAAGACCCATTTACATTAACCAGCTGAGAGCTCAGGCAAGTTTTCATTAAACTTTCTAAGGCACTGTTATCCACAGAAGCAGTTAGAAAGTATCTGCACTGCCTGATCCACAAGTTTTTGGTGACTTTAAAAATAAGTAAGCGAATGTGAAAGCACATTGTAAACTAGAGCCTACTACATAAATACCAGAAATTATTACAGTGTTTTGTTTTAATCACTAATGTATCTCTTCCTAGTAAGTATTGCATACTCTGTTGATTGATGACATGGAAATATTGCTAAATATGAAGATGACTTAGAACAAGAGGGGTCTATTTATATGTAAATGAGATTTATATCATTCCTTGATTTTGTAATGTCAATAAGTACAGCCCTTGACAGTTGTGGTTTTCCTCATGGCATCTTTATATGGCTTGACTGACTCTTTTACTAAGATTTATGTCTGCTTGAGCAGGCTCCCTGAACCACAATCTTAGTACTCATAAATCTCCAGCATATTCACTCTGACTGTAGCCACATCTCTTGACTCCTTAAGAGACTACAGACGGGTGTCTCGGATGCTGTGTTTCCTGTGGTTGGCAAAGATTTCTTTGAGTTTTGCTGTGTTTTCAGGGAGGACAGAGGTTTGGGGGAAAAACTGAAAGCACTAAATTAAAGTCAGTCCCAGTGCAAATGCTGATAAAAGCCAAATGGTCCTTCATGGTGATTCCTTGTACAGTTGGGACCTGAAAAAGTCAGAGGGATGTCAGACTTTTGCTTCCCCTCCCTCCCTATGACTTAGGGTCCCTGGTGTCAAATTAAAGAATAAAAGTCACTTATCTCTTGCTATAAGAGCAAAGTTTTGGCTTCAACAACAAGCATTGTACCAAGAAAACCATTTGTGTGAGGACATAATGGGTAAATCAATTAAACACTCAACCTTGGATCTATGCTTTGGAATAAACACGGGGCCTTTTCACTTTTATTGCCTGACAGGTTAACCCAGGGATTAATTATGACATTATATTCCTTTAAAAACAAAAAAACACCTAGTCATTATTTAGGGAATATATGCCTAACTTTAACTGTGGTCTCAAACAACCTTTCCAGTTTAATTTTAAGCTCATCACATCATATGACCTGCATATTAAGAGTATCTAATTGGTGATACTTTATAAATATATGTAATTCTTGCTTCTTTCATTTTTTTCTTTTAAAGTTTATTTATTTTGAAAGAGAGAGAGAGAAAAAGAGAGAGAGCATAAGCCGGGGGTGAGGGGGAGGGCAGTACAGAGAGAATACCAAGCAGGCACAGAACCCAAGGTAGGGCTTGCTGTCACAACTGTGAGATCATGACCTGAGCCAAAATCAAGAGCTAGACACTAAGCCGACTGAGCCACACGGGCACCCCATGCCTGCTTTTCTTTTATTATATGCTGTTCTATCTCCCTGGAATGTCTCTCCTCCTTGCCCTCCTTGAAAATTCTTATTCATCTTTTAAAATCCAACTTAAATATTATTTTGTCAGCTTTGCGACTTAAAAAAGAACAAACAAAAACCAAAAAGAAAACAACCATAAAATTCAATGATTTGCAAAAGCAAGCATTTATTTGTATGTTCGTAGGACTGTCAGTCGAGTATTGAGTGATCTAGACTAGGCTTAGTTTAGTGACAGAACTAAGTTCTAGACTGCTAGTTTGCTCTGGTCCCTCTGCTGGATTGACAGCAGCTGTCCAGGGCGTATTGTGCTGGTTGGAAGAGCAAGGCCAAATCTGTGAGCAAGTTTTTTTTTTTTTTAATGTTTTATTTATTTCTGAGAGAGAGAGAGAGAGAGACAGCGTGAGCAGGGTAGGGTCAGAGAGGGAGGGAGATACAGAATCTGAAACAGGCTCCAGGCTCTGGGCTGGCAGTCAGCACAGAGCCCGAACAGGGCTCAAACCCATGAACCATGATCGTGACCTGAACCGAAGTTGGACGCTTAACCGACGAAGTTGCTTAACCGACTGAGCCACCCAGGCGCCCCAAATCTGTGAGCAAGTTTGAGGCTTCTGCTACTCTTATGTCTACTAACACTTCCTTGCCCAAAGCAAATTACAGGATCAAGGTCAACGTTTTGGGGTCATCCACCCATCATGAGTTATGTCCAAGTGAATATATATACTTTATACATACATAATCCTATCACAGTGAAGTCTGATTGAGGACAATTATTCAATTTAGCAGGACTGTGAAGGTTTTCTTAGTCCCCATAGGCAATGTTAGCAATCTTTCCTCCTCAGCGTTCTCCAAATAGATTTTATAATGCTTACCACACTGAATCATTTTTATGTATTAACACTTCTTTTTTTTCTAAATTTGTGGCAAAATGTAGTCTTCTAATTATTATTTTGTCAATGTGTAACACTGTACTTTGTTTGTCATAGAAAATCAATAAATGTTTGAGTAGATGAGCAAATGATCTATATCCCAAGCTCTCCCATATAAATTCTTCCTATAGAGTCTATTGGTTTCAGACAGATTTCACTGTTTCTAGGAAATACAAGAAAAAAAACATGAAAATCTGAAATGCTGCCACTTTTCTCTTTTTCTCTTTATTTAGAAGATTGATGACCTTACAATGAACAATTAAGTCTATCCACAGAGTCTGGGATCATTTCAAATGGGACTAGGTGATATTCTTCTTGAAACTCATGTTTAAGTATTTTAACTGACCCGCAAGTTATTTTATTTCCTTAGGCCACTCGGTGTGTGGTTCTGGATGTAAGTGTAGTAGTTTGCAAGATTAATATTTAGCCATACACTTCATGTCTGCACCCATAAAATATAATATTCACTAGTTGGTTTTAAGCCTATGAGAAACGCTAGCATGAAATGAGTATCTCCTTTCTGTGGCAATTTAAAGCAAATTAACAGTGACAGTAATGCCATTTTGGTTGGCAAAACACTTCTTCATCCTTTTTGTCAACAGCTTTCTAAAATCTTGAAGTTTAAACTGATTTTGAGTCTTTTATAGAGGAGAGAGTGAGGTGGATAAATGCATATTTCGTCTTTATGTTTTCGACTGTAGTGGAAATATAAAAGAAAGAAACATTTACATTTTATTTACAAGCACAACTTTTACAAAACTACTAATGACAAATGACAGGATATATATTATATCCATATTAAAGCTAGAAATATTTACCTTCAATAAGGCAAGGAAACCAATTTACAATGGAAACCTGCTCCTAATCCCTTTGGAGGAAGAAGCTTGGGAATGAAAGATTACAATGCATGGTTTTCTAACAAGATTAGAAGAAGCTAAAAAGCCAGGCAGCTGCACTATTAATTAATCAGATTTGGGGAAGTGTTGTTACAATATAGGTTTTGTGAAAGCTTGTGTGTGTGTGTATATGTGAAACGATGTTAAAATACCAAGTGTTCTTAATTCAGGTTTGGCTTAAAAGAACAAAGGGTTTACTTTTGGAATAAGATATTCTTCTTTGCTAACCTGATTTTCCTCTTCACACTACTCATTGTTCTGGTGCACACTGCAAAGCGTGTGTACTGCTAAATCAAAACCATACCCAATGATCTTTGAATTCAGAAACATGTTTCCATGCCTTTGCAAATGAGGGTTTTTTTTGTCTGTCTGTTTGTTTGTTGTCTGTTGCCTGAAAACCCATTTCCTCCTTCTGCACTTAAAACTTCCACCTCCAGGTTCCTGAGTAGAGTAAGGTTCCCTTTGCTTTTTGCTCCTAGTGAGTGGCCTTTCCAGATCCCTCCTTCACAGCACTTATGGCAGGGGTATTGTAGTATCCATTTGGCATGTCTCTCACCACAAATGGACTCTTTTATCCCGTGTGCTTTGGTTCATGTCCACCACATAGAACCTCTCAATACAGTTTTTTGAATACATAAAGATTGATTAGAAACACTTCATTCCTACGATGAATTTCATACTGTTTCATGGTGGCCATGGCCTGAAAAGAACAGCTAGTGATGTCAGCCAGCTGTGTTCTCTCCTAATTCTCGCTCAGTGCTCTTCACAATAGTGTATTTCTCTTCCTATTTACCAACTTTAAAAATAGGATCTGTGCTGAAGACTTTGCTTGTCTTAGTTAAGCATGGCGAGATTCTCCGTAATTAGTGCTTGTAAAACACCGCAAGGTTCTCAGATGAATTAAAGTGTGAAATCTTATTACAAGCAGTATATTGCTGGAGTAACAAACCAGCATGGCAAATTACACCATTTCCTAGTCTCTATTGCTTTTAAGGAACAATGCAATTCATAATTATCCGGTAAGTATTGACTGGATTGCCTCTTGCTATCTAGACTGCCAGATTAGCTCCCCTCCCAGCACTTAGTTCGTTTGAGGGTATGCAGGAAAGTTTCTTCTTCTAAATGTATTTTATTTGGCAGCCTCAGATATTCATGTCTATAGAAAAACCTTTCTGCACAAACACAAAGAAATTATTGTGTTCGTCAGAGACAAAATAGTTTAAAATCATACAGATTTTTTCTAATTACCATCCGTGAGTACTCACAGGTTCACAGCAGCAATAGATATTTTAAGTTGCCTCCTCACCTCTGGAGGGAGGGGGTCTGGTAATTTTGGCTTCCAAGAAGCAGTTTGCTGTACTAAAACTATACACCATCCAAACACTCTGTAAAATAGCAACAGAGGAATTAGTTATGAACGAAGTTTTGCTATTAGCCTGGGTTGAGGGGGGAGGGGGCAGATAGAGGAATGTGGAGCAAACCAACTGGAGTTTGCATGCCAGTCCAACTCAAATGCTAAAGCTGTAGCTGTATACAAATTTAATGGGGATCTCATGCTTGGAGGAAAAGAGACACACCTAAAACCCAGCAATAATGGATAAATTAATTTAGTAATTAGTCTAAAGCACATCAAGCTTGTAATGATTAATAGGCATAAAGGCTTGTTCCCTTTGTGCAAATAACCACCTGTGTCAACAAATTTGGTAACAGCTATTTTATCAAAGAGTAGAGTTTCTTGGATATCTTCTGCTTTCTTTTGACTCCCAGTAGTCATAATTAATATAATAAAACCCCCATTATAAAATCATTAGTGTGAATGCAAATAAGGTCTTGCATTGTTAATGCCCCCACCAGGCCCTTAATCACTTGAAATGTCACACTGCATTAAGTATAACATCGATTACATATGATAAAAACACGAAATACAAAAAATATTAAAGTGATATTTTCAAGCTATTATCTAGAGCAGAAGGGCTTTAAAAATTAATTTCTTTTTGGAGCTTTGAATATTTTAGAAGCTAAAGACCTCATTAATTTATCAGCAAAAGCCTTGGGTCCCAAAAAGACCTTTTGAACTTTTCTCATTTTCCTAATTGTATCCCTAGCCCCCACCCATTCATTCTTCTTTCCTTTTTAAAGTTTTTCTCAGTAAATGATACATGTTTGAAGGGATGTTTCTACAGCATTTTAAAGATACTAAAGTAGCTGAATCTTGAAGATGTAGTCTAAATACCTTACTCTGCAATATTCTTTATTTGAGGGGTAGATGAAATGTGTTGTCAGATATGGAAATTGGAGAAGATACAAAAATGTGATGGCAGTAGTTATTCCAGAGTGAGGACTTTGCTAAGAATTAAAAAGCAACAAATATACTGCACTGAAGGTAATGATTTTTAAATATAAGACATATTAGAATTTATGTAGCACTACCTTCTACTTATTTGGCTACTAGTGAGGTAAATCAAAACACAACTATTTAAAAGTTTAACAAACTTTTCTTAAGTTCATTGGAAAGTTGTTAGGAAAAATTATGAAAAAAAGAAAAACAAAGAAAAACAATCACTACGTGTCCTGTATTATGCATACTTCTAGGTGATAGCCACATTTCCTTGTGTTTGGACCAACTTACAACTCCATAAAATGGTTAAAGCAAAATAAAATAAAAACAACCTGAAAATAGTTTCAATGATTTTGATCCATAAAAATGCAATGAGGTGTGTGACTAGCGGGATGCAATTCAATTTTTTTTTTAATTTATTTATTTTGAAAGAGAAAGTACAAGCATGGGAGGGTCGGAGAGAGAGAGTGGAAGAGAGAGAATCTCAAATAGGCTTCATGCTGTCAGCACAGAGCCCGACACTGGGGCTCTATTTCACAAACTGTGAGATCATGACCTGAGCTGAAACCAAGGTCAAACGCCTAACCAACTAAGCCACACAGGTGCCCTGCAATTCAAATTTATTTCTTTTTTAATTGCTATTTATGTCTCTATAAATTAATTTCAGCATTTCTTAAATTTTTATTATGTGTGGTTCTTTGAATTCCCTTTTGAACCTATTATAATACCCATCTGCTTCCTCATTAATTAATGAGTTAAAAATACTTGATACTAATCTGTTTTACAGTGGTATGAAATTCATGATTATATCTTTACAAAGTAACTTTTTGGGATTATATTCATAGTAGAGAGCACACCATTGCAACATACTAATGGAACTCCAATGAAGACTTAAATCCTTATCCTATACTATATCCTGGCTTTATACTCCTTTGCTTTTCACCAGTGCTTCTGTAGAAAGTTTCTGCTCAACAATGAATTTCATCCCCTATCACCCCATGATTTCTATGTCTATAAAAGTCATGAGACACTGGATAACCCAAACAAATACTTAGAACATAATGGTGGAGCTGCTGTCAAGAATTTAGAGACGTGCTGTCAGGAATTTAAAGATACTGCCTCACCAAAAAACCCATCACTCACTCTTCTACAACTTTAGCAATCAGAATTGTACTTATACTTTGTCAGGGATCAATGACTTTGACAGCAGTGATAACAGAATGCCAAAAAGGTAGATTCAAATGACATTATGCTTGGTGCTTCTTTTTATTTCATTGGTTTTACAAAATTTAATTCTATCATTTGACCTTGTATTATCTAAAATTCTTATAGCTCTTCTGTGGAACTCACCAAGTCAGGAGCAGAAAACAGATAACTTCTTCCTTACAAAATTGGAAGAGGCCATTTTCTAGGGATTTTCAAGGAAAAGCAAAATTGATAGGATTGGAGTCCTCAACTTCTTTTCAGGACATATTCCTAAATTAGCCCTTTGTATAGAGGTATTTATTCTTTCCATGCCTTTATAAGGAATGGGAAACCCATTTATGGTACAGGTAAAATGTTTCTTACACAAACATAAAGCTTTGGAGATCTTGGTATGCCATGAGGTCCCATATTGAGAACAAAATTGCACCTCTGTATTAGATATGAACCATGTCAAGGAAATATTATTCTTGGTATCCATTTCACAAAGCTGCTTAACTCTCAGACTGAAAATCAGAACTGAAAATGCTTATATGAGTAGAGGATATATATATTACCTCGTCTTCTGTTTTTAGCTGAGAATGAGGTCAGAATGTTGAAGTGTGTCATTCTAGATGTGAGTTACAAGCAACTTATGAGGTTGGGCAGTAACTGAACAAGAGAGAACTTAGTAAGACTCTTTTCTGAAAACTTGCTAGCTAGTACAAGAGTAGACTCCTACAAAATTTGTAAGCTAAGTGGTTTAGAGTTTTTGGAGTGATTGTATTTATTTTGCTTTTGTTATTTCTTTGTGTTTGGAAAAGTCTTCTTGGTCTTCTTGAAATTTCCAGACTGTATTAGCTAGACTAAGAGGAATTTTTAAAAATGTGGTTCCAGTTCAATCACAATATTAAAGGCCTTGATGTGAACTCTGGGGCCAATGTGCAATGGCAGCAGGAATATGAAATAGAAAAAAAAAAATCTCATGGAAAAGTGAAAGGATAGAGTGAATACCTGTTTGTTAGCCATTTCTTCCTACAAATATTTTTTCCTACCAGTTAGAAAATCTGAATTCATTGAATTAAGGAGGTTCTTCTTAACTACTAGCATCTTTATCAGAATTAAAAAAGGGGGGTTGGTAGACAGAGAAATGGGCAATTCTCTAGGATGTATATATGTTTATATCATAAATATTTTTAGAAGAAAAATCATAAAAATACATTTCATCCACATTGAACATTTCCCTTATAACATACACGTAATTAGGCATGAGTCAGAAAACAAATAGCCTCAGTGCAGTTTCTTGGTCAGTAAATGTTAGTGTTCCAACACAGGAGATGCCATTGGAGTCAGGAGTGCTAGATGAAGGAGGGTCTTTAAGGAAACAAATACCTTTCTTAAGAATATCTTCTCTTAAGGAAGGAGGAAAGGAAGGGAGGAAGGAAGGAAAGAAAGAGGAGAGGGAAGAAGGGCAGGCAGGCAGGGAAGGAGAGAAGGAAGAAGGAAGGGAGGGAGGAAAGGAGAGAAGAAAAAATATTATTTTGAGGGAGCAAGATGCTACAAAAGTGGAAGTCACTTTCATTCTTTAGTTCTCCAGTTCTAGGATTCTTTGGTGAAAAGCGGGTTGCACAGTAATGTGGAAAATCAAAAAACACAATTGAGAATATGCTCAAGTGGCAGAGTTCACTGTGGATGCTGTAATATTTTGTAAATTAAGCTTTTTACTAAGCCCTTAAAAAGCAATTGGAAAAGGGTGCCTGGTTGGCTCAGTCATTGAGCGACTAGCTCTTGATTTCGGCTCAGGTCATGATCCCAGGGTCATGGGGTTAAAGCCCCACATTGGTCTTCCTCCCAAGAGTGGAGCCTGCTTAAGATTCCCCACCCCTTCTCTCTCTCTCTTCTCTCTCTCTCCCTCTGCCACTCTCTTCCCCTAGCTCTCTCTCTAAAAATAAAATAAATCTTAAAAAATAACAGTTCAAAAGATATCCCAACTTTTCAGCACAAGTAAGGTGAAGGAAATTCAAAAGTTTGGAGTGGGGTGACCCAGAAATTTCCAGCTTTTATATATCTCTTACAAAAGTATTCATTTTATTTCCCATACTTTTCAGTACTGTGGCATTCACTCTAAGAGACAAAACATTTGTACAAAATATACCTGTATCAGGTATCAAATATTTTTTATAATTTTGGAAACCACGAATCAAGGCAATATTTTAAGAGGTAAGCTATTAGAGAAATTCTTAGAAAGGTGCATGGCAGCCAACATCCACTGCCTTTGGTTTGAGGTTATGATGTGCTGATCAGTATGTCCTACTCAATTATGAATGCTTGGAAAAAACAGACCAAATTTTATTCTGCCACCTTTTAACAGTATTGTTGACAATATTGTTAACAGTATTGTACATGGAAAATATTTTTAATGTACATTTTTGAGAGAAAGAAAGAACACAAACAGGAAAGGGTCAGAGAGAGGGAGACACAGAATCTGAAGCAGGCTCCAGGCTCTGAGCTGTCAGCACAGAGCCCAATGCAGGAACCATGAGATCATGACTCTAGCTGAAGTTGGATGCTTAACTGACTGAGCCACCCAGGTGCCCCTGTACAAGGAAAATTTTAACCAAATTTTTATGAAACACCAAAAGATATATCATACTGTGTACCAACTTGATTGTGGTACAAATATATGCAATGTAATACACCCATTTTAAGTGTACCATTTGATGAGTTTGAGAAATGGTTATATCCCATAACCACTACCACAATCATGATATAGGACATTTCCTTCCTTCTTCCCTCCCTCCCTCGTGCACGCTCTCTCTCTCTCTTTCTTTCTTTCTTTCTTTCTACATATTTATTTATACTTTTAGGAGAGAGAGAGAACAAGCCTGAGCACGGAAGGGACAGAGAGAGAGGGGACAGAGGTTCCAATGCAGGCTCTGTGTGGACAGCGGACAGCCCAGTGCAGGACTTGAACTCATGAACTATGAGATAATGACCTGAGCCAGTCAGACACTTAACTGACTGAGCTACCTAGGGACCCCTAGAATATATTCTTTACAGCAGAAAGTTTTCTGGGGCCCCTGGGTGGCTTAGTCAGTTAAGCGTCCGACTTTCGCTTAGGTCATGATCTCGCGGTTCGTGGGTTCGAGCCCCGCGTCGGGCTCTGTGCTGACTGCCAGCTCGGAGCCTGGAGCCTGTTTCAGTCTGTGACTCCCTCTCTCTCTCTGACCCTCCCCTGCTCACGCTGTCTCTCTCTCTCCTAGAAATAAATAAAACATTAAAAAAAAAAAAAAAAAAGAAAGTTTTCTTATGCCCATTCTGAGTCAATCACCCTACATACATCCTGACCCCCCAGGAAACTGTTGAATTTCTACTACTTTAGAAGTGATTGACTTTCTAGACTTGTTCATAAGGAGAGATATGCAGTACATACTCATTTATGTCTAGCCTCTTATGTACAGCATGTTTTTAAGAATCAGATATGTTACTATATTTTCTATTAGTAGTTTGTTTTCTTGTATTTTTCATAAGTGCCCCTTTTATAAATATACCAGATATATTTATACATATCTATCTTGTTTACCCATTCATCTCTAATAGACATGTGGCTTGTTCTAGTTTTTATCTAATACAAATAAAGTTGTTAGGAGCACTTATGTACAAGACTTTTGTATAGAACACTGCTTCACTTCTGTCGGCAAATGCTTAGAAATAGAATGGCAGTGTGGTATATTTAACTTTTTAGTAATCTGCCAAAACATTTTGAAAAAAAAGTTGTAGCATTTTGCTTTATGTATTTTGGGTTGTTTTAATATTTATTTTTTTGATAGAGAGCACAAGCAGGAGAGGGTAGAGAGAGAGGGAGGCAGATGATCTGAAACAGGCTCTGCACTGACAGCAAAAAGCCCAATGCGGGGCTTAAACCCACAAACTGCAAGATCATGACCTGAGGGTCTCATAAAGCAATGCTCAACAGACTGAGCCACCAAGTCTCCCATCGATTTACATATTTTGAACCTCTCTTATTTGGTACACTCATTTAGGATTGTTTTCTTCTTCTTTTTTTAAAATTTTTTAAATGTTTTATTTATTTCTGAGAGAGAGAGAAACAGCGTGAGAGCAGGGGAGGGTCATAGAGAGTGCTGAGCTGTCAGCACAGAGCCTGACGTGGGGCTTGAACCCACAAACCGTGAGATCATGACCTTAGCCAAAGTCGGACACTTAACCGACTGAGCCATCCAGGCGCCTGAGGATTGTTTTGTTTTCTTAATGACTTAACATACTGTCATTATAAAATGTTCATCTTTATTTCTGGTAATATTTTTCGTTTCTATAATTTTGACCTTAAATTCACTGATCTATTTTGCTGCAATCTACATTAATTTTACCCAGTGGAATATTGATTTCAGATATTTTGTTCTTTTTTAAAAATATATTTTCTGTTTCTTCTTAACAAGTTTATGTTCTCCTTTAAATCTTTTAGCACACTGAACGTATTTATAATAGTTGATTTTAAGTCCTTTTCTATCATCTTTGTCATTTCAGGTTCTATTTCTGCTGACTGACTTTTTCCAGATGATGCTATATTTTTGTGTTTCTTGGCACATCAAGAAATTTTCAATGGATTATGCTTCATGAATATTACACTGCTTGGTGTCTGGATTTTGTTGTCTTCCTTTTAAAAGTATTAGGGTTTGTTTTGACAAGTAGTTAAATTATTTGCAGATCTGTTTGCTCTATTCAAGGCTCACTTAAAGCATTACTAGGGAAAGTCTGCATTAGCCTTAGCCTTTATTCTAGAAATAAGCTACCTAGATGACTATGGTGTGAGAAGTCTGGGATATCACCTGAATAGCTCAGGTGTTAAAGGAGAATGCTCCTTTCTGGCTGGCTGAGGTAAATCATCTCCCTGTTCTGTGTGAGCTCTGTAAATTGTTCAGATTGCCATCTCCCAAATGTCCAATTGTTCTTCACCCAGTTTCAAGGAGCTTGACCCTGTGCACACATACCATATTATTTGGCACAAATTCGTGGAAACCCCTATGGAGATTTTTGGAACCCCCAGTTACGCTTCTTCCCCATGGCTCCTTTCTCTCCAGAATCCTGCCCAGCAATTTCCCACTGCACTGAAATCTAACCTCTGTCTCCTCAAAGGAGCGAGCCTTGAATGCCTGCTTGGATCCTGTGCCTCACACTGTAGTCTGGGATGTGCCTCTAGGCAGAAAGCAAGAGCAACAGGACTCACTTATTCACTTTTTTCCCTTTTAGGAAGGATCATAGTCATGAGCCGCCTGTTGTCCACTCTCTGAAAACAGTTGTTGATGTATTTTCCCCCAGCTTTCTTGTTGTTTACAGTGGGATAGTGTTTGTTTCTTGTTATTCCGTCATGTTATTTCATCATTTGAGATTTGTAAGAAAATATAATCAAGCACATTAATATAGGCTATCATTGAGGGATGGGCATTAATATTTTAATTTCCCTATTTCAAATATGGCTGAGAATGGTCTTAAAGCAGTCAACTGATAGTAAACATAAACTCTTCCAGAAAACAGAAGTATAGTTGTCTGATTTTTTTCAGCAGAATTTTATTTTACCAACTTCCCCTCCCCCCAATTCGCATAGTTTTCTGGTTTGAGTATGAGATTAGTTGAGGGGATGGGGTAGTAATACCTTAATTTCTGGACATTAGGTACAATTAAGACATCAAGGAAGAGTGGCAAAAGCAGCTTTTGGAGTTAATATATAAGTGACTTAGACTTTAGCTTAGTTGTTCATTAGCTGTGAAATTTTACTCAGTTTCTCTGAGCCTCAGTTTAATTCCATATTATACAGATACAATAATACTTGAATTATATAGCTTTTACAAGGTTTACTTGAAAAGTTACATAAATAACCTCCAACAGTTCTTGGAAGTGTTGTAAAATGCTAGTTTCCTTCTATTGGGCTGATTGAAGAGATTTATTGAGATTTATTAAAGATTTATTAAACTTTGCAGAGAATATTTCCTTCAAAGCAGAGAAAACTGAAATTTAGGAAGGAGGAACATGTTTTTGTATGGTGTTTCAGAGAATCATAGATTGTTAGAAGTAAAATAGTTCCTGGAAATAATCTCCAGAGGCTTTATTCTTTTGTTTTTCCAATACATTTCTTTTTAAAAACTAAATCTTATTTGGCTCTTATGCAGGTTATTCTCCATTTGACTTCTCCCAGACATTGTCTACATTTCTCTGCCCTGCTCTGACCCCAGGGGGCAGAATCCTATGGGATGTAACCCTCAGGTTTCTTGCTCTTTGCTTCTGGTTGTATTTGGACAATAAAGGGAACCACCACCATGTGCCTGGAAGACAAGGAGAGGAGAGGAGATGCCAGTACATCTTCTTCATTTCTGCTCTAGGTCCTTTCTGCTTTGATTTGTGTGTTTACTTTTTTTTTCTTTCTTTTTTTTTTTTTTTTTTTTTGNTTTTTTTTTGAGAGTGCACATGAGAGAGGCAGAGGGAGGGAGATGGGAGAGAGATCATCTCAAGCAAGCTCCATGTTCAAATTGCAGCCCAACATGGGGACACCAGGCTCGATCCTGTGAAATCAAGATTCAGATGCCCAGGGCACCTGGGTGGCTCAGTCAGTTAAGAGTCCGACTTTTGCTCAGGTCATGATCTCGCCGTTTGTGGGTCCGAGCCTTGTGTCAGGCTCTGTGCTGGCAGCTTGGAGCCTGGGGCCTGTTTCAGATTCTGTGTCTCACTCTCCCTCTGCCCCTTCCCCACTCATGTTCTGTCTCTCTCTGTCTCAAAAATAAATAAACTATAAAGAAAAATTAAAAATTCAGGTGCCCACTGACTGATCCACACAGGGACCCCTGAATACTTCCTGACTTGATTCTGCATTTCTGCAGCGCTGGTAAGGACCTCCACAGTTCACTCTGGCAGGTCTTCCTGCATAGATAGCACCAACTCATTTAGCTCCCTTAAAGATAAAGCTTTTTCTTCCTTTTGCCCTTTTAGATCTAGAGGTAGAAAAGCTTCCTACTTGCTGTTGCTTGTCCCTGAGTGCTTAGATTCTTCAACTTTGCCCATACCTCTTTCAAAAATACTCTAATGAAAAAAAAATACTCTAATGAAATTGTCGTCACTGTAATCATTTGAGTAGAGTTCTAATATCTGTCAAAACCTGACTATAATCATTTCCTGTGGCCATGGAAACAAATTACCACAAACTAGGTGGTTTAAACAACAGGAATTCATTTTCATAGAGCACTTCTAGACTCCAGACATCTAAAATCAGGGTATGGATGGGGCCCTGCTCTCTCTCAAGGCTCCAGGGGACAATCTTTTCCTGTGTCTTCATGCTTCTGGTGGTTCCAGGAGTTCCTGGGCTTGTTGCTACATTACTTCAGTCTCTGCCTCCATCTTCACATGGTGTCTTCTCAGTCTTCTCTGTGTCTTATAAGCACATGGTCATTGGATTTCAGGTCCCTGAGGGTAATCCAGGGTGATATCTCAAGATCCTTAACTTAATTGCATCTGTAAAGGCACTTTGGTCCAATAAGGTCACATTTACAGATTCTAATACATAAACACATCTTTCTGGGAGCCACTAAGACCCATACAAGATCCTAATGCTTAAAACAGATGATAGCTAACCTATTCTAATTGAAAAGAGTAACTGGACCACACCCTTCTCCTTACCTATGTTACATATAAGGAAATAGAAGTCCAGCAATCAGACATGATTTGCCTAATATCACAAGCCTAGGTAGAAGGACTTAGATAGGGCTCTCTTCATTCCTGGTATTTGGGTGGCTTGAGAGACTAATCATATGGTCAGTATCATTTACTATGCTAGTAAGAAAATTAGGCAATTGTGGCAAGATTAATTTTTGCCTTTCAGGTGTTTTCTGTTTAGTAGGGGAACACGTTATTATTATTATTGCCTTTTAAGCTAATGATTTTTTAAGCTATGGCTAAGGTAAATAAATATGGGAGGTTTTCCTGAGCTGAATTACCATCCAATAAAGATGGTTAGGCATATTACTTTCACTCTCTTAGTTCTGTAAACTAAAGCAAATTGAAGCGAAGACTATCAACCTCCAAAATATGTTTTGTTAACAGACACCAGGGCTTCTAAAGTTGTATGAAAGAAATACCCTCTCCTTGTTTGATGGAATGATTCTTTACATATGGTGCTTACTGTTTCCAGTGGGATTCCTAAAGCTTAAAATCAGGAAAAGTGGCAATTTTTTGGACTGTCCAGATGGCTTGAGTATGAAAAATTGTCTCCTCATCTGGTGTAACGTGTGAAAACAGGGAGGTGGGAGATTCTTATTAGTCTCTCCTTAGTTTGGTTCACAGGAGTGGCACTTCTGGTTTATCTATCCTAAAATATTCAAGTCAACTTTCTGGATCATGGTCTAGTAATCCGGGCAAAAACAAATATGCTTATTTTCCCCAAGGAATTGTCAATTTGCTTGGACTGGACTCCGAGGACTTCATATTCTCCTCATTATGCTTCAAAGTCTGCCAGGCTAGAGTCAGTTGATCTTCAGTGCCCTGGTTTTGGATTTTTTGATGTGCTCTGGTTCAATAGCACATTCCAACAGACTGTGCAGATAGAAACTCATTCGTTAAAATATTCAGGAGAAAAGAGAGAATTAAGCCTATAATAGCATTTTCCAAACAGACTAGGAAAGGCTAAAAATAAAATTTTGTTGTGTTTTTTCTCCTAGTAATTTTATGTGGAGTTTATGGGGAAAAACACTAACACTTATTGAATGTGCAGGCCACTATTTTTGTCAGCATTTCACCATAATTCATTAATTTCTCAAAGGCTTATTGGGAGTCTTTTATAGCAAACCATCTTCTAGGTTCTGGGGTTACTGTGGTAATCTAAAGAGACATAGCCTTTGCTCTCATGGAAATTACATTATAGAAGTAATAAAAATAAAGTAAACAACTAAGTAATTAAGCCAGAGAGAATAAAATAAACAGGTAATGTC
Source organism: Crocuta crocuta (assembly GCF_008692635.1). Classification (NCBI taxonomy): domain Eukaryota; kingdom Metazoa; phylum Chordata; class Mammalia; order Carnivora; family Hyaenidae; genus Crocuta; species Crocuta crocuta. The sequence continues at coordinate 3,289,240 of NW_027529669.1, forward strand.
ATAAAACAAAACAGATTAGCAGGTTACTTTTGCCTGTGTGGTAGGAGTAAATATACTAGCTGATCCCTTAAAAAGAGATTGGAGGTTCTTTGGGACAGCCTGAGCAAATAGGTCAGATTTCCAGTGCATGATGCTACTTCTGTTCATCTCTTATGAGCTGATAACCAAAATTCTAATCTTCCCTCAACCATAGAAGGAAGGACCCAATTTCTCTGGTATCTGATAGGCTGTTGGAACAAAAGACTCCATGGGTATACATTATATTCCATGAATGGCAAGAATGGAATCTCTTTACTATCTTTTATCCTTTTCTCCTTGACTAGATCTTAGGGATCTAGGACATGGAATTAAATTTAGGCTTGCTTCACCCATAGGTTGTGGGTATAGTTTGTCCTCAGAGCAAATTTGTCTTTAAACTGCTTGCTACATGCTTACTTACCTCTTTTCTTGGCAGCTTTTTCTTTTTTCTTATTGCAGCTTAAATATGGAAGTTATTCCTTAATAGGCCTAATATGCCCATGTATCCGAGGAAGGACCAACCTAAAACACTTTACAACAATTGAACTAATGCAATTAGTCTGGTCCCATAAATGTGCATCTCCATGCTGACGGATGTTCTCTTTTTAATTAAAATATATTGATCATGGCACATTTGTCTTTATCAGAATGACCATGTATGGTTTTTTGAGAAATTGTTGTTTATTGGTTGAGAAACTAATAGGCAGCTTTAAAAGAATATGTAGTTTTTCAAATTTATTTTCTGCCTTCTAAGTAGTTACATATTGCTTTTAGTTAAAATATGTTGTCTTATCTGCTTAAAGCTTCCCCTAGAAGATATGTAGGTGGTAATAAACACTAATTAGTTCATGTGGCCATTCACCAAAGTGCTTTGGAAGAATTCAATGATTTGCCGTACAAATATCAGCTCTTTAATGGAATGTCTGATGTGAAGTGATTACAGATTTATAAAGAATGTAGACTTAAACCAAAGTTATTAAGTCTCTTGTGATCAATTCACCTGATGTCAGGGGGAAACAATTTAAGGAGAAGCTGTCCTAAATTAATTTTAGCAGGGGTCATACCTACTGGAATTTGCAATTCCGCTTGAGGTATAGTTCATTCTTTAAGTGGCAACTGGCTAATAAGAAGGAAATTATAATTCACTTTTAGAAATAATTCTGAAAAATAAATGCACGCCTAACATATTTTCTGAACAAATTAGCATATAGCTTGAATGTTCAAATATCAAATGGAACGTCTTCCAAGTGCAGTATCTAAGCTATATAAATATTTCAGGGTATATTAAACATGCATGGTGAGCTGTAAGCTTAAATATAAATCATGACCAATTCTTAGAGACTATCCCAAAGCACTATCTGAGAAATTTACCCAAGTTTTAAGATGTCCCTTCCTAAATAATTATCCATTATATCGTGATACAGACTATCATACACCAAAAGAAGCAATCTGAAATGCTGTTAGAACAGATAAGGGAATCTGATAGAGCTGAGGGTCAAGAAAGATGTCTCTGAAGAAGTAACATGATTGAGAGATAAAGCATCTCAACCCTGGCTAAGTCAATCTCTGTCTCAGGTTTATGTAGTAGTTATGGAGTTTTCATGTAGTAGTTATGGTTTACTGGTTACCTAAAAGCCATTTAAAACCCCTTCTTGTTTGCTGCCTCTCTTATACTGAGAGGTAGGCATGTAGCTCAGCTGTAGCCTATGAGGCAAGAATATCAAGACAAGAAATCTGGGAAGATTTGCTTTCCTAATCAAAAATAAAGATGTAGCTGCTCAAATTCTCCCTCTTTCTTCTGGTTTTCTGCTTTTAACAGGTAACAGGTCCTGAAGCAACATGTAAGGGGATATGGCCAGGGAAATCACAGAGACTTTAGCTAGACAACTATTGAGTCATAGAAAGAACAGTGGTATCTACCTGCCTCTAAATTTTATGTTACTGGTCTTTATTCTCCTATTTAAGCCATGTGTTAGGTTTTCTGTTAATTTGCAGCAGAAAGCATTCTAAAATGTTACAACTACAAATCCAGTATAAGTTATAGTGTGATTGACCCTAACTGTCTAATGCAATCTTGGGCTGCATTAGTAGAAATAAATGTGTCTAAATGACAGATATTAATATGCTAATAGATACTCACCAGTTTTCCAGTTCAAAATTGCAGGAAAGAAAAGAAGCCAATAGAATATGGGAGGTGGGGTAGGAAGGTAGGAATAAGAGGGTAAACGCCATTGCACTACGAACTGAAATGCTTCAGCTGAAGACTCTTAATGATGGAGGATAAACAGATGGGGAGGTGGGTTCCGGGATGGGTGAAACAGGTAATGGGGATTAAGAATACATTTAATCTAGGTGGTTTAATCAGTTAAGCCTCCACCTCTTGATTTTCGCTTAGGTCATGATCTTTTTTTTTTCAATGTTTTATTTATTTTTGAGATAGAGATAGAGACAGCGTGAGCAGGGGAGGGTCAGAGAGAGAAGGAGACACAGAATCTGAAACAGGCTCCAGGCTCTGAGCTAGCTGTCAGCACAGAGCCCGACGTGGGGCTTGAACCCACAAACCGTGAGATCATGACCTGAGCCGAAGTCGGACACTTAACCGACCGAGCCACCCAGGCGCCCCGCTTAGGTCATGATCTTAAAGTTTGTGAGATCTTGTTCCCCTGTTGGATATTGGGTTCTGCGCTGACAATGTGAAGTCTGCTTGGGATTCTCTCTTCCCTCTCTCTGCTCCTCTCCCACTTGTGTGCACTCTCTCTGTCCCTCAAAATAAACATTAATTTTTTTAAAAATGTGTTTTAATGTTTATTTATTTTTGAGAGAGAGAGAGCGCATTAGTGGGGGAGGTCAGAGAGAGACGGAGACACAGAATCCAAATCAGGCTCCAGGCTCCAAGATGTCAGCACAGAGCCTGACGCAGAGCTCAAACTCACTGACTGGACCATGAGATCATGACCTGAGCTGAAGTCGGATGCTTAACTGACTGAACCACGCTGGTGCCCCAAACATTAAAAATTTTTTAAAAAAGAATACATTTATCCTGATGAGCACTGAGTAATGTACAGAATTGTTGAAACTAATAGAACTAATGCCTGAAACTAATAGAACACTGTATGTTAACACTACTGGAATTAAGATTTTAAAAAGTAATAAAAATACAGAAATGCTTCAGTTGAAATTTAAGATGTTTCTTGTGAAAATATTTTTAGAATGATATTTTCATGAGTTGTGTTTTAGAATCACAGGTATAACATAATTTTTGTTGTTTTGTTACTGTTGTTTTAACAAGAAAAAGAGTGGTTTATATTTTATGTTTCTAAATTTCCTGCATGTTGGGGCATTATAGTACCTTTGGGGTCAGGCCAATCAGAATTTAAAAAAAAATTTTTTTAATGTTTTATTTATTTCTGAGAGAGAGACACACAGCATGAGCAGGGAACGGTCAGAGAGAGAGAGGGAGACACAGAATCTGAAGCAGACTCCAGGCTCTGAGCTAGCTGTCAGCACAGAGCCCAATGTAGGGCTCGAACCCACAAACTGTGATATCATGACCTGAGCCGGAGTCAGACGCTCAGCTAACTGAGCCACCCAGGCGCCCCTGAGCCAATCAGAATTTGATGTCTGATTTAATCATTAGTTTTGGAATTTAGGCAAGTTACTTAACCTCTTTGAGGCTTAAGTGTTCTCATTTGTAAAACTGGAAGATTAAGAGTACCTCACTCTGACCATCATTATGAGGATTACCTGAGACTAATTTAGTCCAGTCAATGCCTACCACACTGTCAGTGCGTACACAGTGTCAGCTGTGATGACATGATGCTGTTAATGACCAAGAGCTGCTTTCATACTTATAGGGTAGCAATGTTGTAATGGCCTTGCTTGTTCAGGGGTCAGTGTCAGTAACTGCCTCTGTCTGTTCTCATATATCTGCTCTTCTAGATTTGTGATTTTTTTTTTTTTAATTTAGGAAAGGGAATTAGTAACCAAGCGTTCAAGTTAAAAAAGTGATGAAACTCAAAATATTCAACCACACATTATCTGTGCTTTAGTCTATCCCCATTCTCAATAAATAAATTTAGGCTTTATTGATTTTTCATCCCAGTGTTTTTTGTTGTTGTTGTTTTTCCTCCATCAGATTTCTTTATCCTGTTTACTGAGTCCACAGTCTACCAAGAAATCTTCTAGAATACCAGGGGGAATAAATGTATAGAAGATATAGCCTGTGTTTCCTAGAACTTACAGGTAACTAAGAGACACAAGATAGGTATATTAATAACTTCAGTGCAAACAAGGATAAATACTAGGTGCCTAACCCCTAGCAAGTGCTATAGGAAGTCAGAAGAAAGAATTGATACCAGCAAGGTTGGCCTCAGAAAACCACAGAGAAGGTACTTAACAGTTGAATCACAGTGATTACAGTTTCAGTAGACACATAGATTTGGAAAACAACAAAAAACCCAAACACTGTTGACAGAATAAAGAAGAGAGGGAAAAGAGTGGAGAACAGACAGAAAAAAGGCAATGCCATAGTGGTGACTAATGTTCTCCCTCAGGGACTTCCTGACAACTTAGTGTGGGGAGAAGTGAGCAGACCTGTTTTGCCCTCACAACATCTGAGATTTTCCTCTGAGCAGATGACTCTTTCACAGAGCTTGCTACATGCTTACTTACCTCTTTTCTGAAGAAGAATTTTCCCCCATTGCAATTTTCCATTGTAAAGCAAGAGAGAGTTGATGAGGCCATTTAGTTAGTCAAAAATCTATCTAAAAAGTAGAAATTGAAAACACATCTGCTGAAAATGCAAACTGAAAGAGTTTAATTAGATAAATTATTGAGTGATGAATCTTTTGCATTTTCTGGGAGAAAGAGTCTAATACTGAGCTTGGCTGTATGTCATTGTGATTTATTCACAGTTTTAATTTCTGAAGCTTTATTTATAAAGGAAAGCCAAATCAATCATTTTATACTTTTTATTTTTACAGTGTCTATTTTTCTTCTGGGAACATTTGTCAATTTATTTCTTGGTATGTAATATACAAAGCAATATTGACACATGAATAATTGAAATTAAATATTCTACCCTCAAGAAGCTTACTTTAAGTAGAAAAGGTGAGCTAAAACAACACCTTGTCAGGGCACATGGGTGGCTCAGTCTGTTAAGCATCTGACTTTTGATTTTGGCTTAGGTCATGGTCTCACAATTTCATGAGTTCAGTCCTCACATCAGGCTCTGTGTTCACCCATAGAGCCTGCTTAGGATTCTCTCTCTCTCTCTCTCTCTCTCTCTCTCTCCCTCTCCCTCTCCCTCTCCCTCTCTCTCTCTTGTTCTTTCTCTGCCCCTTCCCTACTTGTGTTCTGTCTCTTTCAAAATAAATAAACTTAAAAAAATATTTTAAAAAATAAATAAAAGAACACCTTGTCATGTTTTCAACAATAAAAATTTCAAATATGCAAACATAATATGCATGATCTTTGCAGCATAATCTTCTTTGGAGGGATGATATATTGGTGGATCTTGAATGCCATCTTGAAGGAGGTTCTAACTGAGCTAAGTTTCGAAAGGTAAATAAATATTTTCCAAACAGCAGAGGAGTCATAAGAAAGACATTGAATGGGCATATGGTCATATAAAAAGGCATGGAGGAACTGAATTTTAACACTTCTTTTGGAAACCATAAACAGTTTAGAGCTGAGAACCAAAATGATTAAGAAAAGAAAATAGCAGCAAATGAGGCTGAAGAGGTAGACAGAGCCCCAAGAACAAAGAGACAATTCCATGGGCAGATCTTTCTATATACTTAAAATGAGTAGGCCAATTAAGTCAGCCCTATTGAGCTCTGGACTCATAGTAAGATACTAGTTCTGGATAAGGTGCTTTGGGGAGGACTCTGGTATTTCTTGATTATTAAACTCAAATGAGCTTATGGAGTATATGTGTGTATGGTTTTCATTTAAGAATGAATCTTAAAAAGCCTTCATTGTTATAAATTTACATCTAAATCAACTTCATCAACATATAACAAACAATGTGGTGTTCCTTTTAATGGAGGTACCATAGTTTAGTTAAATATCCCTCACTGTTGGACATGAAGGTTATTCAAACTTACGTTATTATAAATAATTATGTGATATGTGCTTTCCAACTTTGTAATTATTTTCTTGAGGATCCACTTTTAGAGGTGTATTGCTGGGATAAAATTTTGAGATTATTATAATATTGACAAATTGCCATTTATTTATATTATATATCAACTTACATATCTACCGGCAATATATCTAATAGAATTTATAGAATTTCTTTTCAATTTCCAAAATGAATCATTGCTTTATATATTAACTTATGAATAGGCAGGCATAATTTATTTTCCTAGTTTATCTCATAAACATTTGCACAAAAATCTACTGTTGAAGAAAAATGTTATTAAAAAGGTCTTTTAAATTGGAACCTCTTTAAACACCAAAAACAATTTCATAGCAACAACAAAAAAGGAATAAAAAATATTCCATGGCAACTGTCTTCGAAAATACAACTAAGAATACTTTAGAAAGTAAATATATTTGAACTTACATTTACTAGAATAGATTTTAATCACAATTATTAGATGAACAAAAATGTTTCTTTTTTAAAAAAATAGTTTATTGTCAAGTTGGTTATCATATAACACCCAGTGCTCATCCCAACAACTGCCCTCCCCCATGCCCATCACCCCTCTTCCCCTAACCGCCACCCCCATCAGCCCTCAGTTTGTTCTCAGCATTCAAGAGTTTCTCATGGTTTGCCTCCCTCCCTCTCCCCAACTATTTTTCCCCTTCTCCTCCCTCATGGTCCTCCGTTAGCTTCCTCCTAAACCACCTATATGTGCAAATATATGGTATCTATCCTCTGCCTGACTTATTTCGCTCAGCATAACACCCTCTAGTTCCATCCATGTTGCTACAAATGGCCAGATTTCATTCTTTCTCATTTCCATGTAGTATTCCATTGTATAAATATATCACATCTTCGTGAACTATTCCTCAGTTGATGGACACTTAGGTTCTTTCCATGTTTTGGCTATTGTTGAGAGTGCTGCTATGAACATTGGGGTACATGTGCCCCTATGCATCAGCACTTCTGTATCCCTTGGGTAAATTCCTAACAGTGCTACTGCTGGGTCATAGGGGAGTTCTGCTTTTAATTTTTTGAGGAACCTCCATGCTGTTTTCCAGAGGGGTTGCACCAGCTTATATTCCCACCAACAGTATAGGAGGGTGCCCGTTTCTCCACATCCTCGCCAGCATCTAGAGTCTCCTGATTTGTTCATTTTAGCCACTCTGACCGGCATGAGGTGGTATCTCGGTGTTACAAAAATGTTTCTAACACAAGTTTGAGTTTTGTAATTAATTCATGCGTAATACAACAAAATCATATAGAATATCATTGTTTTGATCAATTTTTCAAAGGCATCTCTTTATCTTTTCTTATTCACTTTCATTCTTTTTTCAAGTGTCTATCTTGTAGAAAATATTGAGTTTCTTCTCTTTGATTATTGTCTGATATAACTTTCTAGATTCTTATTGATGGTTTCTAATAGATTAATGATCTAGATAATAATATTGAGGAACTTGTTTATTAATATTTTTACAGGTGATTCTAGCAGTTCTCTATCACTTCCTTTACTTGCATAAAATCTTGTGTCGTTGACTGAATATTTCTCTTGGTTATTGTTTGATATTGTATTTGTAACATCCAGCAATCAGCAAGAGATTTTTCCAGAGAAACATGGAATGAACTGATGGGAACAGACACTAGTATGATGGTGGAATATTTGAGTGGTACTAAGGGACCAATTAAATGATCAATGTATTTGAAAATATTTTCATGTAATGAAAACCTTTGTTTCCCTACAAAATGAGGGAACCATCTGGCCATATGGCATCTTTGTGTCATTTAGAAAAAGGTACCCACTCGAGGTAGACACAACTCCCAATTTGCATGTCTTGGATTCATGCAGAGAATAACCTGCCAACCATACATGGTGGCCAAGCTATTGGACCCAATTCCAAAATTCTATGGTAATATAAAAACAAATAATTGGACAATTTAGTTCATAAAAAATACTGATGATATTAGTGGTGAAAATTATTGATTCAACATGGAAAAACTCTGCAAAAATTATTGCAAATAGACAAGATGCATGGCAGATTAAATGTCACTTTAATTCAATCACTAATGTAGGTGGTCCGGTAGTAAAGTATTGCATTTATTGGCAGAAAGAAGTCTCATGCCTGCTTTTATGCAGATGAATAAATAAGATTCTATAGCTTTTCTTCTATTTGACATATTTTCTCTTTTATATCTATCCTCAAATTTCTCTTTAAGTCATATATCATCTCTAAAGTGTGCCTTTGCTTGTCCCCTGATGTGATTTTTCTCTTCACTGAGCTTCTGTAGTTTCTAGATAAGACATTCATTATACCACTTATCACAAATTTTGCTTTGTATTAAACTCACAAATGTAAGTCACCCCTTCCTATATAGGGCAATAATGACATTTTACCTAATGACACTTTTCTTTATACCTTTTCTACTTCTTATTTTAAGCCAAGTGAAATTAATATTGAATAAATAAAGGGATTTCAAGAAATAGAAGTCAAGTGAACTGGTGAGAAACATTTTACATTTTGTATTTAAATTATTTTACATCAAATAGGTTATGTTGCCCATGATACAGCATGTAAAAGCAACAACAAAATGTGTAAAATGATGCATGACTCTCTGACCTTTATCCCCTCACTCATACAATTCCCCTTCTAAGGGGCAGCAGTGTTTCTGTAACTTACTCATTGTTCCAGAAATAACATTTATAAATATAAGAAAAAAATATATAGTCTGCCCTCTTAAGCCCAAATTATAGTAGCATATTATAAACATTGTTCTGTACTCTGCTTTACTCTATTAAAATATATTGTGGAGACATTTCCATAGATAGCAATTTCCCAAAAACTTCCTCATTATTTTTTAAACCAATATTATTCTGATAGGCATTCAAGATATTTTGAATCTTTTGCTATTACAGAGAAAAAATGTTGCAATTAATGACTGGATGGATGGATGGATAGACAGAGAGATAGAGAGAGAGAGAGAGATACTAGTATATTGGTTAAATCCAGAAATGGAATTTCTTCATCAAAAGTTGAGTACCAAATTGCCCTTCATAAGATCTATAATGATTAATAACCCCTATTCCCACAGTGGAAGAAAGTTCCTGTTTCCTGCCTCTCCTCAGTCTACTATATTACCTTTCTTTCTTTCCTTCTTTCCTTCTTTCCTTTTTTCCTTCTTTCCTTTTCTTTCCTTCCTCCCTTCCTTCTTTCCTTCCTCCCTCCCTTCCTTCCTTCCTTCCTTCCTTCCTTCCTTTCTTTCTTTCTTTCTTTCTTTCTTTCTTTCTTTCTTTCTTTCTTTCTTTCTAATTTTGCCACTACTAAAGGTGAAAATGGTATCTGAACATTCTTTTGACCTGCATTAAGAATGAAAATGAGCACCTTTCCATACATTTCAGAACAATTTATATTTCCTTTTCTCTTAACCCTTTGTTTAGATCTTTAGCTCACTTACATATTAGACTATTAGTCTTTTCTTATTGACTTATGAGAACAATCTTTACATATTAAGGAAGAACATAAAACAACATAAAAACCATTTTTAAAATATTTTTCTTTCCCCATGGACAGCCTGTGGAAAATTAAGCATGAACTATAAATGCAAGAGATTTGCATTAGGCATAAAGAAGTTTTACAGGAAAAAGGTTATCATTTGAACTGATTTTGCAGAAGTTTGTGAGTATCCTTCTGCAGAGACAGATAATGGCAAAAGACTGGTCATCAGGGCACCTGGGTGGCTCAGTTGGTTAAGCTCAGGTCATGATCTCATGGTTCCTGGGTTCGAGCCCGCATCTGGCTCTGTACTGACAGCTGGGTCAGAGCCTGGAGCCTGCTTCCAATTTTTGCTCTCTGACTCCTGCTCATGCTGCCTATCTCTCTCTCAGAAATAAATAAAAAAACATTAAAAAAATAAAAAGAATGGTCATAGTCTTTGAGTATATCCAGCATGAAATAAGCTAGATTAGATGATGTTTTGTGATACTATGTGGCCCTATGGATAAGAATAGTATTCAAATGAATACTGAATAATCCAGCACCCTCCCAAAGTTCCACAGAGATCATTTGGTTTATTTTTCCCAATGTTTCAATTAGGAAATGAGGGATTAATTTGTCACACTTCTCACAATGAATAACTGGTGGCCTGGAGACCAGCTGTCCAAGACATGGCTGTACCGCCAGTACCATCAGCAATATCTTGGCCCACACAGAGTGCTTTCTCTCAAGCTAAAACCAGCAATACGTAAAACAGCGCTGAACTGAACATCTGCTGAGACCCAACTGATTGGAAACTCTCTCTCTTTTTAAAGTTTCATGTGCTTTGTCTTTTTATGCCATTCAAATCAACAAAAGAAAATCGTGTACAGAATGAACTTGAAAAGCATGATTTTCAAATAAAGGTCCCTAAGCAACACATTGGTGTTTCCATAGCATTGATCTGTCCTTTTTTGGCTAATTAGATGACATAGATAAGAAAACACTTCTAATAAAAATGTATGAATAGAAAATAAGTTTTAAAACAGTTAAGACACTCAGGACTTCATTTACCTCTGGATTATGAATCAAATCCTAGGTTGAAAGTCCTAAAGTGACTACACATAACATGTACATGCATACATAAGCTTGCATACGTCTTTAAAAATATGCATTAAAAACGATAGACTTGATATTAATTATAATAATATCACTAACACTACTTTATTTATTTAGTTTTTATTTATTTCTGAGAGAGAGAGAGACAGCATGAACAGGAGAGGGTCAGAGAGAGAGGGAGACGCAGAATCCGAAACAGGCTCCAGGCTCTGAGCTGGCAGTCAGCACAGAGCCTTGATGCGGGGTTCAAACCCACAGACTGTGAGATCATGACCTGAGCTGAAGTCAGACGCTCAACCGACTGAGCCACCCAGGTGCTCCAACACTACTTTAGGACATAGCTACCTTTAAGGAGTAAACATACAGACTCTAACATTTATTCTATAACAGGTGAGGGATAGCCTCACTATTAAATTTATAACTGAGTCCTATGCATGCTAGGAATCTTGCAACAAACATTAAAGAAAACGTTTATTTCCTCTATAGAATTCATTTACCATTGAAAATAAATTAAGAATGCCCATGAAACTCTAGCTCTTGTTCAAGGCTGCTGAATTCCTGAAAAATTTTGTTCAAAATATGGAAATAGATCAATGTAATGATTCAGTGGACAGAAGGAAGAATGGAAGACACTATAATAGAATGAAGCCATAACAGATGGTTAGTAAGAGATGTTCTGGTAAGGAAATTGGAACAGTATAATTGGAAGCTGACTGGTGGGGAATTGGTAGTATGTAGGAGTTATAAAAAGGGTGGGGGGAGTTATATATAAAGCACAAACTGAAAAAAAAAAGTTTAGTGTTGTGGTTGTACCTACTGGTAAAGGCCAAAGTAATAGAGAATAGGTTAAGAGTTGGTATACATGTATAAGTGGGAGCATGGATGGGAGGAAGGGGTTCTCAAGGCTTTGTTGTCTACTTTTCTTTCTTCATGGACAAACACCAGCAATTTAGTGTTCCACATACAGTTCTATTCTTTGCTGCCTACCATGCATCTTTTTTTTCATTCTCCCATTGCATTTTTATTTCCTTACAATTCTATTTTAGCCGATGTAGTCTCTTGACTTATCTGACTACATACTTCATATAGACTTCTCTATATATTTGGTGGATACCAAGTCTTGATGAAGCCACTTTTTTAAAGAAAAAAGTCTCAATATTAAAATTATATTAAGGGATATTATCTTCTCATTTTTAAGAGTGATAAGGGATTTTCCTTGTTCGACAGTGATTTTTTTTTACAAGCCTAATGCTGAATATTTTCTTATTCATCATCACATAAGAAGTAATCTTTTGAGACTTAATGGTCAACATTTGAAAGAGTACATGGATTACTGTTTAGCTTCCTAAGTAATTAATGTGATGTAAATTAAAACCACAGCAAAGTATCATTATACACCCATCAAAATGACAAAAATCTAAAAGCCTGACAATGGTAAATATGGGATATGAAATAATGGGAACTCTTTGATACTGCTGATGTAGTACAAATTGGTATAATTGCCTTAGAAAATACGTATTTTCTGATAATGTTGATCAAGAACCCAGTGATTACAATTGTAGATATAGAAAAATTTACCTACCTGGTTATGTATCATATTATAAGCAAAAGATTGTTTATAGCCATATTCATAAATAGTCCCAGAGTTGAAACAACTAATATTCTTTAACAAGGAGAAATAGGGGCACCTGGGTGGCTCAGTTGGTTAAGCATCCAACTTCAGCTCAGGTCATGATCTCATGTTTCGTGGGTTCAAGCCCCATGTCAGGCTCTGTGCTGACAGCTCAGAGCCTGAAGTCTGCTTCAGATTTCCTGTCTCCCTCTCTCTGCCCCTCCCCTGCTCATGCTCTGTCTCTCTTCCTCTCAAAGAAAATAATAAATAAATAAACATTAAAAAAACTTTAAAAAATGTAAGGAGGAATAGACAAATATTTCCAAGTATATATCTCAACAATAGGCTATTTTACATTGATAATATAAACAAACTATATTCATGAATAACAACATTAATGAATCATACAAGTAATATTAAATAAAAGAAATAAAGAATGTGTACAGTATGACTCCATTAACATCAACTTTATTTTTATTTTTGTTTTTTAAATTTTTTTAATGTTTTTTATTTATCTCTGAGAAAGAGAGTGAGAGAGACAGTGTGAGCAAGGGAGGGTCAGAGAGAGAGAGGGAGATACAGAATCTGAAGCAGGCTCCAGCCTCTGAGCTAGCTGTCAGCACAGAGCCTGACATGGGGCTGCAACCCACACACTGTGTGATCATGACCTGAGCTGAAGTCGGACGGCTAACCAACTGAGCCACCCAGGCACCCCTAATATCAACTTTAAAACAGGGAAATAAACTAAAATTTTCAGTGATGCATACATTGGTGACAAACCTCTGAAAAAGTAAAGAAATGACTCATCATAATGCCAGGATAATGGTTACTTTTGTGGGAATGGGGAATGGGAAGGCTGGAGACTTTTGAAATACTAGCAATGTTCTATTTCTTTTTGTTTGTTTATTTGTTTGTTTGAGAGAAAGAGCAAGAGTGTGGTCAGGGGAGGGGCAGAGGAAAAGGGAGAGAGAATCCCAAGCAGGCTCCATGCTCAGCACAGAGACTGAGGTGGGGCTCCATCTCACTCATGTCCTGAACCGAAATCAAGAGCTGGAGCTTAACTGACTGATCCACCCAGGTGCCCCTGGTCTATTTCTTTTTATAAGTTATTTAAATATAAATATAAAATATATTTATATTATTATATATAATATATTACGTATGTTACATATAAAACATATAACATATTCATATATTTACATATAAATATAATATAAAAGTAAGTACTTTTATGTAAGTGATTGTAAACATAAGCATTTATAGTCACTAAACTGACATGTCTTATGTACTTTTCAATATATAAAATACATTATAAAATAAAGAGATAAACTAAGGACCTATTAGAATGTCCACAATCTTGGGGGCGCCTGGGTGGCTCAGTCGGTTAAGTGTCCGACTTTCGCTTAGGTCATGATCTCGCAGTTCGTGGGTTCGAGCCCCGCGTCGGGCTCTGTGCTGACAGCCAGCTCAGAGCCTGGAGCCTATTTCAGAGTCTGTGTCTCCCTCTCTCTCTGACCCTCCCCTGCTCACGCTGTCTCTCTCTCTCTGTCTCCTAGAAATAAATAAAAATATTAAAAAAAAAAAAGAATGTCCAGAATCTTGAACAATGATAACACAAACACTGTGTATGTGGAGCAACAGGAACTCCCCTAAGTTACTGGTGGGAATGCAAAATGTCACAACCTCTTTGGAAGACAATTGGGTGGTTTCTTATAAGACTAAACATACTCTTACCATGTGACTTAGCATTCATGTTCCTTGTTATTTACCCAAAGGAGTTTAAAATTTTCCACATGAAAACCTGCACATAGATGTTTATAGGAGTTTTATTCATAAATGCCAGATCTGGAAAGCAATCAAGGTGTCCTTCAGTTGATGAATGGATAAATAAACTGTGGTTCACCCATACAATAGGATATTATTCAGTGCTAAAATGATATAAGCTATCAGGCCATGAAAACATATGAAGAAAATTTAAATGCATATTACTGAGTGAAAGAAGTCTATTTTAAAAACACTATATAGTATATGATTCTAAGTATATGGCATTCTGGAAAAGTCAAAGCTCTGGAGACAACAAAAAGATTAGTGATTGCTCAAGGTAGGGGAGAGGGAGAGATGGATAGGCAAAGCACAGAGGATTTTTAGGGAAGTGAAAATACTTTATATGATATTATATTTATGGATATATGTTTTATGTTTTCATCTAAACCCTTAGAATATACAACACCAAGAGTGAACCCTAAGGTAAGTAGTGGACTATGAGTGATGTTTCAAATGAAAGTTCATCCATGGTAAAAAGTAATAATGATGATGATGATGATGATGATGATGATGATGATGATAAAGGTAAATAAATACCACTCTGGTAAGTAATGTGGATAATGGGGAAGGCTATACATGTATGGGGGTCGGAGGTATATGAAAGACTCTGTACCTTCCTCCCAATTTTGTTGTAAATGTAAAACTGTTCTAAAAGAATAAAGCCTTTACAATAATGAAATAAAGGGAAAGGTGCATATATTTCTTTGGTCCCATTTATTGTCAAGTTAAGAGACATGAACAGACAGACTATATCAAAAGGGAAAAGACAATAAGCAATGCAACAAATGGTTATTATTTATTGATACCTTCAGCTTTGCCAGTGAACCTCACCAGACACTGACTTGGAGTTGAGTTTGATTCATGCGTTCACCTTGGTGCCTAACCCTGGGCCTTGTAATGACCACTGGTCAAAAATATTTGTTAAAAGTGTAAACAAATAAATGACTTATTGCGGAATTCTCTATGGTCAGCTACTATGAACCTTAGAAAGTGTTTGCATTTGGTGAGGGGGTGGGGGAAAGAGGTAGAGAAGGGAGAGGTTTGTTATCTTTGTGATGGTAACAAGATCTAATTTAGGGTATAATAATAGCTAATAAAGTAAGAAGACTGCAGAATTGTCAGCAAGTCTTACATAACATAAAACAGTTGCATTAATAAACAAGTTCTATTATATATATGTAGGAGGGGGGTGGATAGAGATGTCACATAAGTGAACATACCTAGAAATAAACTGAAAAGTCACTTGAGGAAGAAAGAATTTGGGAGGTCATCTGCAGAACTGGGAAGTTCAGATGGGTAAAGCAACAGGGAACTTATGTTTAGCTAGACAAGTTCAGAGGCATTTTCTGCTAGGTAGTGAACATATCCCAATGGATAGCTTTGGATACATGCAGACAAGTGTTTACTATGGCTTTTCAGTGAAGAAGAAGAATATAATGGCAATTGTTCCAATTTCACTGGCTTCTGGACAGCAAGTCTCATGATAACTGGGTTCTAACTGTAAATAATACATAGAGGAGTCTGTATTAATTTACTGTAAATACTCAGAAATGTTCTGGAATAATATTTATTGATCACATCTCTCTTCTCCTTTCTTCTTGAACATTTGCACCCTAAAGTTAGTGTATGAAGCAAAGTAGACATTGGTTTTGGGTGAGGAGAAGCACAGCGACTTAAAACAGGAGAGAAGGGGGACCTCTGCAAGGTGGGACTGACTAGCATAGATACCATCCTCCTGGGGAGCAGCTTGGTGTTGAGGGTCAGAGTACGAACAGGATGGGGAAAGCAGTTCTACAGATGAGAGATTGGGCAGGGGATCAACATCCAAGCAGGACAAGGAGAGTGTCCATGGGGAGGGTGACCAATCTAGTTGTGTCAGAGACGCACAGCTTGAGGAGGGTATCTGCATCAAGTCATGAGAAAACAGATGAACCCCAGTTGAGGGACATCCTACCAAATAACTGGCCTGTCTATTCAAGAATGTCAAGGATATGAAAGCCAAAGAAAGACAGTGGAACTGCTCCACACAGAAGAATACTAAAATGATATGATAACAAAATGGAACAATATGACAGCAAGTTTAAACAGTTTGCTATTGTCATATTGTTATTATCAGGACACTTGGTGACCCTTGAATGGAATCTGTGGATGAGATGTTACTACACCGACATTAATTTGCTGTTTTTGGTGGCTATATTGTGATCATGTTGGAGAATGCCTTTATTTGTAAAAAAGAAAAAAAATGCACACTGTCATATTGGGGTGGATAGGGCATCAGGTCAGTATATGCACTGCTGATGAAATTCAAACGCAGGTAAATTTAATTACTCAACTGGTAGTTGAACTGGTATTTAAACCTATGCTGTCTGATTTTTTTCATTGGATCTCACCCTGGCTTCTCTAAGTTTCAGGGAGTCCTCTGAGGGCTCCTTGCTTCTCTGGGTACATTGTAGCCACTCTGTATCTCAGTGTCTCCAATTGGGAGTGTCCAGTGTAGAGAAAAGCTGAATCTGTAATGTGAGATTCCTGTGAGAACATTTACAAAATGGCACTCCTCCTTAAGGTAGCCAGGCTCAGCCCAGATGTGACCACTCAGAGAGCTCTCTCCTGGTGTCTTTTCCCTCCGTTGGATGTGAGCTCTGTGAGAGCTGGCACCTTGTCTTTCTGTTCATTTGTGTCTTCCATAGCCAGCATGGTGTCTGGCACAGAGGAGGTTCTCCAACTTGTTGGATGAAGACAAAAGGAGAGTACGGTTTACTTCAAGACCTACTCCATAATTCTCTAGGTATCCCATGTTGAAGTCATCCAATATCAAATGATCATTTACCAGCAGTCTTTCTGGAATGACATGGGCTTTTGTGCACCTTCCCAGTTTCAAACCCCCAATAAGGCTGTCATTGGCCCTGTCATTTCAGAGCTTTGAATTGGAGAAATTGTCTTACCCTGGCTCTTCCTCAAACTGGTGCAAGAACAAAGCTAAATATGTTATCACATATATTTTTAGTAATAGCAGCTACTCTCTTTGGTCCTCTCTGATCTACATTATGCTCAACACAATGATGGGAAGGGTAGAGGTGGAAGTCAGACAGATAGAGGAGCCCAGCTATTAACATTCCTTTTCTGCAAGGTTAACAGTGTTCTCATTTGCAGATTGGAGAAAAGAGACAGAATTTTGTCTCTCATTTAGCTGGATTCACAGAGAACAAGTTGAATTACTGAATTTCATAAGAGTATAATCATCCCCATGGCAACAGAACTCTATCTGTGATGGTGATTTCACTATTGCATCAAAGATTCACATATGGTTTTTATTTATTTTCTGGAAGGTGACAGATCCTTATTCTTAATATTCCATATTGGCATCAGAAAAAGGAAAAAAAGTCAAAAGTTAGTGATGAGGTAACAGACGTTTTAAATTCAGTGTTCTCTTTTGTTAGTCAGCCCCAGTGAGAAAGTTGCTCTCTTTTAAGATTTAATTTTGAAGCTTTCCTTTTCTCACATTCTGATGTGGTAAATGGCTGCATTCTATTTCTATCAGACTGACATGATCAGTCAGCCTTCAGATCCCAAACATGTTTGCAAACCATCTGTTACATTTACTAACAGAGTGAAACAAAAGATCTGGCACTTGACAGTGTTTCACATATTAACTTTGAAGCCTCATGAATTTGCTTAAATCTGTTGGTATGTTACATTCAACTATCTCCATTCCAGAAACTTGCACAGAAACCTCTACCCAAAGCCCTGTGATTTCTTTCCTAAATGCTATCATTAGAATGCAGAAGGCAAGCTGAAAGCATCCCATTGCCTTTAACATAGAACAGTATATTACTCTTGGAGGGGAACAGGATTTGTAAATATTTTATTATATTCTTCTTGAACATAAACATGCAATTATTCAAATCCATGCCCTATGCTTATACACTTGAACTGTGTTATTTGCCAGAGATCCATAAAGTGATGTCAGTTGAATTGAATTAGGGGATTAGAGGGTAGACAGCATTTAACAGTAATTTGGGGGTAGATGCTATTTTGTGCTTAGCTAAAGGGTTCTCTAGAGTATGGCAGAAAATATTGTTCTGACTGGAAAGAGATGAGCCATTGGACAGAGCTTTTCATCATTCCATGACTGTTTCTCTGCCAGAGAGTCCAATTGAGCAAAGTATAGGACAAAAATATTGTTAACATTGAGTGGTTAGGAGTTACAATGGTAGCAAACCCGTACATTTGTATAGTGTGTCACTGTGTTTACCTGATCACACTTATTCCTTTCAATCTGACCCTGTGAGAGATGGAACAGGTGATCTCTACATCCTGTAAATGAGGAGCTAGACTCAAACAAGTAACGGGTTTTATTTAAAATCCTAAAGTTAACAAGAGGGAGAGCTGGAGGTATGGTGACTAACCATTTTGCTTAGAGAAGCCAGGATTCTGGGGACAGTGGACTTCCATTTTAACACTGAGGGGGTTCCTAGCTTGTGAGGCTTCCTTTGTTAAAACTAGGAAAGTCCTGGACAATTCAGGACAAATTAGTCACCTTAGCTAGAGGAAGTCTGACCTCAATCCTCTTTCTCTTCTGGAAAACTTCAGAGTTCATTGGTCTGTTTCAAAACTTTGGTTTACTCAATGTACCTTTGGTCTCTCAGCTGGAAAACTGAGGCTTAAAAGGTTGAAGTATCTTGCCATGGATTTCCACTGCACACAACAAAAAACATGATTTATCCTCAGTTTTTTGAATTGCACTCTTCCTTCCCATGAAACCTCTGTGCCAGGGGAACACTGAACCTCAGAACCTACAGTTAAAATTTATAATTAATCAGAGAAAAAAAAGTAGTTTGTAATGCACAGCTTTCATTTGGAAACAAACTACATTATCTACACATTGTTCGGTCTCAATGAAATATTTGTGCTGCCACAGGCCACTGCATATCAATAGTTTACACTGTGAGCTGCAAATTAATTCCAGTAGAAGCCTTAATGTCCAGATTCTCATTTTTCACTGCCATCTATACTTTTGATGTCAAAAGCTCTGCATCTAACCTACTTTCCATCAGAATGCTGTCCTAGCATAAAGTGACATCATCAGGAGTCTTGAAAAATACTGAGGTCTGGCATTGCATATAAAGTGGGGCTCAGAAAACTAACATTTTGGATCCAGTAATGCCACTGGAAATCACCTGTTGATGAGAACAACTGGAAAGGAATGGACTTGATAAAATGCAATTAATTTGCAACTTTGGTTTCTCTGATTATGTCAGTGACAGGAGCAATTTTTGACATGTTTGGTTCAGAAGATATTGTTTCTAAATGATAAACATAGATTTTTAAAAAAAAATTAAGAGAGAAGGACAGATACCAGATGTTTGCATATATAGGTGGATTAGGAGGAACTTAACAGAGGACCATGGTGGGGAAGAAGGGGAAAAATAGTTGGGGAGAGGGAGGGAGGCAAACCATGAGAGACTCTTGAATGCTGAGAATAAACAGGGCTGATGGAGGTGGGGGAGAGGGAAAGGGGGGTGATGGGCATGGAGGAGGGCACTTGTTGGGATGGGCACTGGGTGTTATATGGAGACCAACTTGACAATAAACTATTTAAGGAAAAAAAGGAAAAAAAATTAAGAGAAAATCCAACTAATAAACACTAATTACATGGAAACATTGAGACAAGAATGATTAAAGTCAGATCTCCTCTCCTTGGGGCACCTGAGTGGCTCAGTCATTTGAGCAACTGACTCTTGATTTCAGTTCAGATCATGATCCCAGGGTTGTGGAATCGACCCATGCGTTGGGCTCCATGCTGAACATGGAGTCTACTTGGGATTCTCTCTTTCTCTCTCTCTCTCCCCCTCTACCTTGCTCTCTCTCTCTCTCTCAAATTAAATAGATAGATAAATAAATAAAAGCCAGGTCTCTTCAATAAAGAAATAAAGATCTTTTTAAAAGTTTATTTATTTATTTTGAGAGAGAGAGAACACAAGCAGGGAAGGGGCAGAGATAGGAGAGAGAATCTCAAGCACGCTCAGCACCATCAGCACAGAGCCTGATGCAGTGTTCAAACTCAGAAACTGTGAGATGGTGACCTTAACCAGCTGAGCCTTCCAGACACCCAAGAAATAAAGATTTTTATTGCATTCTGCTTTTTTAAGAAACAAATCCAGGTATAAATCTAACAAAACATATAAGAAATTGTATGCTGAAAACTATAAAATACTGATAAGAGATTAAAAATGTAAATAATGTAAAAAATGTAAATAAACAGACAAACTGTGTTCATGAAATGGGGGGTTTAACATATTAATATCAAGTCCAGTGCAATTTTTATCAAAATCTCAAAAAGAAATTTTATAGATATAGACATGATGATTTTAAAGTGTATATGGAAATACAAAGGAACATAGCTAAAATAATTTTGAAAAAGAAGACTAAAGTAGAAGGAAAAATACCCTGTCACATTTTATGACTTATTATGGAGCTACAGTAATAAAGACTGATACTGGTGGAAGGAGAGACATACAGATAATGGAATAAGAGGACTTCGAAATAGATTTACATAAATATATACCGCTGATTTTTGACAAAGGGACAAAAGTAATTTAATGGAGGAAATACAGCTTTTTCAGAAAATGGTACTAGAACAACTGGACATCAACAGGCAAAACAAGCAAAAAAAAAAACAAAAACCCATGACTGAACCTTCATAATTTTATTTAAAAACCCAAAATGCATCACACACTTAAATATAAAAGTAAAGCTAAACACTTCTAGGAAAACAAAACAAAGAGAGAATATTTGGGATCTATGGGTAGGTAAAAAGTTCTTAGACTTAACACCAAAAGCACAATTTGTAAAACAAACAAACAAAACTAATAGGCTTTCATATAAATCAAACTTTTGCTCTGAAAATGATCCTGTTAAAAGGCTGAAAGACAATATACAGAGTGGGAAAAAAGGATCTGCAAACCACATATTCAACAAAGGACTAGTATCTAGTATATTTGAAGAATTTACAAGAATGAAAAGGGAAAAAAAAAATCCAATTACAAAATTGGAAAGAGATTTGAGAAGATACTTCAGTGAATAAGATATAAAGATTGAGGTGCCTGGGTGGTTCAGTCAGTTAAGCATCAGACTTTGGCTCAGGTCATGATCTTGTGGTTCATGGGTTCGAGCCCCTCGTCGGGCTCTATGCTGACAGCTAGCTCAGAGCCTAGAGCCTGCTTCAGATTCTGTATCTCCCTCTCCCTCTGACCCTCCCCTGCTCAGGCTGTCTCTCTCTCTCTCTCAGAAATAAATAAAGCATTAAAAAAAAGAAGATAGAAAGATGTCCAATAAACACATGAAAGGATTTTCAACATTATTAGTCATTAGGAAAATGCAAATAAAAACAACAATGAGGTATCATTGTCTCTATTCAGAATGGCTAAAACAAAGAATAATGATAATACCAAATGCTGTCAAGCTATAAAGGATGCAGAAAAATTGAATGTCTCCTACCTTGCTAGAAAGAATGTCAAATGGTAGTCTGGGAAATAGTTTGACTATTCTTAACAAGCTAAATATGCAACTATCAGATGGCCCAACAATTGCACTTTTTGACATTTATCCCAGAGAAATAAAAAAACTTATAAAAACAAAAAACAGACCAAAAAACCTTATCTTCTCACAAAACCTGTATGCAAATGTTTATATCAGTTTTATTTGTAATAGCCAGAATTGGAAATAAGTCAGATATCATTCAACAGGTGAATGATTAAACAAGCCATACCATGGAGTACTACTCAGCATTAAAAAGGAACAAACTATTCTAGGAATCTTCAGAAAATTACACTGCACGATAGTGTCAGTCCCAAAAGATTATATAATATAATCCCATTTGTATAATATTCCTGAAATGACAAACATTATAGAAATAGGGAACAGAACAGTGTTTGCCAGCAGTTATGTAGGGAGTAGGGGCAGGAGGGACATAAAAGTGGCTATAAATGGGAAACATGAATGACCCTTGTGGTAATGGAAGTGTTCTGTATCTTGACTCTTATCACTAGTAATATCCTGGTTGTGATACTGAAAGATAATTTTCCAACTTGTTCCCATTGGAGGAAACTGGGTAAAAGGTACATAGAATTTCTCTATTATTTTTCAAAACAACATGCAACTCTATCATTATCTCAAAATGAAAAAAAAAAAAAAAAAAAANAATCTTAGAACATGTTTCATAGTATAAGTAGGTGATGTCTTGGGTGATTTTGGTCACTCAGAATTTGCTGTGAGTTATTTTTTACTTACAATTAACTGAGTAAAGCAGTTTACCCTCCATTGTATGGATGGGCCTCATCTAAGAAGTTGAAGGCCTTCTGAGAAAGGATTGAGGTACCCCAGGAATTTCATTTCCTGATCATTTTCAGACCTAAGACTGCAACATCAACTCTTCCTTGCATCTCCAGCCTGCTGGCCTGCACTACAGATTTTGGGCTTACCAGTCCCTGCAACTGTGTGAGCCAATTTCTTTTTTTTTTTTTTTTTTTTTTTTTTTTTTTTTGGNCGACTAAGCCACCCAGGCGCCCCTGTGTGAGCCAATTTCTTAACAACAATCTCCTCTCTGTCTCTGTTTCTATCGCTGTCTCTGTCTCTGACTCCATATCCCATTGATTACATTTCTATGGAGAACCCTAACTAATAGAAAGCAACCTAAGGGGAACTTTTGTGAAAATAAATATTTGAACTCTCTCATTTACCTCTGTGATTGCAATGTCTACTCTTTCTCTGAGGCTACCCCATCCCCTGGCACACACATGCTCTCTTGCAGGTGAGTTCTTTTGGGTCAGGAAATGACTTCATTTGGATTAGAAAACAGTCATCTCTGAGGAATTTGATCATCCACAGCCAACACTTGGAGTATGGAGAAGGCCAGTTATTCTCTAGAAGTATTGATCTTTTTGTCAGATTTTTCTAAATAGCTTTCTGAGTTCAGTAATATTTCTTTAGGGAAAGAGTAAGTCCTCTAAATAATCAAAGTTACAGAAGGGATTATTTTGACAGGATGCAAGACAGGAGTAGAATGGGAAAGATCAACCAGGCATGTGTTTTTTTTAAGACATGTGCACGTGAACACACATTCACAGTTGTGAGGACACAGGAGGAGGAGATGCTGTACAATTAGCTAAGGCCTTGAGAAAGAACTATTTTAAAGTGAAGGACACTTCTTCTTGAAAGAAAGAAAAACACACAGGGCTATATACAAAAACCAAGAGATCCAATAAGTGTATTTCATTTAAATGCGGATGCTCTCTCTTCTCTAGTAGGTGGCAGTAAAGGTTATGTGTATATTTACATATATATATATATATATAAACAAAATGTTGCTAAGAAACATCTTGCTTCCAGATCATCTTGCCAGTTGGTTCTGAAAGAAAAAAAGTCAGGCAACTCTGGAAGAGTGGGTAAGACAACAAAATCAAGAGGGATTTTATCCATGAAATAATTGTATAAATACACATTCCAGAACTCATGTATCCGTATAAATGTTTCCTTCAAGCTGACTGCTTTGTGTATGGGTATCATGGGTAGAGGAATAAATGGTTATACTAACTACGTTTTGGCTCCTTTTTGGGAATCATAGCTCCAAGCAGTTTACAAATAATGCCAGAGTGGTGGTCCCATTATTTATTGTATGATGTACTACAAAGAGTATAGATTTGGCAATTAGTAACTTCCATGGATCTTTGTTTCCTCATCTGTAAAATGAATCTAACACATAACTTCACGGTGTTATGGTGATAGCCATAGATAATGATAGTTTTGAGTGCTTACATCAGGCACTGGTCTCAACTCTTGATACACATTTGGTTGAACCTCACAATGCCATGTAGTATGTACTATTAACAATCTCCATTTAACAACTTGGGAAAATGAGGCTTTACACAGTTAAGTTTATCCAAGAGCACAATTCAGTAATTGGCAGAGCCAAGAGTTAATTCCAGTTATCTCTGACTCCTATCCTAAGTTCATATTCTTAATCACTGTATCATAATTTCTCTCACTAATTAAATTGACCAAAAGTGCCTTTTATGCTGTAGACATATAGTAGATATTCAAAATTAATACATATCATCTCTGCTCTCTTTTAGAAGCCCATGGATGGTTGACTTGATTTATGAATGATTCTTTTCAAATGTAAAAGTGACTGGAAGCAATGATCAGCTTTAGGTAAATTTCTGTGTGATGGACTCTGAAACAAGATACCCAGGCAATTAAGGCAATTCAAACTGCACACAAGTAAACATAGGTAGGCAAGTCTACTTAGCTTTCCATATGCATACCTTTGCAAACAAAGATGGAAAAGTCCTCCTTCCTTTCACCTCCTCTACTAAGAGTTTGGCAATATAAATGTTTCTAATTCAGGGGATCATTCTACTCACTGGATCATGTAATTAGGTCCCTTTTATGTTTTGGGCTGCTCCCTGGCATTATGCATTTGTAACCTTGGTCATCTGGAGACGACTCCAGTGCATATTGCTGTGTCAAGAGAAGGAAGATCCTGGAGTCACATCTTTTAAAACTGGAGACACTTCATCTGTGACAGGAGTTGGGAAGTGGGAGGTATTTTATATCTTAGAATCTGGATTGATTTCACTATTGTTAAAAGGAATTGCAAGAGTAAATTCTAGGATATTTGATGTGGTTTGCATAATAAATAAACAGTACTCCCCAGAGGAACGGATGCCTCATCACCTGGAAAGGACATCAGGCTAGAGGAAAACTCTGCTTCTCTTGTGTGAAGGACTGATGGTCTACAGGTAAGCCAGATATGGTTGTACTAGTTTACGGCCAGCAATCCCTGACTAGTTAGTACCTGTGCCTTACCAGTTGTTAATGTTTCGAGTATGAGTAATACTAGTGGTACTTCTGTTGTTAAAGACAGAATGGAGCCCAGATGAGAGTAGATTACTGGCTATAAAAAGGTGGTTGAGCTGTAAAACATGAGGACTTTCAGGACAATGACAATTACATCTGACCTGTTAATTTACCTCTATTCTGCCACAGAAAATACAGTCCTTTTTTAGATTAGGAAAACAACTCCATATTCCCCTTGTTCTCACTTTAGAGCACCGAGAGAAAGCCATTGCTACTTATGGTCAAAAAACCCCCAAAAACATTGGTTCAAGAAACAGTTTATAGCACTAGCACAGCAGACCACCAGAAGACTGGGAGCCATACTGAGGGAGGAAGGGAACCAAAACATATTGTGTGAATCACTGAGAAAACAGAAGCAGCATGCAATTGTGATGCACACCATCCACGATTCTGGTTAATTCTCTCCAACCAAAATCAGAAAGTGAACATGAGGAATTTTAGATTCAGGTCATTTGGGGACTTTAGAATGTATATATTGCAGATTAGCTAATATTTGTAGCTTTTTTTTTTTAATTGCAATGCAACTTATTTTTAAACCAATATGGTTTAAATTGGGGATGCTATAATCAGCATACTCTGGTGTCCACTAGCATTATTTTATCATCTATCTGAGTGGATGCTCAAACCCAATAAAAGATGTCATTTCATAAAGTAACTTGGGCCATGGTCAAGCATGCTGCCCAAATCCTGCATTGTAAATCCAGTCCAAGTCACTTAAAAACCATGAGTGACGTGACCAGTATGAACTGATAGTGATATATCAGCCTCTGTCTCAATATCATCCAGGAAATTACATGGTGCCCCTCATTAATCTATTCTTCTAGTTCTTTTTTCTCAATGCCACTGATGTCCTTTGTGTTCTCTGTTGTGCCTTTTTGTTACCAAAAGGTACCATAGTAAGTGATCACCAAATGAGACCTATTTAAAGATGATAAATCATACTTATTGAAAAGTCATGAAACATTTATTCCATTTTGGATCTTCAGAGGCTATTACTGTACCTTCTACATGTCAGTTTATATCCCTGAATATTAATTCTCTCATCTATAAAAATGTGGTTCAATTAGCCTGTTCAAAGAGCTCATGATTCTAATGACTGTAACTATGAACTGCTTCCCTCTGGGAAATACAGAATCAGTATTACGGGGACTTGGAACATGAGAGAATTTGGAGATGATTGACTGAATCTAGAAATGGAACCAACAAGAACTAGTTTCTGAGAAATTTTGAAGCCAAATAGTATAAAGTATTAACAACAAATGTGATTGTGATTTAAAAGCTAAATCAAGAAGACAATGAAGAACAATAGGGTTACATGCAAGATCAGTCTTTTTATACTTTCCTAACTCTGCTTTCTACTTGTGACCTTTGACTCAGATGTCATGACTTTTAGCAATAGCCCTAAACAAACTCCTTAACAAGGTGTAATCACAGCAAAACAAAACAACAAACAAAATGTACAGAGAAAAAACAGTTAAGTTCTTCAAGAGGCTCCCATACTTACTTGGACTCCATAGGACAAAAAAGAATTGTATTCATTCACTCATTTATTCATTTAACAAATAAGTACTGATTAATTACTGTGAGCCTGGCATTGTGCCAGGTGTGGAGGTCATTGAAATGAACAATTACTTCTACTGTATAAATCTTGGTCCAGCTAGGGCTACAGAGGAGCCCACAAGTAGATAAATGCAATGTATTAAGTATTGTGAAAAGAGATATCAAATATGGCGTGACAGCCTGCAGGAAAAGCACATAATCTAGATAAATAATTCTCTATCAGGGGTGATTTTGCCTCCCTAGGAACATGTGGCAAAATATGGAGACCCACTTGGTTGTCACAATTTTGGGACTGAGGATGGTGACTGGTATCTAGTAGGTAGAGGCCAGGGATGCTGTTAACCTTCCTACAATATGCAGAGCATCCGCCTGTGTCAGAGAATTATACACTCCAAACTGTCAATAGTGTCAAGGTGAGGAACCCTGGTATAGATGTAAGGGGTTATGGAAGGCTTCTTTGAGGAAGTGATATCCAGTCTGAGAGGTGAGGGAGGAGTAGGTGTTAGCAATTCATTGAATTTAGCAAGAAGGAGTTGTTAGTGACCTTGGCAGGGAGCAGTTGGCAATGGTTGGAGGAGTGAGTGGGAAGTGAGAATGTGAAGAGCTAGAAACATTTCTTTGAAAAAGCTTGGCTAGGAAGGAGACAGATCGTGCAGAAGCCAAAGTGGGGTGGGATGCTGATGGGTAATTATATTTTGTTTGGTTTGGTTTTAAAGATGGACATGATTTGAACATGTGAAGCGCTGGTGGGAGAGACAAGTGGAGGAGGAGATATTAAAAGTACAAGGGTAAAGGGAGAATTGAGTGAGGCCTCCGTATATTACACAATTCCATTTACATGAAATGTTCAAAACACACATAAGTATAGAGACAAGAGGTAGATTAGTGATTGCCCAGGGCTGGGGGTTGGAAGTGGGTAGGTTGGAGTAACAGGTATGATTATTTTGGAGAGGGGTGAGCGTTTTGCAAAATTGATTGTAACGATGGTTGCACAACTGTATAAATATACTAAAAACCATCACATGGTGCCCTTTAAGTAGGATGATTGTATGGCATGTGAGGTATGTTTAAATAAAGCTGTTATTTTAAAAAATGAGAGGGAGAAAGAGGGGGTAGGGAGAATGTGATTCACCAGAAGGGGGAAGTGATGAGTTTTACGTAAGAGAAGGGACAGCTTTCAAGTGACGCGAAAGAGAGTATCTGATGGGTCCAGGTGAAGACTGCACCTTAAGGTGGCTGGAATTTGAAAGAATCCAATGACTTATGTGCATGCATGTGAAGTAAAGATACAGGACAGGAGATCAGCTGAGGGTGCATTAAGAAGTGGTAAAAGGTCTGAGAACAGTACACAAGGTTAATTGTTGCCACAAAGAAGAGAGTGATGAGTAAGGAGGCAAAAGATTTGCCAAGCGGCACCATGAGAATAGTTGACTGTGGAGACTGTGGGTTTATTGTAGTCCCATCTGCCAGGTACTGTTCCTTCCATCAGTAGGCTCGCGGGTGTAGTAGTCAGACAATAGGCAGTAGTTATGAATGACTCAGATTCCAGGTCCCCTCGGGGACAGTATGGAAGTATGGTGGTGGGGTGTGATGAGGATAACAGGGTAGGATTGAAGTCGTAATCCATAAATCTTAACTGGGGTAAAGTATGATGTGAGAGCACTGAATTTTACTTGTGCAGTAGGCCAGTTTCTTACAGCATATTATGCTACCATCACACCAAGAATCATAATAGTTCAGGTTTCCATGGTGCATTATCATTTATAGAGCATGTTTGCGTATTTTGTTTTCTTTCCCTAATAATGATGTCCGTGTTTCATATCTGTTGTTATTTATGCATGCAATCATTAGAAAATATGGAAAAGGACTCTATACTTTTGCCCCGTGCATCTAACCTCCTAACACTTAACACACAGACATATAGGCGCACACACACACAGTTGTAACCAAAGCAAGCATATTATAAATGAAATATAAGTTTTGCTGAGCAGAGATGACTTAAATGAGCTCAGAACGTGGTCACAAATCACCTACATTTAAATGCCAGTAACATCTCTTCAAGTTGTATAGATTAGGGCGAGTTATTTAAACACTCCTGACCTTGACTGATTAATATTTATAACAAGTGTATGTTACCTATCCTAACTTGTGCTTATTTGTAGGTGTTTCCCGGAAGGTTTGCTGCTCAGCAGCATAGATTACTCTCACATTACTCTCCTAGCTGCTGCCTTGCCACGTGTTCTAGGAAATACATTATTTTTAACCAAAAGCAATTGTAATACAGCATTAAGATACATATCAATTGAGCAAGTCTTCTCTGAACATTTCTTAGATCATCAGCCTTGCTCCAAAGCTCCTGTGTCTCTGCAGCAAATGATGCATAGCTGTCATTGACCCAAGATCAGGCCTTCAGTGTGTAGTCAAGAAAAGGAAGTCCAAGCTGGTGCTGTGCTGGTGAGGTGATATATTAAGCTTGATACCCTGATCCTGACTTCTCTGAACTGTTTCGGTATAACAGTTTTACAGAGTCTGTAGAACTGGAATGTGCTCATGTAACAGGAGCCAGGGTCTTTGTTGGTGAGTTCAGGCTTGTAACATCATTGCCCTTTCAGTCAAGGGAAAGAATGATAAGGGTGGTGGATTCAGCTATGGGCATGGCTTTGGAAAGCAAGGCCAGGGAGGGGTTAGCCGCAGCCATGGGGATACTGGGCAGTATTCTAAGCAAACAGCCTTGGTCTCTAACGAGGAGCAGAAGGTCACAGTCCTAGAATACAGAATGGAGACGCATGTCCCAATTTGTTGTCTTTTTATGCTGCCTTCTAAATTCTTTGCACTAAAAACTACCATAATTTCCCAGTTATAGAAACTCACTTTTGGAACTATAGGGTACATGTGTCTTCCCAGGCATTTAAAATAACTAATGGGAACCTTTGTGTCTCCATGTGGTTGTATGTGTGTCCTCGAAAGTTGAAAGAGCCCTCATGGAATAAAGTGTGTGAAATACTTTGTAAAAGCCAAAGCATTACAAACTTAAGGAATTATTATTTCTTTAATTGAATTGAATCTTCCATGTCTCTACTTCACTTTCTCTGTGCCATCCTCCCCATCCCCATGCTTAGCTAATTGTCATAATCTCCTCTACTGTGTTAACTAAAAATATCTAGAGGTATTATCTCTCCCTGGGGTGTCTGGATATATATCCTCATATTTATCCAATTAGAACGATTATTCTTTTAAAATAATGAAAGTAATATATACCTCTTATAAAAATGGGGAAAGACAGGAAACAGTGAAAACAACAAAGTTATTTGTCATCCTGCCATATCAAGATAATCATTTTTATGCCATTTTTTGGTTCATTTTACTAGTGATACCAGGAAATAAAAACATATATTTTACACATTTTGATCATCCTCCATATTAATTTTTAATATTGCTTTTACATTTTAAACTATATGGAGAGAATTTTATCTTGTGATTAAATGTTCCTCAAAAATTACTTTAAGGGCTTCATCATGGAGCATAAATCACTTTAAAGCTAATTCTCATACCAATGGATATTTTTATTGTTCCCAATTTTCATTATTTTTTAAAGCTAATTAACATTTTATCATAAAGCTTTGATTTGTTTTCTTAAATTTCTACTTATCTTCTTAGGATCATGTCTCCAAATTGTATTACAAGTTAATGGGATGTCAAATGTGTGTGTTTAGTGGAACACTCTTTAAGGTATAAATGACCTAGTCTGGAATGTAAACTTTTAGACGTTTCCTCAGGAACAGCAATGAAGAGAATGTGTGGTAATGAAGGTCTCTTATGTTGCTGTAGTCACATCCTACCCACCAAACAAAGCATCATATGTGTCCTTGGCATTTTCAAGTTTATATGCCTTAACTGAAAGGTTTACATGTGTTCTTTAATAACACTGTACTTCCTTGATATGGCTTCAAACCTTCTCAACCTATTAGTTCACTTCAGATAAATTTTTATGAGCACTTGGTCTATATATCAACCCACAAATTGCACCATCTTCTCCTTTGTAAGACATTTAATCCCTCCACCACTGAGAGTGTATGGATGTGCATTATTTATTATTTGTAGCTTATACTATGTGCTCTTAGACTTATGGCTCCTAACGGTGATAAAATATGTTATTTGTTTATGTAGTTGTCTCAGGCTAGGTTTAGAGACTACATATCAACAGAGTAAATACTATCTTCAAAGTATCTTTTTGACTATTATTATATCTGTATTTTGATATTGCATTGATGATTTTCAATTGTTCAAGGTTAAAGAGCTTCATCTTTCTTTTCCCCACAGAGTCCTGAACCACTTATCTCTTCCCCACACACTGTTTTATATAGTATAAACTTCAGTAAATAAAATGTGGGAAAATGGGAATGTGATGTTCTTAACCTGTTCTTTATTTTATGATGGCTCTACCAAGGTAAGTGTTAGGGTTTGGCTGCTGAAACCTGTTGCCTCTTGAGTAAACACTCCATATCTAACTCTTTGGCTGACATTTTTCCTTTTCCAAGACTGGTTCTGCCACAGAACCCAGCAGGTTAATCATGCTTTACCTATTCATGCATAGGTAAAATACATTTAAAATGATTAGTGGAGTAGGTACAAATACCTTAAATATGGTAGTATGATGTTCTCTCCATGAGATACTTATGGCTAAACAAAATTTTGCTTTTGTTTCTATTTCTATATTGTCTCAAATAGAACTGTGACTTGTGTTTCACAATTTGGTTAATATATTACATCTACCTTTGAGAGTTCTATCTTACTTAGTCAGTTACGACTTCTTTTTCCTAATGGGCTAATGGATTATTGTGTGAGGTTGTTAATTGTATACAAGTAGGACAGCCAAGAGTCCAAGTGGACCAGCATCTCATTCTACTTATATGAGTAGAGAGCAGCTTCCTTTATGTTTACCTGGGCATTTGAATAATGCTGTCTGCTTGTGTCTCCAAATTCAATTCTGTGATCCAGGGTATATATTCCTGCACTGGTTTTAATAATTCAGTATCTGCTGATCCTTGTTCTATTTCAGTCCTCATAATATGGCAGGATCACAAAGACCAATCATGCTGATACTGAGGAATCATGTCCAATATTAGCATTTTAGCCCAGGTTAGTAACAGAAAGACTTTAGAGAATCAGTTAAGTCTAGTCCATGGCATGAATCGAAGTTGAGTTAGGCCACAGCCAGACAAGGAATTAAAGTGCCAGCTCTGACTAATCTGAGCAAGGCTGTGCCTGAGGATGAGTGTCCTAGGGCAGGACTGAAGGCTAAAACTACAGGAGTTGACAAGTAAATATGCTGAATTTGGGAGAGCCCAGGGGCAGATTTAAACCATGATTCTTGGACTCCACTTTGATATGGTAAAACAGCCTATGAATTTTGAAGTCCCATGCTCTGTGAAAATCCTCAGCTGGTCTTGAAGGCACTCTATTGAACCCAATGCTCTCAGCCCAGAGCCTAGTATTTCCTCTTTGAGTCAAAGTAGGGTCAAACCAACAGATGGAAGACTGTAGTGGCTTTCACCTCCTAGACTGCTTGGTTTGAAGCTTGACCGCCAGTGCTTTATCTCTAAATTTGACAGAAAACTCTAGATGAAGTTATGGTAATAAATGAAGACAAACTTAAATGAGAGGAAGTAGAGGCTATTTTGAGTTTGCTACAGCAAGCTAGTCAACTAACCATTGTTTGTGTTTGATAGAGACTCAAAGACAGGCATGAATGAAAAAGATTTTTAGCTGAAAACAAGAGAGAAGGTTTTAAGTGTGCTTTCATTGGAGGTTGCTGGCATGAGGAAGCTGGAGTCAGGCTAAGTAGCAGCAGGAATCCTACTTGATTGGTAATAGAGCAAATATAACCTTCTTATTTGGTCCTAAGGTGGCAAAATGAGCAAAAATTAGGGAAACTGGCAGTCATTTGCCGAATCCTGACTGTTAGGGGCAAATTGCTGCAGAGATTGTGTTTTGGGTTCCTGGTAGGTGCTGTAGAGTGTTATTGTCAAATATGGTCTGGCCATTGTTCATTTGCATATTCAGTCTCTCAATGTAGATATATTCTAAAATCTTGTCAGGCAATTTTGGTGTATTCATATTTTAGCATGAATTAATTTCAGTTAAACTAGTTCAATGCTAATGATAAAATCTGCCTTCAATAAGTTTATAATCCCATTGGGGAATAAATAAGCATTAAATGATAAGTTCCACAGGAAAAAATGCTCTAGAAATCCAAATATGAGCTACCATGCCTAATTTTTTTTTGAGTGGATAGATTTTAAATTCAAGCTGAGCCTTTAAGAATGTGAGAACAGCTTTTTAAAGTTTTTTAAATGTTATTTCTGAGAGAGAGAGACAGCACGAGCAGGGGAGGGTCAGAGAGAGAGGGAGACACAGAATCTGAAGAAGGCTCCAGGCTCTGAGCTAGCTGTCAGCACAGAGCCCATCGCAGGGCCCGAACCCAGGAACCGTGAGATCATGACCTGAGCCCAAATTGGATGCTTAACTAACTGAGCCACCCAGGTGTCCCAAGAACAGCTTTTTAAAGTGGGGAAAATATGGTTATGGGATGAATAAATCCCAGGAATAAAAGGGCCTGCATGGGGAATATTGTCCGTGATACTGTGATAACATTATATGGTGACAAATGGTAGCTACACTTGTGGATGAGCACAGCATAACGTATAGATGTATGGAATCACTATATTGTATATCTGAAACTAATGTAACATTGTGTGTGAACGCTTTTTATTTTTATTTTTATTTTATTTATAAAAAAATAAAACTAAAAAAAAAAAAGTCGGATGAGAGAGCTGGGGATATGGCCTCAGGGTTGAGTACAGTTGAGTAAAGTAAAAGCCCAGACAAATTAGCTAACTTGATTAGGTTTGTATTGACCCAGGCTATTCTTTGTTTTGAATTCTCTTACGGTTTCCTGACTCCTACACTGAGACTCCTTGTTCTGGATTCCATCCCCTCTTCATGTTGTTTATCTCCTATCCCCATCACCACATGTCATTTCTATGAAATTATGCTATATTGTAAGGTTTC
Organism: Crocuta crocuta; assembly: GCF_008692635.1. NCBI lineage: Eukaryota > Metazoa > Chordata > Mammalia > Carnivora > Hyaenidae > Crocuta > Crocuta crocuta. Next base: position 3,322,976 of record NW_027529669.1, read on the forward strand.
AATATACAATATTGCTTAAGTATATTCTTATCAAACTGTTCCTAGAAAGAACTTGAAGAAGAGGTCTTCAAAGCATTCCATTAGTGCAAGGTCCAGATTGTAAATATTTTTTGGCTTTGCCAGTTCATACAATCCCTGTAACAACTACTGATCTTTGCCACTATAGCACGGAAGCTAAGACAAATGGGTGTGAACAGATTTGGCATCAATATGCTAAGTTTGGCCTGGGTTGGCTGGCTGATTCCTGTGTTAACAGATGGAAGTTTTCCAAGAGAGATTGGCTTTGTTAAAACAGAAGTGGGAGTTGAGAGAATGCCATAGCATTGGAGGCATTCCAGGAAGATACCAAATATAAGTACCTGTTACCCTCATGGAATGTAATCTTGGCACTTTCCTATTACTAAGAAAATACACAGTTCATTATTGAGAAAAACAAAGACTTAGGATATTCTTCTCTTATGAAAACTACACTTAATTCAGTTACATTCAACAAATGTTCCCTGGGCCCTTACTGCTCTTGTGGAAGAGAAGGACATAGTCTTGCCTGTAAGAATCTTATAGGCTAATAGTGGGTTAAGACAAGAAGCAGGATGCAAGTACAAACACAGTTTATGGGCACATTTATGGTAAGGAGAAGTTAGGCAAGTGTGCCATACCTTTCTTTTCCTTCATGAACATTTCAGATGGAATTTGGAGTTTAGGTAGAGTTAATGAGTGAAAACATGGAACATTAAGGGTTTAGGCAAGAAAGCCAGAGCATGCTGTGAGAAATAGTTTATCATCTGCTTTAAATTCCTCCCAGGTCTCTTAAATTTATCATGTCTCAAATCTTCCTCTTACTTTCCCCCTATATCTTCTTTCTCCTATTTTACCAGTACCAATATTGCTGGGGTATATTCTTACCATACTGTTCCCAGAAAGAACCTGAAGAAAATATCTTTCACTGTCTCAAACGTTGTTCAAACTTGAAGCCTAACGTGACTGTTTTCTTCCACCTATCTGTATGTTTTCTCTAAAATTTAAAATATGTTTCTAATTTCTCTGCTTGTCTCCATCTGTGTTTCTAGCCCATGGGTCCCAAGCACAGTTGCATCATGCGTAGACTGCTGAGAAAATCCCTAATGATTCTTAGTACTCCTCCTCTTGCTCAGTTCTCATCCCTTCCTAACATTGCAGTCAGAATACTGTGTTTTAAATCATAAAATGGAGCATTTCAATGCTCTACTTAAAACCCTTAAGAGCTTCCAATTATGTTCAGGCATCCAGACAACCTTTTAGTTCTTAAAATTTGCTGCAGCCTCTCCTGCCTGAGGGCCTTCCAACGTATTCTCCCTGCTCTTTGGACAAATTTTATTTCTATTCTTTCCAGGGTTGATTCTTTTGCATCTTTTAAGCCTCAGCTTAATTTTTTTTAACTTCTCAGGGACTGCTGTCCTGATTACCTTATCACTAAACTGTTTGTTCTTGGATTTTATAACAGGTATTGCTTAACTCTTTATGTTTTATTTATTTTTTATTTGAGAATAGTTGACACACAATATTGCATTGGTTTCAGGTGGACAACATAGTGATTCAACATGTTTATACATTATGTTAACATTCACAAGTGTAGCTACCATCTAACCCAGTATGTCACTATTACAATAGAACTGAGTTATATTCGTGTCTTTATTTTCCTGATCTGTTCATTCCATAACTGGAAGCCTTTACCTCTTCTCCCCTTCACTCATTTTGCCCAACCCTCCGCTCTGGCAATCATCAATTTGTTCTCTATATTTATAAGTTTGATTCTGCTTTTTGTTGTTTATTCTTTTTCTCTTTCTTTCTTTCTTTCTTTCTTTCTTTCCTTCTTTCCTTCTTTCCTTCCTTCCTTCCTTCCTTTTCAATTCTACTTTTGAATGAAGCCACATAGTATTTGTCTTTCTCAGTCTGACATATTTCACTTAGCATAAACCCTCTAAACCCATCTATGTAATCCCAAATGGCTCAATTGCATTCTTTTTTATGGCTGCAAAATATTCCATGGTGTATGTATACCTCATCTTCTTTATGCATTTGCCTATTGATGGACACTTAGGTTGCTTCCATATCTTGGTTCTGATAAATAATGCTTCATGGATACGTATACCTTTTTAAGTTCATGTTTTCATTTTCTTTGGGTAAATACCCAATAGTGGAAATTGGATCATATGGTATTTCTATTATTTTTTATTTTTCTGAAGAAACTCCATACTGTTTTCCACAGTGGCTGTAACAATTTACATTGCCACCAACAGTGTATGAGTGTTGCTTTTTATCCATATTCTCACCAACACTTGTTTCTTTTCATTTCGATTTTAGCCATTCTGACAGGTAGAGGGTGATATCTCATATAGTTTGTAGTTTAGATTTGCATTTCCCTGATAATTAGTGATGTTGAATGTCTTTGTATTGCTTAATTCTTTTTAGCCTGGGAGTCTCTGCAGGCAGAAATAGACTATTTGGTTCACCTTAGATATCTACTGAATACAGTGCCTGGCATTTAGTAGGTATTTATTCAGTCATTCCAGAGCTGTTTGTTGCAAATATCCAAGACAGTTGCAAATATAGTTTAAGGTTGTGAGATATTGAGGAATGACACATGTAAATTTGTTAGTCACTTTCATGGGGGTGATTGATAGAGCTATGAAAGTGAATGATATCATCAAGGGAGATGATAGAAAAATTGAGACAGCCTGTAGGGTGCTTTGGGTGACTTTGAGTGAATTGCTTAACCACTTTGTTTCTGTGTTTCTTTGTCCCCTTAAGTCTTGAACTGAAGGTGCAGTCATAGGACCTGACATATAATAGCATCATTGTCGCTTTTCCTTCTCATTGCACACTGCTAGATTCCATGAAATATAAACAAAACTAAATATAAGATTGCATTTATGTCATTTGGGGGAATAGAATCCCAACGAATATTCATTCAACTAGCCCTAATTTATCATCTTCTGTGAATAGCAGGTTTTATGCCAACTTCTGAGGATATTTAGAAAGACAGAAAGGAGTTTATGGTTTGGAGAAGCTTACAGTCATATAATGTGATGAGCATGAGGGTGCAATATAAACATACAGAAAAGTGTTCTGCTCTTTTTAAGAACTTAGATATTTCAATGTCTTTGTAAAGAGTAAATGCTTTACTTAGGCATTTACTAGGATGTGATGGGGGACAGTTTATGTAACTCTTCTGAACTTCACTTACTCATGTGTAGAGTGAAGACAGTAAGAATCACATCTTTCAAGGTTGTTGTTGGGTGTCAAATGGATTAAGGCAAATGACTTGATACATTCTAAAGGGATTTTGGCAAGGACTTACCAATGTAACTCAAAGGAAGTTCTTTTTTTTAAGTTGTTTTTTTGTTGTTTTTTTTTTTTGATAAAGAGTGAGCACGAGCAGGGGAGGGGCAGAGAGAAGGTGAGACAGAATCCCAACCAGGCTCTGCACCATCAGTGAAAAGCCCAATCTGGGGCTTGAACTCACGAACTGTGAGATCGACCTGAGTCAAATTCAAGAATAGAGGCACTTAACCAACTGAGCCACCAGGCAACACATAAAGCAACTGCATTTGGTACAGGACTTACCAAATACTGTCAGCCCAACAGAGGATTTCCAGATCACTGCAAACCCTTATCACCTAAGGTCCCTACCATCATGAAAATTCTTGAGTAAAAATAAAATGATAGCTTTGATTAACTGGAATCTTCAATTAGATGGAATTTTTAGACATGCTGTCCTTTAGAGAATAAAGAAAGTGATAATAAACTGATAATACGGAATCGTCAAGGAAAATAACTCCAAGCTATGTCTTGGAAATAGTTCACATTCAGATCAGTCTTTCATATGTTGTTTTTATTTCGTTTCCATGCCATACAAGGAAAGCATATTTAGAATGGTGCCCTTAGGCAATATAAAAGCATTATCAAAGAACATTTATTTCATGTTTGCTATACATAGAGTATAGCTAAGGAATGAAAATGGGTAGCCATATTTAGCATAGACTTTTTTTTTAGTTTTTCTCCCCTTTGTACCCTCAGACCTGTACTCCCATTCTTTTTTTTTTTTTTTAATGTTTTATTTATTTCTAGGAGAGAGAGAGAGACAGCGTGAGCAAGGGAGGGTCAGAGAGAGAGGGAGTCACAGACTGAAACAGACTCCAGGCTCTGAGTTGGCAGTCAGCACAAAGCCCAACATGAGGCCTGAACCCTCGAACCGCGACATCATGACCTAAGCGAAAGTCGGACGCTTAACCGACTAAGCCACCCAGGCGCCCCTATTTAGCATAGACTTTTGAACAACACAGTCTTGAAAAAGTGCTATACCCATCATCTTTTAGCTAACAATTTTGATTTATCAGCCCTCAGAATTTTAGGTAGTAAGTTTTGAGAGACTGATTTTAGACAGCTTAGAAAAGGAAAAAAAATAAAATCTACATCACTTGATCCCAAATTAGATTTCCTGCTTTTCTTTGAATGCCAGCATGTTTTTTTTTAAATGCATATTAATATTAATGAAAATATTATCATTTAAATAAGTTGCCATTTAAGGATGGCATCTGGGTAAAATAATTATTAGGCAGAACATCCTTGACAAATTAAAGAAAAGCAGTTTTGAAGCGATAGATAACCTAATTTTAATAATCTGACTGCTTTTGTTGGAACTTCTCTGTTAACTCTTGTATTTTTTTCACACTTCAATCACCTGTTATTGTTCCATGAGTATTTATTTTCCTATTTCCGACTTTTGCCTTCTCTTGTAATAATGCCATCTTTGTCATTACCAAGTCTAATTTGAAAGCTCTTGTGAAAGATGTGTATATTTAGAGCAAAGAATCCTGAATTTGGCAAATTCCTAATTGGATCAATATTAAGTGAATTATATTTTGTGGAAGCATGGCAGCAAAATCTAGCCAGTTATTCCAGCAGGTGGCTCCCTAGTACTGCCTGATTTATGGCTGCATCTAAAGGATTGTGAATATAAATAATAAAAATTCAAATGGGGGATTTTAAATGTGCTAGGGTTTCCCCACCTCTCAGATTCGAATGAATGAACTGCAGCCTCAATGACAGTTTGCCACTTGGTTTCACTATTGATACAGTCTCTTCATTTAAGAAGCAAATGGCACAAAGAAGTCTGCTAACAATTCAACAAAGTTACAAGTAAATAATGACCTTTGGGATTGTTGGGGGGGGGGTACTTAATTGCCATTCCATGTTGCATAAATAGGGATAATAAATGGCCTGGGAGTTGTTTTCATCCTGCTTTCTTATTCACGGTTCAAAATATTCTTTCAATACTTTGCATTGTTATGAATCATGAAGAAGAAACAAGAAATGAGAACATGGATTGGAAATCGTATGTTTTTCTTTTTGTGTTGCCTCTGACAAGTAATTTTCTGTCCTTGCCTCAAATCCTTTAATAAAGAAGTTCGCTGGTAATAGAATGTACTTGTACTTTGGTGATTTCTTACCTGATTCGTGGGAGCCAACATGGTAGGGTGGAAAGACTCAGAGAGACAAGGTTAGGGATTTTATTTCAGGTCCAGCAATTATTCGGAGTATAACCTGAGAGAACTACTGAGTTTGTTTTTCATCTGCAAAGTGGAGTTTGCAAATATCAATCCAGAGGATTGTTGGAAAGATCAGAGATTTCTGTAAAATGTTTGGGGTATGTTAGATATTCAGTAAATTGCAGTTAATATTCTCATAAAAGCAATCTTATTTGATCCTTACCATAATTCCATTTTCTTGCAATTTATTATTTCAACTAGCTTTGAAACCTTCAAAGCCAGACACTATTAATTCCATTTACTGATGAGAAAAAAACAAAAAACATAAAGAATCGGAGAGTTTAAGAGACTCACAACCAGCTTGTCAGTGGTCTGGTATTATGCTACTGTTGGACAGAAATCAGAAAATCTGGAGATAAATACTGGGTCAACCCCTTTGTTTCCAATCAAAGAGCTCATTTCATTTTTCATCTCAACAGTTGCTAGTAATCATAGGGATATTTAAGAAAATAAACTTCAGCTTTTGAGACAAAGAAATTGACACAAAAATCTTCACAGATTGATAGCTTTCTAATACTCCCATTTTTTTATTTGCTATTATCTCTTTGAGGATAGCAGGCACTGTTGAAACAACTTACACATGAACTATGTAGGGAACTTCAACCAGCACATTATAGCAGTCTCTGAGGAGGATTTTATGCTATAAATTTTATCTAAAGCAACAAATCCTCCCAAAATAAATATAAGAGCATATAGGTCAGCAACTTTTTCTTTTCAAGTTTATTTATTATTTTGAGAGAGAGAGAGGGCCTGGGTGGCTCAGTTGGTCAAATGTCCACCTTCGACTCAGGTCATGATCAGGTCATGATCTCAGGGTTTGTGGATTCAAGCCCTGTCTCAGGCTCTGCGCTGACAGCTCAGAGTTTGGAGCCTGCTTTAGATTCTGTTTCTCCCTCTTTCTATGCTCCTCTCCTACTGGGGTGCTGGGGTAGGGGGTGGAGAAAACCAGGAGGGGAGAGGAAGAGAGAGAGAATCCAAAGCAGACACTGCACTGAGCACAGGGCAGGGCTCGAACTCACAGACTGTAGGATCGGTCAGTCAGTCCCTTAGCTTACTGAGCCACTCTGTGGCTCTTGCAATTTTTTTTTTTTTAAATGACATTCATGTATCTGAAGAGAGTTTCCCCAATCATCTTATTTTTTATTCTTTTTAAGATTTTCACTATTTTTATTTTTATTCCTATTTTATTTATTTATTTTTAAATTATTTTATTAAAAAAATTTTTTAATGTTTTATTTATTTTTGAGAGAGAGATAGAGACAACATGAGCAGGGGAGGGTCAGAGAGAGAGGGAGACACAGAATCCGAAGACAGGCTCCAGGCTCTGAGCTAGCTGTCAGCACAGAGCCCGAAGTGGGGCTTGAACCCCATGAACCATTAATTCATCACCTGAGCTGAAGCCAGACACTTAACCGACAGAGCCACCCAGGCACCCCATTGCTATTTTATTTATTATTTATTTTATTTTTATTCTTCTTCAACTTTGTAACTTCTTAAAATCTTTTTTAAGATTTACAAGGAGAAAATAAAAGCAACAGACTTTGGGGTTTCAGAGAACTTTAAAAAAAAACCTTTTTATTATGCAAAACCTTAAACATACACAAAAATGTCCAGAAAATCGTAAAATGGACCCTCAAGTACTCCTCATATAGTTTCCATAGCTAACGTTATATCAGTTTTCTTTCTTTCCTGATGATGGTTTAATTGGGTTTTATATATATTTCTTATGTGACAGAGTATTTGAGTATTTGACTATGCAAGTCAGCATACAATCAGTGATCATAACAAATAGAAAATAAAGTCTTGTGTTGTCATACCATTCATACTAAATCCTTTGGATCCACTGTGAACTTTCTCCATAGTATTTTGTCTCTAGCCTTAGATGTGTTACCTGGAAGAGAGTCAGGAACTATATTTTCCATGACAGTGACCAAGCTGTGCCTGATCAAATTAATCCCAATGTCTGCTTTTTCTTTAAATGTCACTGGCTACTTTAGAAATGAGTCTTCTTTTAAGTAGAAGGATCATACTGTTAGTTCAGAGTAATTCTGCATGTTTTCAGATGGTAGCATATTTTCTTAGGAAACATCCGGGAGCCATTAGTCTATACTGGATAAAAGCTGCTTCTTATGCATGAAGCTAATGCTAAATGCATGTGAATAATTTATATTTTTGCTGCTCTTAACAGCAACAAGTTTCCTTTTATAACTGAATACTCTGTATGGAAACATTTATTTTTGTCTGCTACCTGGTACATTAGGGGCAAGAAAACGAGTTGTCACCCATTTGTGTTACTAGCTGTGACAAAAATCTTCATTACTTATATCGAGACAGAGTAGTATAATAAAAGCACATTTACAGTTAGAAGACTTAGATTCGAATCTAGACTCTGATACTTATTTACTCCTTGGATTAAGGTCTTCAGTCTTATGTGTCTTATTTTGACTCTGTCACTGAGGATATACCCATTACTCTAAGAATACAGCTTGTCTACAAAGGGAAAAAAACAATGTAATGTATAATTGGGTTTAAACTGATGTGGTGAATTGTCAGATGAAACTAGAAGGGACTTAGAAGAAGGGGGAATAGGGGAAAAAGTAGCTAGCAAAAGGGCTGTACTTGTCATTTATGAATAAACAGTGACTTAACAGAAGTCAGGACAACCTACAGAGACCAAAGCAAAGAGGCGTCAAAATCGTATTCAGAAAGGGAACTGGAGTTGGGATTTGGAAAGTTAACCCAAGATGTAGGTATGAGTAGCCAATGAGGGTATTGGTGTGGTTGCAGTATTAATTCCATAATTCCTCCCCAATATAATATCCTTCTACATATTGGAGGTTATTTTGGAGTTTCAGCCCCACATTTTGTTGTTGTTGTTTTTGCAGAGACAGAGGGAATGTTCAATTTGTGACACAGGGTGAAGAGCTTAAATGATTGCTAATAATTGTCATTACTCTTAGTATTTGTAATTGTATATTCTTTTTAAAAAATGTTTATGGGGGGGCACCTGGGTGGCTTAGTCGGTTAAGCGTCCGACTTTCGCTTAGGTCATGATCTTGCGGTTCGTGGGTTCGAGCCCCGCGTCGGGCTCTGTGCTGACTGCCAGCTCAGAGCCTGGAGCGTGTTTCAGTCTGTGACTCCCTCTTTCTCTGACCCTCCCCTGCTCACACTGTCTCTCTCTCTCTCTCTCTCTCCTAGAAATAAATAAAATATTTTTTAAAAAAAGCATTGCAAAAAAAAAATGTTTATGGGGCGCCTGGGTAGCTCAGTTGGTTAAGTGTCTGACTTAGGCTCAGGTCATGATCTCTCAGTTTCCGGGTTTGTGGGTTCAAGCCCCATGTCAGGCTCTGTGCTTACAGCCTGCTTCAGATTCTGTGTCTCCCTCTCTCTCTGCCTCTCCCCAGCTTGTGTTCTCTCTCTCTCTCAATAATAAATAAATAAACTTAAGAAAGACATTTTAGAAAATGTTTATTTAGCACACATGTGTGTGGGAGGAGGAGGGGGCAGAGAGAGAGAGAGAGAGAGATTTATACAGTACTGAGTCCAACACAGGCTCAATTCCATGAATGGCAAGATCTTGGCATGAGCCAAAATTAAGTGTCAACGCTTAACCAACTGAGCCAGCCAGGCACTCCTGTAATTGTGTATTCTGATGAACAGAATTATAATACTAATAATGGTTAAAATGGACCTTTTTTTGCATGCAGAAATCATTATCTTTATATCATAGGGTAGGAAAAATAATTCTCCTTCTATTCTTCTAGGTTCTTGGCTGAGACCCCTGTGTAGCAATGACTACAACAACAACAACAACAATAAAAAACCCCACCAGATTAATAGAAGAAAACAAACAGAAGTTTACTAACACGTATACCTCCCATATACATTTGAGCTACTCAGGAAAGCTGAGTAACTCTCCCAAATGGTCCATGCCACCACTTTAAATACTGTCTACAGCTAATGACAAAGGAAAGATGTCGGTGGGGGGGTGCTGAGAGTCATTTATGGCAGGTTGTTGGGCAAAGCACAGTAAACAAGGGTGTGGTTGCTATCTAGATTTAAGTCCATATCTTTTCTATTGATACATTTCTAGAGATTGAATTATCCTCCTCGTCCTGGAATAGAGAGGAAGACTCTCTTACAAATGGAGATTTCCCATATAAGTTTCCCTTATAAACATTTCTTACAAAAATGTAACTTCTGTTCAGTCTTCAGAGCTTCTTGGCTGTCTGCTGTTTCTTAAAAATAATCAGCCTAAAATAATTCTTACACCAAAAAAGGCATATTTTGGGGTGGCAAATTATGTTCCCCATCCACATACTTTTGAATCCCAATTACTCTTTTATTTCATATTATTTTTATTTTACCTTTATTTTGTTCTTTCAACTCAAATAAGCAAGCACCTCCAATTGATTAGGGCCTAATAGGGTGTTCTACCATGTTTTTTGTATACATGTTTAATCTTTACCAAAAACCTATAGATGAGAAGTAAGATCCCTTGAAACTATCCCTTGACTATGATCCATGTCTGTGATACCTAGTGAGAGTGAGAACTTCATTTCAGGTGCAGATCTGTCTGGCTCCAAATTCTGTGTGCCCTCTTCTGCAATGCTTGTAGGATAAAGAAAATAACATCATGAAAATCAGTGAACTAGAGTATCAGAAAATCAAACTGAAAACTGGATACCTTAAAGTCCAAGAATTCATTTGAATGTGTTCTGTGGAATTCTCCAAGTAAGCTTGCTTTACTAAAAAGTGAAACATGTGAAACAAAATAATTATATTTGGGTAAAAGCAAGGACCTCTTTCCTAAATGGATCAGAGTATTAGACATGTACTTTTCCATTGATGTCTCAAAGGAGGTGATGATTATTACCACTTTACTTTTTAAATTTAATATTAAGTTACCACAAGGCGAAGTCCTTGGCATACTTTTTCTTTCTTTCTTTCTTTTTTTTCCAGGGAGACATCTGGAATTAAATTACCCCAGGCAGGTTTTTCACAAGGAAATGTGAGCAAATCAGACCACTTGATCCTAAGCATTTCAGATGCTCGGTACATTCCAGTTCACTGATGTAGTCTGCATCACATTAGACACAAGGAACCTTGTGCTCAGAGGTCACTTTGTATGAAGAAAAAGAATAAAGCATGAAAGAAGTGCTTCATGTCAGCTATAAACTCCTGTGTGAAGGAAAGTATATATACCTATATATCTACATCTATATCTATATATATCTATAGAGAGAGAGTTGCTATTATGAAACTAGGGAAATATACACTTTTCTGGAAGCTCTTCAGTGTCTATTCTACAGGTCAAACCAATTAGTGGGACAACAAAAATTATAATTTTTTTCAATTTAATATACCATAAAAACAATCAGTTCATTAACTTTATTTTTTATTCATGTAAGAAATACTTATTTAACACCTACTGTTAGTCAAATAATGTGTGAAGAGTTGGAAAATAATACTGCAGTGTAATGGGAAGGACATGGGTTTGGGTGTCATACAAATTAATGGTAAAACTCATGTAATTCGATGCCAGTGACTTATTGAAGTCTGAGTTTCCTCATGCAGAATATTAACATAGTAGTATCCATTCCAATTGATGTTGGAAGGATAAACTGAGATAAGGTGTGAATTATAGCACATTGTAGTGTTGATTTGCATTTCCCGTGTGATTAATGATGTTCAGAACTTTCTCATGTACTTTTTTGCCATTGGGAAAAAGTCTATTCAGGTCTTTTGCCCAATTTTTAATTAAGTTGCTTGTCGTCGTCGTCGTCGTCTTCTTCTTTTTCTTCTCCTCCTCCTCCTCCCCCTCCTCCTCCTCCTCCTCCTCCTCCTCCTCTTCCTCCTCTTCCTTCCTATTGTGTTGTAGGAGTTCTTGCATATTTTAGATATTAACCCCTTATTGGATATGTGTTTGCAAATATTTTCTACCATTTCATATGTTGCCATTTATTGAGAGATTGATGGCTTCTTCTACTGTGCAGAAGCTTTTTTGTTTGATATAATCCCACTTGTTAATTTTTGCTTTGATGCCTTTGCTTTTGGCGTCCAGTCCAACAAAAAATCATTGCCAAATCAGTGTCAAAGAGCTTACCTCTGGGGCGCCTGGGTGGCTCAGTTGGTTAAGCATCTAAATCGGCTCAGGTCATGATCTCACAGTTTGGTTCGTGAGTTTGAGCCTGGCATAGGCTCCCTGCTGCCAGTGCAGAGCCCACTTCAGACCCTCTGTCTCCCTTACAGTTTTAAGTATTTGTCTTTAATCCATTTTATATTGATTTTGTGTATGGTGTAAGATAGTGGTCCAGTTTCATTCTTTTACATATGGCTGTCCAGTTTTATGACTTCTCTTTATTGATGAAACTACCACTTTTACTTTGCATATCCTTTGGTTTTATTGTGAAAAATTAATTGAAAATATATGCATGGGTTTATTTCCAGGCTGTATTCTATTCTGTTATTCTATATGTGTCTGTTTTTATGTCAATACCATACTGTTTTGATTACTACAGCTTTGTAATATAGTTTTACATTAGGTAGCATGATGCTTCAGGCTTTGTTCTTTCTCAAGATTGTGTTGGCTAATTTGAGTCTTTTGTGGTTCCATACACATTTTAGGATTGTGTTTTCTATTCTGTGAAATATGCCATTGGAATTTTGATAGGGATATATGGTTAAATCTGTTGATCACTTTGGGTAGTATGCACATTTTAACAATATTAATTCTTTCAATCCAAGAGCATAAAACACCTTTCTATTTATTTGTGTCATTTGCTATTTCTTTCATCAATGTCTTATAGTTTTCAGTGTATAGATCTTTCACTTCCTTGGTTAAATATATTCCTAAATATTTTATTTTTGATACTATTATAAGTGGAATTGTTTTCTTGATCTCTCTTTCTAATAATTTATTGTTAGTGTATGGAAACCAAGCTAATTTTGGTATATTGAATTTTTAACCTTGTAGCTTTACTGAATTTATTATTTCTAACAATTTCTGGTGGAATCTTTAGGATTTTCTACACATAGGCTTATGTCATCTGCAAACAGTGATCATTTTACTTGTTTCTCTCTGATTTGGATACCCTTTATTTCTTTTTCTTGTCTCATTGATGTGACTGGGACTTCTTGTACTATGTTGAACAAAAGTGGTAAGAGTGAGCATACTTGTCCTGTTTCTGATCTTAGAGAAATCTTTTCACTATTGAGTATGATATTAGCTGTGGGCTTTATTATGTTAAGGTATGTTCTGTCTATATTCAGTTTGTTAAGAGTTTTTAATCAAGAAAAGATGTTGAATTTTCTCAAATGCTTTCTCTGTATCTATTGAAATGATTATATTATTTTTATCCTTCATTTTGTTAATGTGGTATATCACATTTATGGCCTAGTGGATGCTTGGTCATAGGGTCCATAATTAGAAAATGTCATATATGAAAATAGGTATTGTTATTTTTTTTTAAATTTTTTTACATTTATTTACTTTTGAGAGACAGAGGCAGAGTACAAGTGGGGGAAAGGCAGAGAGAGAGGGAGACACAGAATCTGAAACAGGCTCCAGGCTCTGCACTGTCGGTACAGAGTCCAACTCGGGGCTGGAACTCATGAATTGTGAGATCGTGACCTAAGCCAAAGCTGGGTGGTTAATTGACTGAGCCACCCAGGCACTCTGGTATTGTTATTTTCTTCTGGGTTCCTAGCTAAGTCCCTCACATTAACAACAAGCAATTCACACATCAGTTGGGTGTCCTATAATTCAACTCAGTTCCAGCACTGTTTACTAGCAGACAGTATCAGACCCCATAGGTTAAATATTCCATGCTATAGGACTGCCTCCTATCCCATTTCATGCCCCAGGTTACCTGTGCTTCAGACCAACTAGCTGTAATTAAGAGGTTTCCATAATCTCCTTCTTAAGTTTGCTATAGTGGCTAACAAAAGCCCCAGAAACATTTTACTTACTGGATTACTGATTTATTATAAAATGACAGAATTCAGGAACAGTCTGATGGAAGAGATGCATACCACAAGGTATGGAAAAAGGCCAGGGTTCCCATGCTCTGTCTAGGCACCACTCTCCTAGTACCTCCATGTGTTTACCAGCCCAGAAGTTCTCCAAACCAAGTCCTTTTGGTTTTGTATGTAGACTCTATTACATAGGCATGATTGATGAACTCACTGACCATTAGAGATTGATTCAGTCTCTAGCCCCCCAATGACATCATCTATATACTGACATCTACAAAACCTGTAGATCTAATCTATCCAATAATTTTAGTTGGTATTGAGTACATTAATACTGAACAATATATTTGATATCCAAATAGTCTCTTAAATTTTATACATCCTTCCCGAGTAAATTTTAGTAAATTCTACCACAATTTACCCCATTCTCTTATCCCTATGAACAAGTATAACTCTTGACTTTTTTCTGCATCCTTATGTTTAATTTCTCATTCGCTATATTTGGTTCACCCCAGATTATATTCTAAATCGACTCACATCTTGTCATTTCCATTGACACTCTCCTAGTCTAAGCCAAATGATCTTTCACCAGGATTATTCTTAATAAGTTTCTCTGTGTCAACTCTTGACTTCTTATAGTCCTTTTTCTGCAAAGAAACTGGAATTATCTGTTAAAAAGCAAAATAGATCCTATCTAATCATATTACTTCCCTACTCAGATGCTTCAAAAACTTACCATTGCACTTGGGATGGGATAAAATCAAATGTACTTTTTATGACTTGTAAAATCCTTAAATAATCTGACTCCAGACAACCGTTGCAATCTCTATCCTCTCACTTGCCACTTAACTTACACTGGCCTTTCCTTTCCTTTACTTGACCAAATTCATTCTCCCCCATTAGAGTCTTCACATCCTGACACTTTCTCTGCCTTAAAACTTACACTCCTGGTTTTCCTATATCCAGATCCTTCTTCTTTTCAATTCTGATTTTTTTAATTAAAAAAAAATTAGTGTTTTATTTAAACATTACAACAGCCTCCAGGCTCTGAGCTAGCTGTCAGCATTGAGCCCTATGCGGGGCTTGAACCCAAGCGAACTGCGAGATCATGATCTGAGCCAAAACTGGACGCTCAACTGACTGAGCCACCCAGGCACCCCTCAATTCTGATTTTACAAGACCAGTGTTCTAATCCCTGAGCTATGGATCCCCTCAATTCTGATTTTAAATACCATCTTCTCAGTGGCCATCCCCTGCCTAAATTAGTTCCCAACTTTAGTTTTGTAAATTAGTGTTTTTATTTTTAAATTTTTATTATATTTTTATTCTTAATTAATTCAGTATAATTAACATACAGTGTTACATTAGTTTCAAGTATAGAATATAGTGATTCAACAATTAATGTTTTGATTCTTATTTCTACTTAAAATTATCTTTTATTTAGTTGTTAATCTGCGGCTGCAACCTACCAACCATAGCATAAGCTCTAGAAGTAAAGGGATCTTATTTGCCTGATTCACTACTAAATTTCCAGTACACATAATAAGACCTTGTGCATAGCACATTTTTAAATATTTATTAACTGAGGGAAATAATGAATAAATAAAAATTGTAAATAAATAAATCCTCTAGTTTCTTTTTTCTCCCATAGGACCTGATATGAAACCAGATTTTCATAACTCATTGTATAAAGGTTTCTCAGATTATATATATTTAAAAAAAAATTTTTTAAGTTTATTTTTGAGAGAGCGACAGAGTATGAGTGGAGGAGGGGCAGAGAGAGACACAGAATCGGAAGCAGGCTCCAGGTTCTGAGCCATCAGCACAGAGCCTGACATAGGGCTCTAACCCACAAACTGTGAGATCATGACCTGAGCCAAAGTCGGATGCTTAACCAACTGAGCCACCCAGATGCCTCTCTCAGATTATATATTTTTAGTGGTTACCTTGTTGATTTTGTTTGAAGGGACTTTAGCTATTTTAGGATATCACTCTAACAAATCTTCCCAGCTTTTGATATTTAATATATTAAAAGTTAACATCTGATTTGAAAATCATTTTTCTCATCCAATCTGTCAACCAAAAAAACAATTCATTGAAAATTTAAGCAAACAGGCATTTATTCAGGGAATTAGAATTGCAATTCAGGAGATAAAGATTCAAGTAGAAAGCCTACTGGTGTTTTGAGGAGGACAAAGAGGGAGCAGAATCATAAAGGTGAGAGGTCATTAGTGTAGTTCTCAATTATGTCCTTCATGCAAAACCAGAGATTGAAATTGGGTAAACTGGGATTGGTAGAGATAATAAGCAAATGAAGGGTTGAAACTTGTCAAATAGTCTTGGCTCCTTTAGGACTGAAGAGTATAAATGATTCAGGTTTCATGATAAGGAGGGAGCTAAGTCCAAGCTGAGGGCTTGCAGCTGGCAGAAAGTGCATGGTTCCTCCAATGAGTATATGCATACCACCTCCCTGATACCCTATATTAAAAAGAGATTCTCTTAGGTAGGCTTGCTTACTCCATATTGAACTCTTCTTTTATAAATCATAATCACTTATGATTAAATGGTACTAAATAGGGGGAGAAAACTACAGTACTTTAGTAGAAGCTTTATTCAGGATGATTCCATTAATACTTAAGCAATCCTTTTAAGAGTACTATTACTCAGTTAACATTTATTACCTTATTTCCCAGAGTATCATATGATAATTTTCTTTGCTGAAATTAATGCAACATGTTGTCAGTGTTTTGATGATCAGTAGCATTAGAAACTTATCAAAGAAAGAATATTATGTTACTTTGGATTCATTTCTTCCCAGGGAACTCATGTTGACTCTCAATAATCCTCACTTTTTATTTTACATGGTCATTGTCCATTGCTTTAATAATCAGTGCTCGAATTTATTAAAGACATAATGTAAGTTTCCAGAATCTACCATTTTGGAAGCAGACATTTGTATCTGTCTTTGGTCATGACATAATTCACATTTCCATCATTTTTACAAGAATAATGATAGTGGCCATGAAATCATACCTTAAAATTCCTTCATCATTCTGAGAAGCGATTTGTCTAGACAGGAATGCGTGGACTCATTTAAAGCAGACAGGTGATTTTTTATGAGTTCTCAACTTACTTGGAGCTAGAGTCTCCTTTCTGATGTTTACTCTTCACTCCTATTAAAAAAGCTAGGCTGTAGCATGTCATAAATCTTCAAAGTGAAAATACTTGCATGGATGCTACACAGATCTTATTTTGAACTTTGTTTTAAATTAGATTTCAGGTTTCATTGGAGATAGAGGATTTGAGAAAATGGGACACATTAAAGACAAGCATATTTCATATGTGAATTATCTACAACTTTAAACATCACAAGACAATTATGAAGGATGTTGAGTACAGTGAAATAGGATAGGCTGTTTGTTTTGATAAGGGGTTGTGAAATCAGGGAAGAGGCACTAAGAACATAGAAATAAAGAGTAATGTTAGGGGATTAACACTGATTCATTGATCAGGGAATACATTGACAGTTGGTAAGAATAATCTAGAGTGAATTATCTAAATAAATATTTTTCCAAATTAAAAATTTCCTGTGTACTTGGGAAAATGTTCTCATAAACAAGAGTTTTAAACTATTTATGGGAAGTCTGTGTTGACAAAGAAAGAAAATGCATATGAACAAAACCATTAACAGTGAATGTAAACCCTCACCTCCAAACAAATAAATAAAAGCTTAGTGACTGTAGATAGGGCCATATTGCAATCTTAACACACAATGAACAATTAAAAACTGTTTTCTTTTTGCTAGAAATATCCAATGTGCTAACCCATATTTTTCGATTATTTAGGCATTAATCATCCTACTAACTCCTTCTTACTTTGTGGTTATAAATAAGATTCATTCACTAAGAATGGGGTATACACTACAATTAACCTATATATAAAAATGATACATGGAAAGGTAGACTCAAACATGGCATATATACAGAGGATTTTCTAATAAAAATTCCTAAGAAACATTTCTCTGTGTTAGAATTTATTATGGATTATATTTTATGGAGTGTTTTCCCCCTACATCTGCTTTTCAGTTTATGCACAAGAAATTTATGCAAAGTCCTAAGAATTATTGCATTATTTTTTATAAACTTTTCATGCTTATCTCTAAGTGAATTTGTCGAAGCTGAAGATAAACATAAAATAAAATTGCCAATTAATCATAGATTATAAACAATGTGGAGAGAGGGAGGTAAACATTTTGAACACTATTAGCTGAAGATTCAAGTAAGTTAGTGATCTCCTGGAAGTCTTATGGGACATCTGTCCAACCCAGAGTCACTTCTCACACAATGTTAAATATCAAGATTTTAAAACATTTGGATGTTTAATGTTTAGACTGGGGTTTATGTTGGCTACATAAAATAAACTGGTGTAACTATTTCCTGCAAAAGCCCCAACTGTAAAGATGGGAGGATAGTTTGGTTAGCATAATTTGCATTGACTATATATATTCTGATTAACTTCATGAGATAATTGCCCTTTTACTTTTATCAAGGTTGGAACAATCTTACTTTCCCTCTGCTTATTATCAGGTCTTGCTGAGGAGGCTCCTTCTTCAGCTTCTAACCCTTGAGTTGCCACTTAATGGAAAGGTTGACAAGGCTAAATCTCCTAAACAGAAACAGAAGGAAGACTTAACTCCATGAATTCAATATTGAGAATTCAATCTGGAGCTTGAGAAAATAATTTGACAAGGTCCTTGGAAAGAATACCCTGTTAGCATTTGAAAAAAAGAAAAGCAAAACAAATGTGGTCCTAAATTTTCCAATTCTATTCATAACAGAGATGCAGAGAATGACATACAAGCTGGAATGAAAGCTTGCACTATGACCATCAGCATCCTAATGGTTTTCTAAGGTGCTCTATAGAGCTTGTCACATTGTGACAGATTTTCATTATAGAGTGAACAATAAGTGCTATCAGTAGGGAAAGATAAGAAAAATCAGAAGACACAAGAAAGTTGGCTGGTTCTGCATGTTAATATCTTTCACTTGTATAGCACTTTATTTACAAAACGCTTCTACATAAAAATTTTCAGTGGTATTCAGCTTGTCAGAAGTTTTATACTGCATCTTCTGTACTTAAACCACAGCAGTGAGCATCCACTAAAGAGCCACAACTCCAAGCAATCACTAAAAAGAAAATTACTTTCTTTAGGTAAGAGTATTTTTCAGCTTCTACTTACCATTCTTTATTTTGAATCATTTTGCCATAAACTAGACCATGTGTCAGTGGGAAGACATTATGAGATTTTAGGTAAGGGAGCACAGGATCTAGTTTAGAGTGTCTACAAGGTGCCAAATATTGCTCAAGGTACAGAGGTTTGGTAGGAAGGATTCTAAAAATGATCTACAAGATTCCTTCAATAGTAAGTATTTGGCACATGGTCAGTGGAATCAATATTCTTGCTTTAATCGGTTGTTTTCCATGGCTCTATATCTAGATGACCCAGCCCTTCTTAGGTGTTTAGGATGATCCTTTTGGATCAATTACCTCAATTTTTGCCAAAAACTTATTTTCTCTGTTGCCTTCTCCTTATTAGCATAAATCCTCTGTCCCAAGCCCAGCTCAGCATGTGTATTATCAGACCTTGCTTCCACCTTTCTGGGTAGAGTGCCTGATAACCTCTCAATATAATTGATTCAGTAAAGATAGGAAAATATGAAGAATCAAGCTGGGGAGAACAGCAAAAATGGAAGTCTAATGTCCCTGAAGATGCTCTATAGGAAATTGCAGCCCATGATGGAAAGATCGGAAGGGTAAATTGTAAGAATTAGCAATTTGAGTAAATCTAAGGAGATAGAATGCTGTTGACAGAAGAGTAGAGTTGTTAGCAAGAGATGGATCGTACATGGGAGAAAGTGTGGTTGACACTGATATTAGCCAGAATGTAAGAATGTATGGAATGTAGGAATATAAGCAAGTCAAGGTATATCCAGTACACACAGGTGAAGTAGTTTCTTGTATCTGAGCATGTTCTGCCTGCAGACTCCTGTTCCCCAGTTCCCAATTAAAATGTCATCTATGCAGAAAACACTTTATAAAATTTAATGTTTCTATTTCCAAGTGAAATTTAAAGTCTTGTTTAGAGTAAATTCACTTTGATTTAACTTTGTACAGGTCTTCTTTTTCTCAAAGGCAACAATTTTCTTTCTTCAAGATCCATTGAATAGTTTATGCAGAAACATTACTATAAAACCTAAAATAGCTCCATACTTTTCTGTTTTAGGACAGCTTTCTAATCCTCTTACATGTGACGTGAGATAAGTTAACTAGAGTAACTTTCCTCATTTTTACTTCCCTCTTCCTTTCTGACTCAAAATTCCCTTTCTCCTGAAAGTATCACTTGCTTGATCCCATCAAATTTTGGTATTTAATTATCTTGCCTTTCTTTAGTTTTATATCAATACTTGGTGCTGTATTAATCACTATGGGTTATAGAGTGTGCTATAAATGTAAACCCTGTATTTGGTACTATAAATGAAGTTATTTCATAGGCTTATTCTGTGCTGTCTATGGAATTTCATGTTGTTGTAGAAAAAGAGCTGGTTTTGTATTCAGGTCTATCCAGAATTGACATACTCTCTCTGAGCCTCAGTATTCTCAGGTTGCTTGGAGGCCAGGTAGTGCAAGGGTTTCTTTCTTTCTTTTTTTTTTTTTTAAGTTTTTTTAAAAATTATAATTTTATTTATTTATTTATTTGTGTGTGTGTGTGTGAGAGAGAGAGCACGTGGGGAAGGAACAGAGAGAGAAGGAGACAGAGGATCTGAAGCAGGCTCTGCTCTGTCAGCGCAGAACGAAATGTGGGATTTGAACCCACGAACAGTGAGATCATGACCCGAGCTTAACACAGCCACCCAGGCACCCATTGCATGGGTTTCTAAGAGTTAAGATAGATTATCCAAGTCCCAACTCCAACCCTTACTAGTTGTGTCACTTTGACCAAGTAATGTAATATTTCTGAACCTCAGTTTTTCATCTGTTAAATTGGGCATTATAATAATTCCATCTTTTTAAGAATTATTGTAAGGCTTAAATGAGTTACTGCATGCTAAGAGCATAACACATTTACAACAGCTATTAACATTGCTACTATTATCTATAAAATGGGGAATTGTATTAACTGTCTTATTGGGTTGTTAATAAGGAGTAAGTATAGGACGGAATGGTAGGAAATCTAAGCAACAAAGTTTGGATAATATTAACATCGGAATGCTCCCTTTTTAACTGACCCTTTCATCCTCATCCCCAACACATACAAACATATTTGTTGCTTTTACATGACAATATAACAAAAACAGACTCAGTGGTGTATTTTACCTCCTTAGTGGAATTC
Organism: Crocuta crocuta; assembly: GCF_008692635.1. Lineage (NCBI taxonomy): Eukaryota > Metazoa > Chordata > Mammalia > Carnivora > Hyaenidae > Crocuta > Crocuta crocuta. Next base: position 3,343,928 of record NW_027529669.1, read on the forward strand.
TACTACAGAAAAGCATATGGGCATAGCAGTAGACTTCTTTGTTTTGCTCTCATAATAAAAATACGCATAAACGTGTTATTGTGAGTGCATACTTGCTAAAATCTGTGCCAGGAAGTTCTGTTTCTATATTTGTTGCCCTTTTTATTCTCTCTTAACTCACATAAAATAGTATTACTGATAGCAGGAACTGTATCTAGTGGTTGCACTCACACCACCTTCATGATTGCTAAGATCTCCTAAATTGGTGCAGGTAGTTTATTCAGAAGGGATGCTGGAGACAGGTGCGGTAAGCAGTTCACCACTGGGAACTTGCCCCTTTGGTGACAGGAAAGTCCTCATGTGGTCCCAACTTTGGGGCCTGTAGAAAGACATATGGCCAGACCTCTCATTGTCTTAGGAGGTGAATATGTCACTTCCGGAGATGTGGCTGTAACCAACCCTTTCTTTGTTTCAGGGGGATTTTGCCACCTTTCCTGAAGCCAATGGAAGGGAAACAATCATAGCCTCTGGTGCCCATTTTTGCACTGCATGACAGGGGACCAAATAACATTTATGCAACTTAAATGCTTATTCTTATAATCCAAATAGAATACTTTAAACATTTTTCATTACTGCTGACACATGCCTCAAAATCATATTGAAAATGCCTATCAACATGTCACCCCCAAAAGTGTAAAGCCACATAAAACTCTGCATTCCAATATCTGAGCAATGCCTGGTAATACAAAATGTAGCTGTACTTTTAATAAAAGATATAAAGATAGGGCATATAAAGCTGTTAATTGGCTTTAAAACCACTTCCTGGGATAGCATTAAAAAGTTTCCTTTCAGGAGTATATCAGATCACCAGGAGTATTTCTAATATTGCTCCAAGCATGTACAGTCAAACAACCCATGTGATCCCAAGCTAAATTTTATCGACTTTTCCCAGGTATTCCCTGCCTGTTACACACACATGCATATATAATTAAATAGCACGTGTGAAATACTAGGCCATAAGGCCTTAATTATTTATGTACCACTTACTTTTTCTAACTGCTACCAGGGTTCCGGCTAATAGGCTTGGCTCAGTTGATAATTATAATAGAAGGGGACTGTTACTAATTAAACAGGCACTATAGCCTAATCATTAAAAATTGGTTAACTGTGGGTTGTTAGTGTGAGACCAATCAGTGATTGGAATCCCCATTAATAACTGTGTCACCTTGTGTAAATTACTCAACCTCTCTGAGCTTTAGGTGAGCTTTAAATTTTCACCTATAAACTGTGAATAATAATGACTTTGTATGAGGTTGTTGCAAGATTTAAACAATATTACACAGCAAATGCTCAGTAAATATTCATTGTTATTTTTATTAATTAAGTAGAATTTAGAGCCATGCAAATTCTGTTCCACTAAAATTACATTAAAAATGAAAGCATTGTGAAAGGTTGTTTACAAAAGTAAAATAGGTCTGGATTCCTTGACTCTCAGGAATATTGGAAATTTGAATTTCTTAACAGAAAGGGCAAATACATATTTAGTAAAACAAGTAAAGTTCTGAATCTGATTTAGAAGTATCATTATGGATATATATTCCTGGTATATTTTATGCTTGTGGAAAAACATTTCTTTACAGTGCGAATGTTTAGAACCAATTATTGACTTAGTAGAAATGAGCAATCTTAGCTTACTTACTGTGGTTTCTAAAGACCGTTTCTACTCATAGGAACCTGGGGTTGTTGGACATCTGCACGTGGAATGTACAAGATGAGCCTGGATTATTTTGTCATGACCAGAATGCAAAGAGACTATCATGGATTGTTATGATCATATTAAAAGAGTTTTAAGAGAGGGGCGCTGGGGTGGCTCAGTTGGTTAAGTGTCTAACTTCGGCCCAGGTCATGGTCTCACGGTTCATGGGTTCAAGCCCTGCACTGGGCTCTGTGCTGACAACTAGCTCAGAGCCTGGAGCCTGCTTTGGATTCTGGGTATCCCTTTCTCTTTGACTCTCCCCTGCTCACACTGTTTCTCTCTCTCTCAGAAATAAATAAAACATTTAAAAATAAATAAATAAAAGAGTTTAAGAGAGCTTCCAAAGGCCAATAATGGGACAAATTGACCACCAATAAATATAGTAAATCTAAAGGATAAAGTACATAAAATATATTAAAACTCACGAGAGCAAAATGATATTTAAAAAGGAAGTGAAATTGGTTAATAATGATTTCACTTATTTTAAAATTGCCAAATAAAGTGAAAGTGACAGGCAATTTTCCTAACTTTTTATAAGTACTCTTCCACTGGGGAACCAAATCATAGATGGGATTTTTCTCTTTATAGAAGTATTCTAGCTAATAAAGGAAGAAAGAATGATGTAATTAGAATATTACCATTTCCCAGCCCTAATGAATATGTGGATCTAAGCACCCATTAGCAATGGCTACTGATATAAAAAGGGAAACAACCAGATATATACACTTTCTAGTGAAGGGACACAGCCCTATCTATGAAGAATCTTTGCCAAAAAGAAAAAAAGGTCAATAAATACAACTTGGGTCTGACCAATCTCTAGACCCTGTTGCCAGGAATATGGAGATGTATGCTGAATAACACCACAGAGCCATAACGATGTATTAAACAAGACCCAGACTGTGAAAACCTGTATGGGACAAACAACCTGGTTCTTTCAACAAGTAAATGACAAAGTTAGAGAGAGAGATAAGAGAGAAAGTGGGGACATCCGTAGACGAAGAAGACTTAATAGTTACATTAACCAATGAAAATGAACAGAACTCATTTGGATCCTGATTTTAAACAACAACAAAAAGACATTTATGGGACAATTGGCATTTTGAACACTGAGTAACCATTTAGTGATAATTAAGTATGCATTAGTTTTTTTTATATGTGATGATGCTATTGTGGTTGTTTTATTAAAACATAGTAATTATCTTTTGAAACATATATTGACATACTTATGGATAAAGATATACCAAATATAGTCTTCCAGGGGCACCTGGGTGGCCCAGTCTAAGCGTCCAACTTCAGCTCAGGTTATGATCTCACCATTTGTGAGTTCCAGCCCTGTGTCAGGCTCTGTGCCGAAAGCTCAGAGCCTGGAGTCTGGAGCCTGCTTTGGATTCTGTGTCTCCCTCTCTCTCTGCTCCTTCTGCACTCATACTCTGTCTCTCTCTCTCAAAAATAATAAACATTTAAAAAATTTTTAAACAAAATACAGTCTTCCTATAGCAATGTATTTGCTTGTTTTTACAGTTGCTTTTTTCACTTAAATTCATTTTCAATATAATAACACCAAAAAATTACTAAGCTTTTTTTCCCCCTTAACATAGAAGTACCCTTCTCATCATGTGGCTGTAATTGAGACAAAAATTTCTGCCTTAAGTCTTTCTTCAACTGGACTATGAGCTCCTCAAAGTCAAGGACTGTAGCTAATTAACTCTACATTCTAAGTGCCTAGATTAATGCTGATTCATAGTAGGTGTTGAAGGAGTACTTATCTGAACTGGTATTGAACTCATCTAGGTTATCACAGACCATAAAACTTCTCCCATATGTGTGAGGCACACGCTGGTCTTTCCCATTCATTTGCTCCCATTCATTTGGATGGGAGGATTTATAAACGTATGGAGGGCCATCATCCATGTCACTTTACTCTTCTATAAATAGCATTTCTGTGGAATTCTCCCCTTTTGTAATAATCGTGCTATAGCAAGCTTGGACCTACTACTCACTTATCCACAGGGACCAAGTGCTTTCTTCAGATTGAATATCTTAATCAGATATATGATTTTAAGATAATAAAGAAACAACATATTTCAGTTTTCATGAAAATTTTCTTTCTGACTTCGGCCAATACTGAGGAAAGAGGGTATCTTGAACTATCTTTCTCCTAAGTACTCTGAGCTCCTAGGGATAGGCAGCCCTGTTTCAAATTTAAGAGCACATTCCTATATTGCTTGATGTGGCCACAAAGCTTGAACATCACAGAAGCAGGACCACCCTCATTTGTCACATATGTGGGAAATAAATTGTGATGTTTTTCATTCTGGATGGTAAATATTTTAAAGATGGTTGGTTTCTTTTTCAAAAGTCAATCATTTTTTTTTTGTTTGGTTTTTGTTTGTTTTAATTTGCAGGACACTCAGGTAGAAAATAAAACCAAGCATGTGATGTTTACTACAAGAGAATTTTTTTCAACTGTGTGGCTGGATGATACTTAATTTCATGTTGTGTATTTCTCAGGGCAAGACCAGAAACAGGAAGGTAGATTTACTGAATGCTTTTGGAATGCCCGTTGTGTGTCATCAGTTAATCCTCAAAGTAGGCAGGAGTGGTAGCTGGCATTTTGTCCATATTTTAGTAAAGAGAATGGTGGAGTGGGAAGGAGGTGTCACTGAGGTTAATAGACTAGCTTAAGAGAGGTACAGTAGTGTTCACACTGATTTGTCTGATTCCAGTACCTATATATTCTCCTTCCAGTTATAAAAACATCTTTTGGAATGCGGAGGTATAGTATATGGCTGTCTTGTTGTAGCAAGCCAAAAGGATCCATTAACAGGAGTCTGTCATGCCACATTAGATATTTATGCATGACACAGAATGACACAGAACCCAAGAACAATTAGGTTATGTTTCAGAGGAAACCTCTGCAAAAAGAAGTACAACGTGATTCTGTATTCAGATAATTTAGAGCCATGGGAGACCATGACAACCTCCTTTCTGAAGTATTTTAAAAATCACAAATATAAGTAAGATTAAGAAATGTATATAAAGTCCTGTACAAATACAAGATAGTGGGCACACTGATCTCTTAAGGTCAACTGTGTCATGAATGAGTTGAAAACATTTTACAGAGAGGCCTGTATTTAAAAGCAGTGCTTTCTAACAAATATCTGGCCTATTCACAACATACCCAACCTGATCGTTTGAACACGATTCTCTAGCTAACCATCTCATCATTTATTAATTTAACTAACTTCTACTTTGCCTTGCTTGTGAAGAAATTTGGAATGCATTTATTAAATTCTATAGCACTCCTTCCCTCTATAGCAGATAAAACAGGGTTTTTTGGTGTTATCTTCCTGAGGCAATGTTGATTGTTACAAAGATGTCTCTATATTGAATTCTTTTTGTATGAGATAGCTCTATGGTATATCTAACAGTTTTATCTACATTTATTTTTGTTCTTTGTCCATTTCTCTATGGTACCATTAAGAAATGCAATATGATTACAGTATGTTCCCCATTTTGGTGTTTCTACACAAAGAAATACCCTAGTTTCCTTTTAATGTATGCTTAACAGTAACATTGTTAGTTGCTGAATGTCTCAGCTTGAACAAAAAAAAATAGAGAGTTCATAGTGCAATAAAAGCAATATGCTTAATTTAAATCTGAGGTCCCTGGGGCTGTGTGTTATTGTTATCATTTCTGGATACAACTTTAAAAGCCATGTTATTTTTCTTTCTTTCTTAAGCATTATTCTTTTGGTACATGTCCACAGATTTGATCTTCCTGAACAGAACAATTCCACATCATGGTTCAAATAAGATAATGCATGCTGTGAAAAGTTTCATAATAAATGATTTGTAATCTCAAGTGTCTGTTACATCTTTTAGAAAAGCTTCGGGGCGCCTGGGTGGCTTAGTCGGTTAAGCGTCCGACTTTCGCTTAGGTCATGATCTCGCGGTTTGTGGGTTCGAGCCCCGCGTCGGGCTCTGTGCTGACTGCCAGCTCAGAGCCTGGAGCCTGTTTCAGTCTGTGACTCCCTCTCTCTCTGACCCTCCCCTGCTCACGCTGTCTCTCTCTCTCTCCTTGAAATAAATAAAACATTTAAAAAAAAAAAAAAAAGAAAAGCTTCTATGCCTCAGTTTGTGGACTGAGCTGTGGCTCAGGTAGAATTGGAAGAAATGCCATATATAGTTGTCAAAAGAAACGACGACTAACAACTGGAGAAAAATAAGCCAGTCCTCACAGTTACTTACTTAATTTTAAATGAGTTCATTAAAAAGGATTAATTTAAATTTAAAATAAAAAGTATAATTGGGACACCTGGGTGGCTCAACTGGTTGAACATTCAACTTTGGCTCAGATTATGATCTCGGGGCTTTTGAGTTCGAGCCCTGTGTCAGGCTCTGGGCTGACAGCTCAGAGCCTGGAACCTGCTTCAGATTCTGTGTTTCCTTCTCTTTCTGCCCCTCCCCCACTCCCCCCTCTCAAAAATAAAACATTAAACAATTTTTAAATAAAAATATAATTATGTTTATTAATTGGTATTTTCTTTTCTTTATTTTTCTTTCTTTCTTTTTTTATTTTTGGTATTTTCTTTTAAAAGCAAATACCTTTCTGNGTGGCTCAGTCAGTTAATCATCTTACTCTTGGTTTCTGTTCAGGTCATCATCTCACAACAGTTGGTATGTTCAAGGCTCTCATTGGGCTCTGCACTGACAGTGTGGAGCTTGCTTGGGATTTTCTCTTTCCCTCTCTATCACTCNTAAAATAAAATAAACTTAAAAAAATAAAACCAAATACCTTTCTTCACAAAGCTGATAAATCCTAGTCATACACCATAAACACTTCTCAAGGTCGGTGTGGTATGGGCTACCTTGAGGGACACCATCTTTTATTGGGGTTTTTAAAAAATATTTATTTGTTTGTTTGTTTTTAGTAATTCTGACAACTTGATTCGTTGGAAAGATAAAGCTCTCCTGCCCTTATCTACACTTTGGTGCTCCAGAGAAACGTGAAATCAGAAGCATCCCCAGAATTCCTTGTCCTGCTGGTTTCCAGTTGTGTAGCAAAGCAGGTCTTATTTTAAACAGCTTGCACCTGAATCGCTCCTAGGGAGAGAACTACCGTTGCTTATGAACATCCCTGGGCCAGCCTCTGTAATTGTGGACACAGAGGCACCGCAGGCATGATCTAGAGAAACACAGAACCTAAAGAGGTAGTAAAACACTGCGTAAGTTAACAGAAATATGGGAGTTGGGAGAGCAGCAAGAGAAGATAGCTGACAAGATGAAGGGAAGGCAGTGACTGTAGTAGGAAATAAATGGATGAGGAATGGGTGGAGCTTGGGGAGGACCTAAGTAAGGCAAATACCGCATGCAGTGAAGAAACTGATATTTTCAAGGCGCAGATGTTTTCTGGTTGGCAATTTAACCCTTCTCTACTGACCAAAACTTTTAGTAAAACTGGCTGCATATCCCCATTTTTGAATCACAGGTATGATAAGAGGATAAATTGCCAGGAAGCTGATACAGAGATGAGAAAGATGTTTCACATTTAAAAAAAAAGAGAGAGAGATTTACATTTATTCCTGCAGCAGATATTTTTTTGTTATTTGTCAAGCACTTTTCTAAGTGCCACATACATAGCAATGCATAAAACAGATGAAAGTCTCTGCTCTTAAAAGGAGTTTATATTGTAATGGGAAGACAAAAAATACACATGCTGATTAATCAGTAACTTATCTAGTAATGCTATGGATACAAATAAAACAGTATGCATAATTAGAAATGGAAAGGGAGAAGGTGCACTTTAAAATAGTATAGTCAGATTAGACATCTCAGAGAAACTGAAGTTTGAGAAGATACTCTTAAAAAAGAGTATGAGCATGAGCCACACTAATTGTTGCAGGGAGAGCATCCGAGGCAAAGAACAGGAAGTGTGGTCTCTTAGACAGGAAGTGTTTCAGGAGCAGCAAGGAACCAGAGTGGCTGGATGGAGCGGAGGGAGGGAGATGAATTCAGATCAGTAATGGGGACAGATTATATAGGGTTTCCTAGGCCAACACCGTCAAAGCAGTTCAAGTAGAAAACTACCCTTTTTATTGCCCCAAAGTCTTTAGATTACTTCTCCATGCCTCCTCTTCCTCCTTTTTCCTCTTTCTCTTGTCCTTTTCCTCCTCCTTCTTCCTCTTTCCCCCTCCTTCTCTTCTTCTTCTTCCTCTTCTTTCCCTCCCGTCTTTCTTCTCTCCTGTCTTCTGTCTTTGTTCTCTTTGCTTTTGGGTGTTTGAGGATTCTATTGCTACATCCTCTAGCTCAGAGATTTGTTTCTCAGCCACACTTGTTTTACTAAAGACAGTTTTTATTTTGTTACAGTATTTTTTACCTCTAGCATTTCTTTTTGGTTCTTTCTTAAGATTTTCATTTCTCTGCTTACGTTGCCCATCCATTCCTGCATACTGTACTTTTTTTCATTAGAGTCCTTAGTATATTAATCATAGTTGTTTTCAATTTCCAGTTTGATAATTCCAGCTTCCTGCCAGGTCTGGTTCTGATGCTTGCTCTCTCTCTTGAAATTGTGTTTTTTGCCTTTTGGTATGCCTTGTGAATTTTCTGTTGATGGTGAGGGGGAGCAGCCTCCACAAAATATACCACCTTCACATATTGGTTCTTTTGAATTAACCTTGCTTAAGAAACAGCTGGTGCAGAAAGACACTCTGACCCTTTCTTGTCACCCTGAAAATGGGAACTAAATCTCCCATGTGAATGTACCCTCCCATACCAGGAGGGTAGAAGGCATTTTTAGAGCCACAGAGAGGGAGAATTCAAGGCTGAGAAGGCTTAATGAACAAATTGAGTTTGTTAGCTATTCACAGATAATTATTTCTTAGTCTAAAAAGTATAAAGGCTGCCTGCTTTGGTCAATTCTTTCAGACTCATATTTTGAGGTTCTGGCTCAGTTGGTTAAGCATCCAACTTCGGTTCAGGTCATGGCTTGCTGGTTCATGAGTTTGAGCCCTGAGTTGGGCTCTGTGCTGACAGCTCAGAGCCTGGAGACTGCTTCCAATTCTGTGTATCTTTCTCTCTCTGACCCTCCCTTGCTCATGCCCTGTCTCTCTCTATCTCAAAAATACAATAAACATTTAAAATTTTTTAAATAAAAATTTTAAAAAAGAGCAGTGTTCTGATATATTTAAAAATGGCTACTTTCCCCCCTTTCCCCTTTGGAAGCATTGTTTTCTCTGGTATTTACTGTGGTACCCTGTCAAACTCCTGGAGGTAAAGTTTACAATATTGTGGGTCCCCCCCACCCCCATGACTGGGTCCCTATGGAGTTTTTAACTTTCAGACTTATCCACATTGAATTCCAGCAATTTGTCAGTTAATGTTCATATTTTTCTTCACAGACACTGGTTCCTGTGATGGATTCTTCTGGTGAGCCTATTTTCTGTAAGCTGGGACTTTGTATATTTGCTTCCGTATAAATTTTAGAATCTTTTTTTCTATTTCTGTAAAAAATACCATTGAGATTTTGAAAAGAAGTGCACTGAATCTTTAGATGGCTTTGGGTAGAATGGACATTCTAACAATACCATTTTTTCCAATCTATAAACACAGGATATCTTTCCATTTATTTGTGTTTTCAGTGTCTTTCATTAGTGTTTTATTGTTTTAAGTGTATAAGTCTTTCACTTCCATGAGAGGGTATTTTATTCTTTTTGCTGCTATCATAAATGAGATTGTCTGCAACAATTATTATTCTGGTATTTGTCTTGGATATATATGTTTTGAAGTGAGATCATGCATGTGTTCTTAATAGATTGGATGAAAAGTGTCAGAAAGTGGATTCAAGATCAGCCTAAGATTTGTATTCTGAAAAAGTCTTGGCTTGAATTATTATCAAAGTGAAATATGGAAGAATGAGGCTACAGCAGGTTTGAGGTTTGAGGGTACACTTTATGAATAGAATCTCAGCTATGTTAACTTGGAGATAATCATTAAGTATTCAAGTGGGGCTGTTGAGTGGGCATTGGATAAATGAGCCTAGAGTTTGGGGAGAGGAATGCAATACAGATATAAATTCAGGGGCATGGGTATGCAGATGATATTTAAAGCTTCAAAACTGTATGAGGTCCCAAGGTAACCTATATAGAGAAAGAAGAAATCCATTGACTGCAACTTGAGGTAACCCAGGTAAAGAGATCAAGAATTTTGCAAACTCAGAAAGTCAAAATGAGACATGGTCACAATAATTTATATCTCTGGAGAAATAAAGCTTGACAAAAGCTAATATTAGGATTCAAGAAAAAGAGTTTGAGAAGTTTGAGTTAAGTCTCTTAGACATGGAGACTTTATTTGATCTCTTGGTCCTGTAAGAATAATATGTGAATTTGTTGTTAGAGTTTCTTTCTATACTAACCCTTTGAATTCAACACCAGGGGAATGAATACAAATTGTTTGCATTGGTAATCCTGCGTGAAAAGCAGGGTTTTATGAATTTGTCAAAGGCAGCATTGGTAAAATCCCCAAATGCCAGAAAAATACCAATTTCCTTGAATTTAGCCCATGTTTCTTTTTTCATCTGAATTAGTAAAAAATATAATTTACTTAAGAATCTAGGGAACGTAACTTGCTGTCAGTTGGGTAGGGGATATTTTCACTGATTTGTTGCTATATCAATTGCAGAGTCAAATGGCAGGGAGATGGGATCTAGACATGTTGTTTCATAAAATACAGGAGCCCCACTGGTTCTTTCAATGCTACAGAATGACGAGGTGCTACTGATATCAAAGTTTGTTGTCATTATTCTAGCATTAACTCAACTTTTAATTTATGATTTTTGGGAAAAGAAATGACTGTGCTTTATATAACAGGTGGTTAATCGATAATCCAACTATTTTTCGACTCTGGCAATTATATAATTTAAAACTCAATTTTTGTTTTATTTTTTTAAATTCACTTACAAGACCTTGTTACCCTTCAGTGTTAACTCTTCAGTGTAAGGAAGGTGGAATAATCTACTTTGGAATAAGACTGGTTTCTGGACTACATATACAGTATTTAAAAAAAACAAAAGCCTTAGTGTTTCGGGATCAATATTCTTCTGCTGGGCAGAGGGATAAGCTAAAACTGTTTTAGGAAGGTCATAACTGAACTGAGTAAAACCATTTCTTTTCATTCACCACACACCTTAATCTTAAATCGCTTAAATTTCCTCCTAATTGCCCAAAGGAAACTTAGGGACATGGCCAATATTAGTTTCCGATATTATGAAGTTGAAAATAAATATATTTCACTGTTTTATATTTCCTTAGTGTGTTACACCTATTTGACTCTTCACTTTAAAATACACTAGGTTGTGTAGATTTTAGCTTGAAATTGTTTTCTACTAGCATGGGTTGCCATACGTTTATACACCATAAATATTTTCTCTGATCACTAAAATTTGTTAAGTAGCAAGTCAGTCAGATTAGTAGGGAGATGGACATCTCATTGAAATAATCACCCAACCTTATTTTATTCGAACCTGCGCTTTGCAGATCACTGGACTGATTCTACCAGATATGGATCAGTGGGGATGGAGTTGGGCTTTGAAGAGTTAATTGAAGCAGATATCCTCTTAAAGATATTCAAATTAGAACACATCAAGAGAGGGGCGCCTGGGTGGCTTAGTCGGTTAAGCGTCCTTTCGCTTAGGTCATGATCTCGCAGTTCTTGGGTTCGAGACCTGCATCGGGCTCTGAGCTGACTGCCAATTCAGAGCCTGGAGCCTGTTTCAGAGTCTGTGTCTCCCTCTTTCTCTGACCCTCCCCTGCTCACGCTCTCTCTCCTAGAAAAAAAAAAAAAAAAAAAGAACACATCAAGAGAAGTGACTGTACACCAGTGATTTTGGAGAGAAATTAAAGTCACATACAGGGCAGTTTGAGGACTGTGTGTCAATCTTTTAAAACTCTATTCCAGGTGTTTGGCACCTACTGTGTGATCAGGAAGTATTTGTTGATAAATGAATGAATGGGAACCAAAGCACTAAATCTAAAGAACAGTGAATAAAGCCTATATGGAATTTGGATACAAGAGTCAAAAGCTGAACATAGAATCAAATCAGAATGGGTATTAGAGACCCCATGAAAAGCACAGGAATACCTATGGTTTGTTTCATTTGTCTGTGTCCTGTATCAGACATGCTTAAAGGAAAGGGGCCTATATAATTAAATTATGCTTCCTGTTTTCTATACTTTCTTTTCTTCCCTTTGGGATGCTAAGTCATTTCAATAGATAGAGAACTTGAAGGACTTTTCGGTATAATTATGACACCATCAGATATATAATCCTTTGAGGTAGTTCAGCACTGGAAACAAAATACTCATGGAAGTATAAATGCTGCTCTGAATAAAAAAACTATATTCCTTTAAAGAATTAGAACTTTTGCATGTATTTAAGTTTTTATTATGAAACAACTCCAGACTTACAGAAAAGTTGAAGAATTAGTACAAATCCCCATATATACTTCACCCAGATTACCCTAATATTTTTCCATAATTTCTTTGTCTCAGACATAATGCCCCCTATCTCTAAATACTCCAATATATTTATCCTAACCACAATACAATTATCACAATCCAGAAATTGACATTGGCAGAGTGCTTTTATCAGAGACTTATTTAAATTTCACCATATGTCTCAGCAGTGTCCTTAATAACAATTTTCTTTCCTGGTCCAGAATCTAATCCAAGTGACATTAAATAGCTCAATACTTTCTTTGTCTTTCATGATCTTGATGTTTTCAAATATATAGGCCAATTTAGGTTGTCTAATATTTTCCTGTGATTAGATTTATTTTTACCTTTTTTAATTTTTTTTTTTTTAGGAACACCGGAAAAGAGATGTTGTATCCTTGCCACATTGTATTAGGAGTCACAGAATATCATCTTGTCCATTTTTATATGCAAAAATTACTTGAACCCTTACTTTGTCTCCTTCAGTGTGGTTATGCTATATTTCAAATACAGTTAGATTCATTTGTTTCTATTGTATTCCATTTTGGGCACTCCCCATTCTTTCTATTTTTAGTATATAATACATTTGAAAACTGTACAAAACTCAGAACTACACAAGAATCTACAAGTCAAGGAACCAACATGAAGATTCTGCCAGTGATTCATGGGCCATGACTCTCTTCATCATCTGACTTGATACACAGACATCTCTATTCTAACTATAGTAGCATCAACTCAAATTCTGTGTCCAACAATTCTCAAAAGATCTGGTATTCTCCTTTCTCTAGTGTATGGCTAAATAAAAAGTCATAGGGCCTTTGGGGAAAATCAGTATGACATACTTTTGCCATGTTTTTGTAGTGTCTTTCCTCCTTGGGATGCAGCCATATTTTCAATTGATTGGCTCTGGGTTTGAGGACTGCTCAGGGCCAGAAATGGTGCAGGAGAGTATGGCTTTCTAGTGGACAGCTGGCCTCAGCTTTCTGCCCAGCTATTCTTGGTTTCTTTTTATTCTGTATATTAAACAATAACCTTCTTGGCTGTTTATCATGCTCCTGAGGATGTCATGTTCTATTGACCATCTCCATTCATCTCTCTAGGTCAGGCCTTCCAGCTGCCACTCTGGTCTTGCCCATTGTAATTATGCCCACCTTGCTTCTGATAGCTAAGTGCTGCCACCTGGACTCTCTTTTCCCAGCATATCATATTATATCTTATCATACCCATCGCTATGAGAGAGCCCAGTTTGTGATGGTTTCTCCTGAGGTCAAGTACTGCTTACTTGGCCCAGGCACCCCAGGCTTCTAAGAGATGCTGGCATCCATCTCCTCTATATATCTTACCACCTTTGTAAATAGAATTGAATGGACTTCAAATCCTCCTGAGAAATGTAGTTAGGAGATGCTTTTTGTTTTTGTCTTGTATAGTAGATTTTTCTTAAAAGGCCCACTTTCTGAACCCTCTACTATTTTTTGTTTTTTTCCTCCATGGTCAGCTATGGCAGTTTTGGCCTCTGTACCTCTGCTTTTTCCTAGCATCCAAAAGCCATTGTAGCAGCATGTTAGAATCCTGTCCTGAGGCTCATGCCAGGGTGTTAGATACTGTGTCACAACAGTGGTCCCATATTAACAAGGTCTTCCTTATCCAGTTACATATTTTCACCTCTCAGTACTCTCAGAATTCACTCCTAGATAGAATCATTTGGTTCTTCGTAGTATATTAACCATATCCTGAAGCTCATATGCTTATATTCACTCTTACTTCTTCACAGATGGAGGCAATGCTGAGATTTTACTCCATGTATGAGTCCAGCAACCAGAGCAGGAGGTGAAGGAATCCTGAGGATAAGCATTGTGTTATAAGTTACCCATCTCATTCAAGACTTCTGTTTAAGGAGCAAGGCTTTATCTTTCAACAAAAGGGAAGGGGGTCACTTCAAGTGTATCTATCATCTCAATATCAGTATTGTAGCCTTTTCTATTAGACCCCTGGCTTTGGGATAAGAGACTTACCAAAGCTGAAAATATAGCCATCTCTGAAGTTCTGCTACTCTTATAATGGCATACTGTTCTTAATCTTCAGTTGTGTCCATTGTACAACTGCAGGAGATGGGGGAATCTCTGTAATTAATTCAAAGGGGCCCTTTGAACTCTCTCATTCTACTTCACATTGCTGATTACTAGATCCATCTCATCATTTTTACTTTAAATGAAACAGTAGTACTTAGTAACACACATTCAATATCACAGTTTTTATACTCTTTCCTTTATGCTTCTCAAGTGCAAGTGATAGTTTCCCATTTTCCCAGTCTCTTTTCACCAGAGGTGAAATCTCTTTTTAAATTGTTTTTAGTGTTTGTTTATTTTTGAAAGAGAGACAGAGAGGCCACAAGCCAGGGAAGGGCAGAGAGAGAAGGAGACACAGAATCTGAAGCAGGCTCCAGGCTCCAAGCTGTCAGCACAGAGCCCGATGTGGGCTCAAACCCACGAACAGTAAGATAGGTCATGACCTGAGCTGAAGTTGGATGCTTAACCAACCAAAGCTACCCTGGTGCCCCCTAACCAGAGGTGAAGTCTTAAAAATTGCATTGCTATTGCATGCCACGGTCCACCAATACTTTACCTACTACCAGTGATGGAATTCTCATTATAGGAGATCCAATTCATCTTTAGAGTCTACTCTTTAAAAATGGACTAGTACCAATCAGACTGGCACTGCAGTCCTGATATCAATTGTGTTAGGTCTAGCCTTTTAGAAGCAGAGCCTGTGGGGGCGCCTGGGTGGCTTAGTCGGTTAAGCATCCGACTTTGGCTCAGGTCATGATCTCACGGTTCCTGGGTTCGAGCCCCACGTCGGGCTCTGTGCTGACTGCTGGCCCAGAGCCTGGAGCCTGTTTCAGAGTCTGTGATTCCCTCTCTGACTCTCCCCTGCTCACGCTGTCTCTCTCTCTCCTAGAAATAAATAAAACATTAAAAAAAATTAAAAAAAAAAAAAGAAGCAGAGCCTGTGGCAGGGATTCTTGTGCAGTTGATTTATTGAAAGAGTGCCCTTAGGAGAAAGTGAGGGAAGCAGAATTGAACAGAAAAAGAGTAGAAAGAAAGAAAATGCTAAGATATTACATGGCTTTAGTGGGAGAGAATCTTCAATCTGATCCTACCAGGAGCTCTGAAGTACTAATTTACCCACAGAGTTGATCTCACCTGAGGGAAGGAGGGGAAAAGTTGTGTATAATTTCCTTGGCAAGGTGGCTCCCATTTGGCCAAAGCCAATTCTGTAGACAAGAGTCAGCTTTAGCAACTGGGGGATGGACACACCATTTCAGGTAAAGGGTTCCAGGAGACATACCTATAGGCTGCACTACTTAGAGGGATACATCCAATACATGGTAATCAGGGGAAAGGCGACTGGGAATAAATGCTTAATATTGCTCCCACCATCCCATCTTCTGTCAGTGCCTCGCCTTAGGAAAATGCAGCTAGATGCAGATGAAGAGGTTTGCTATTGATGTATTCTATAAGAGGCACCATCCTAGGGCAGAAGGCAGAGAGGTAAAGTGGAGAAAAGCGACTCTAAAGGACAAATGAAAGATATCTCTTACTCAAAACAATATTATATTCAATAATGACTTGAACATATTTTATCTTGATAATCATATATATGAAAATTAAAAACAGAATATAAGTACCTCTTTCTAGCCTTCAAATTGACAACAGGATTAGTATTTGTGGAGGAATTAAGCTTTCTTATACATATTTGATGAGAGAGTCAATTTAAAAAAATTCTGAATTTAAACTTGGCATTCCTTTTCAAACGTTCTAAAATTACATTCATTATTTAACTTAGAAATTATACAGAGATTTACCCTACGAACAAGTTATGGAATTTCAACAATATTTAGAGAAATTCAACTCCCCAAAATATCCTAGAAGTTGACTCTAAGATTGAGCTCTAAGAGGACTTACATTATTGTTTATAGTAGGGGAGAAAAAAACCTTCCCAGTTGATGTTTAAGAAAACAAAGCAGGTTTTAAACAGTCAGCATACAATATCCAATTTTATTAATTTTTAATGACAGAATTTTTAAGAAGTTAATGTTTGGCTGGGTGCCTGGGTGGCTCAGTCAGTTAAGCAACTGAATCTTGATTTTGGCTTAGGTCATGATTTTACAATTTGTGAGTTCGAGCCCCACATCCGGCTCTGCACTGATGTGCAGAACGTGCTTGGGATTCTCTGTCTCCCTCTCTCTCTCTGCCCCTCCCCTGCTCTCTCTCTCTCTCTTTCTTAAAATAACAAAAACATTTAACAAAAAAAGAAGTTAATGTTTGGCTTACCTTTACAAATGGGGAAGGTAAATTGAGTTTCAGGGTGCAAACTCTGAAATTGAAACAAAATTGAAATATAAGAAGGAAAAATATAAATAGCTCAGACATAAATCCAAACACAATTTTTGAGGCAACCTGTGCTCAAATTTGAACTCTTGATCAATTGTCTCTTACAACATTTAACTTAAAAAGAAGCCCCAACCTATAGGAGATTTCATATGAATATCCTTATTGGGTAAGTGCAAACAGTACTTTGTAATCCCAGAAGCCTACAAAATGCTTTCAGCTCTTTCAAGTTTTTAGGACCTCACAAGAGCAATGATATTCATATGTTACCCAACACTCTTTACCCAACTTTGCTCAGAAAGCAGTTATGCTTCTGTTCTGTGTCCACTGACCTGTTTGATTGGCTATTTGCCTAGCAGAGCCTACTTGATTAAAGTCATGTGGCCTTTAATCAGAACTGGTTTTGGCCAGTGATATCCCAACAATATGATATAAAAACTTCAGATCTACCTGCTTTCCATTCATCCAATTCCACATATATTTAACAAATATCAGCTACGTTCAAGTCACTGTCAAAATGTTAGGAAAATTTGGAAAAGACAAGATTCTTGGTTGTTCTTTCAAAGCAGTGCTGAGCTTGTCTTTTTGATTGACTTTCTATTGACTAGGCTATTTTATGACTCTAAGGGGCAGAGATTAACTTGTAGATTTATGTTGGGTCAAGATGCAAATAAGTTCTTTCCAGTGGAAGAATCACAAAGATTAAGGTTTATTGTATGTTGACCAGTTTTGTGTCTTATCCAGCAATCTTATCCTCTATTCCTCTATTTAATAGGTCCTTAAATTCTATTGAACCAGGTTTAACATTGCTCCATTAACTAATAAGTTAAATAATCCTTGACATACGCTCATTTTACATTTTTATGAGAGGCATGTTATTACCTTCTAGAAAGTTATACATTAGCATTTTCCTACCTAGGTGCTATGTCTCTGATTCCTTATTAAAACTGAGACCACCTTAGAAGCTATCAATAATAATAGAGAAAAATACGTCATTCTGCTGAAGGTGATTATGGTAGTTGTGTTGGTGTTTGCATGTCAGAAGAAGAAAGAAATCAGAATGGTAATTGATACAGGTTTAAAGAAAATATTCCAGATTGGAAAAAGTAGTGCATGTGTCTAATTAAAAACTTTTAAAGCGCATTGTTTCCGTAGTGTATATTTAAACGGTTTTTCATAGTTGCCATTGAACTTTTACAAATCCTATCATATTTATTCTTACAAATTTTCCTATTGCTGCTTTCCTCAAAAACTTTTGAGAAACATGGAAAGAATGTTTCTCTAATGACCAAACGAATACAATGATACAATGTGTTTCTCTACCTACACAAAGGAGAATCCTGTAAAAGAATAATAGTCTCTTTAAGTCACACAGTTCATGGTGACAACCAAAGTCTTCACAATTAAATTTCTCGATGGGAAGTTATTAAATTACTAGATAATTTTTAGAGCAACAACCAGAGTTAAAACTGTAACCATTGAAATCAATTCGGTGAAATAAATGCATAGCCTTCTATTTAATGCAAGATAACAGAAATATGCACCGAAACCTAATGACGCCTGAATCTCCATCAAGGCTAACATGAACTTAATGCAAAAGATTTTACTACATTGTCAGCCTGTCCACTTTGCCAAGTATTTAATACTAAGAGATTTTTCCATAGAGTGATTACAGCTGTGTTTCACATTTAGATTTCTGTTTCTGGATAGTTAACTATCAAAATGACTTTTAATTTAATGACCTGCCAATGTCTGGATATTACATTTGTTCTTCTCCTAGAGGAATAGTGTATATCTATATAGACTCATTTTTTTTTTCATTTTAGTAATTCTTTCAGCATAAGAGGATTTCTGCAAACATTTGCCTGAAGATATGCTCGATTAGACTATTTTAAAATTCTCATTCTATAAAGTTGTTTTTTTTACTTGCAATTTTGCCATCTCTTCCTACTGGATAACTCTTTAAAAAATTGCTTTTACATTTAAAAATCCAAATTTGATATGATCATCTGGGATATTTTGATATAAATGTTTAATAATTTTCTTCTCTGTATCCAGTTTAGACTTTGGAGTCTAAAGATTTAGTTTTAGGAATAATCTCACAGATCATAATATTATGCATTTAAGAAGACCCTACCCTATTCTGTGAGACCTTTTTCCCTTGTCTACCACTTCAGACATTTGGCAAAGGTAGATGTTGACTGCCTGACAATTACAGTTGTGGGGGAAAAAATGTCATTGATGAAAGTGTGATGCCTTCTAGACAACTAGGTGACAACTATAATCAGATGCTTTTCTGGAAGCTTTTCTAGTTATAAAAACTGCAAGGGGTAAAAAAATTACTTCACATTTAAATTTCAGGAGAGGAACCAGTCTCAACCATTTTGAGACTTTTTGCTATTTGCAAAACATCTAGAATTGATTCATCCTTCCCTCTGGTAATATTCAAGAATTAACCTTGATGAAGCTAGAAAAGACTGATAAGCGTTTAGAACGCCTGTCCTTAAAGCCCTCCCCCCACTCCAAATTGTAGTTTTTGGAGAAATGTCAGCATTTAAGCTTCTTTTATAGAAGTTGGAAAATACTCCAATGATTTGGGATGATTCTAATATAATCTGAAATACTTAAAAATCAAAATGTCAAGACTAACCCTAAAAATCCCACCCTATGCCATGTTTGGATCTCAAGTAAAACATCCCAAAATAGTACTTTATTCAGACAGTCATTTCTTTAAGCTGGGATCTATTTCCTTGCAAATTCTACCCATTGTTTTTGATTCTGCCACCAAATTGTTTTTCCATATCTGTACCAGACCTGTGAATCACAATGCTTGCTAGGATCACAGCTTCTTTTAAGGAAAGTTGTATCACCTGTGTATTTACTAAGAAGGTTATCTGGATTACCGTATCTTGAAGCTTTAAATGTTTGTATACTTGATCACTGGGCATCCAACTCATGGCTAAACTGTCAACTTTGGCATGGTCTTGTGCCAAAATGGGATTCTCACTCTTGCATACTTCCTTTGTGAATTATATAGTAGCTTGAAGCAGTGGGGAGTAGAAATGAAACCATCCACAGAGCAAAGATGAAACTTAGAGTATATGTTATCTGAAGCCTAAATAAAGGAAAGGAAAAGTACTCCAAGTAAGCAGAAACTTTAAGATAGAAAAGCACATGTATAGAATAGAGGACAACAAATCTGGCTGATGGTGAAATAAAGAATTCCCAAATATATTTTATATTTAACATCAGAAGGTAAAGGGGATAGTGATGGTAATAGTAGTAAAGCATAGATTGAAGGACAATGAGAACATATTCTAATTTCTGGATTTAGTTTGTTTCAATGGATTTCAATGTTATATCTCTTCTTGGATGTTTCCATGTAATTCCTGTCTAGCATATTGATTGTTATAATAACCACCATCCCTATTTTACTCTAGTTAATTTAAGAAAGGCTCTTTCTTTAGTCCATTTATTTGAGAGAGGGAGAGAGGCAGAAAGACAAGGAGAGAGAGAGAGAGAGAGCCCCAAACAAGCTCTGCACCATCGTGTAGACCCCGATGTGGGGCTTGAACTCATGAACCATGAGATCATGACCTGAGCTGAGGTTGGATGCTCAACAGACCAAGCTGCCCAGGTGTCCCATGGCTCTGTTCTTTTTAATCACAAAAACCTAATTCAAACAACCTGAGACTTACTAAAACACCGGATGCCAGCTTTTATGTCCCTACATATCTTCTCTATGTCATACCAAATATTTCCTGTTACTCAAATCAGTGATGACAGTTTGATATTCATTGAAATGGTTCCTCATGGGTACTGTTTGAGAATATCAATGAGAGCGTTGCAACAAACTCATTAAGACGTGGCATTTCATGTAACCACAGACCTTTCAGCTCCTTGATGACTAAATTCTTGCTTGCAGTGGTGATACAAAAATAAAAGACATTCTGAAAAACAAAAGGGAAATAAAATTGTTTTGAAGTTATAGAATATGAGATGATAAAGTAAATTGCAAATAGGTGAAGAAAGTCCAATTGTAAAATGAATGATCAAGCATCTTCATTTTTTTTTCTGGCTAAGAGAAAATACTGGAGGCCCAATTTATCTGCCCACCTCAGCGCAATAAAAAATTGGACAGAATGTATGCCACAGTGGTTTTCTGACATGGGACATCAAGCGACAAAGGCCAGTGATAGCTGACAGGAAATGAATGAGCTAAGTAATACAATTGTTACCTCTTGGGAGAGTTTCCAGGCAGCAGTGCAGGGAGGGGGGATGTGGGAAGAATATGGGGTCTCCTTGAGTTCAGGAGCCAGAACTTGGAGTTCAGAAAGTCCAAACAATTCAAGGTCACAGAATAGTGTATTGAAAAGAGAGCTGCCTGGAGAGCTTCAGAAATCTACAGAAGGTTCTATCCAGTCCCCAGCTGAATGTTGCTCAATGATGATATGTGATGAAACTATCCAAAACTGGAAAAATATCACACACACACACACACACACACACACACACACACACCACGTGCATGCAAGGAAAAATTCTCAGAGTTCATACGGTATCCATATTCCCACCAGCCGAAGTAAAGCTCTTCCTAGCCCAGTAACATTGGGTAAAGTTCATCAAAGGGCTATTTCCTCAATTGTGAAGCAAAAATAGCCTTACACTAAAAGCTTTTCTCTTGTCACCTAAAAAAAAATCTTTAAAGGCAAGCTTTGGAATAATCAAGTTGATTCTATATAATTTAACCATGTCTCAGAGCAAAGCTAAGGATATTTATAGGAATATAAGATATCCAGCACACAAAAAGATCAAAATCACAATGGTTGTCATCCAGTCCTCAAGTGTCCAGACAAGGCAAGGAAGCAGAAAAATAGGACACATAATGAGAAAATTCAGTAGAAACATATATGGAAACGACACAGGTGATAGAATTAGTTAGACAAACACATTTAAATAGTTATTATAACCTTATTCTATATGTCCAAAAAGGTAAGAGATTAAGCTTGTTAGACTTAGAAGATGTAAAAAGACCCTAATAAAACTTCTAAAATTAAAATTGTAATACTTGAAGTGAGAAATGCATTGAAGGTATTAATAGTATATTAAACATGTAGATGAAAGATTAATGAACATGAGAAAAATCAATGGAACTATCCAAAATGAAACACATAAAGAATAAAAGAAATGTGAACACTCCAGTCAATGAAAGCACGATATACATTCTTTTCTAGTGCATGTGAAACATTTACCAAAATGGGCTATATTCTGAGCCACAGAAGGAGTCTCAGTTTAAAAGGACTTAAATTATACAAAGCATGCTGAGTGACTAGAAAGTCAGTAACCAAAATATATTGGGAAAATGGCCAAATATTTGGAAATTAAATAGCACATTTCTAAATAACCCAGGGGTCAAAGAAGACATCAAAGGGAAATTACAGAGTATTTTGAAGTGACCAAAATAAAAGGAAGGCATCAAAATTTGTGAGATGCAGCTAAAATAATATCTAGAGGTAAACTTATAGAGCTAAATATCCTTACAAGAAAATTTTTTTAAAAGACTTGGGCTTCCAGCTTAAGAAACCAGAAAATGTAGAGCAAGTTGAACCCAGAGTAAACAGTAGAAAGATTTGAACAGAAATCAATGCAGCCCCAAATAGAGAAACAGTAGAGGGGGAAAAAAATCAATGAAATTAAAGAGAGTTTCTTGGGGGCGCCTGGGTGGCTCAGTCGGTTAAGCTTCTGACTTCGGCTTAGGTCATAATCTCGCGGTTCGTGGGTTCGAGCCCCGTGTCGGGCTCTGTGCTGACTGCCAGCTCGGAGCCTGGAGCCTGTTTCAGATTCTGTGTCTCCCTCTCCTGTTCATGCTGTTTCTCTCTCGCTCTTTCTCAGAAATAAATAAAACATTAAAAATTTTTTAAAAAGTAAAAAATAAAGAGGGTTTTTTTGAGAAGATAAATAACATTTATAAACCTCTAGTCAGAGAGATTGGGAAAAATTGAGAGAAAACACAAGTTACCAAATATTAAAAATGACAAGAGTGATTTTATACAAATGAAAAGAAATATTATAAACAACTTTGTGTCAATAAATTTGAAAACTTAGATGAAGGGAAAAATTCTTGGATGACACAAACAACCTGAAGGGTATTATTCTAAGTGAAATAGGTCAGAAAGAGAGAGACAAATACTGCATGGTGTCATTTATATGTAGGATCTANCAAAGGATGCAGACTGTCAGTTATAAGATGATAAGTTCTGAAGATTTAATAGGTATGGTATCTATAGTTAATAAACTCTGTTGTATACTTGAAATTTGCTGAGAGAGTAACTGTGTAAGGTGATGGATATGTTAATTAACTTGATTGCAGCAACCATTTCACAATGTATGTATATATCAAAGTATTATATTGTACATCTTAAATACATTAGTATTTTGTCATTTTACTAAAGCTGCCAAAAATAAAGGTAATTTGAATATACACACACACACAAACATATATATGTGTCTATATATGTATACGTATATGTGTGTGTGTGTGTGTGTGTATTTGACATTGAATCTGTATTTAACAACCTTCACAGCATGAAAACTCCAGACCCAGAGGCATTACTAGTGAATTTTTGATTATAATGTTGGTTTCAGGGAGGTAGACATATATCATAACTTCTCATGTTATACTTGTTAAATTTGTACAGGTTTTGCATGCCAATTTATACTTCAATAAGGCTGTAAAGAAGAATCAACCATTTCTAAAAAACAGAAAATTAAACATTTTACTCAGGTTCAGGTAATTATTTTTTTACTTTTGGTACTTAATAGAATACCCTTTCCTTTTGTAGATTTCTCAATATGACTTTTCCCTTAGGTTATATTTCTTACATTTAGAAATATAGTGTTTAGCATTAACATAGCAATAATGCATTTACCAATCTTCCATTAAGCAATATATTTAAGTCGTCACCACTACCACACTTTCTGTAGTAGGCACTCAATATTTTTTGAATGAATGAATGCATATTAAACTGGAAACAAAAAATATTTATTACGTTTATCTCTAATACTGCCCTTTTTTCCCTCCAGTATTCTTTTATTTTTTTTTTATGTTTATTTATTTTGAGAGAGAAAGAGAGAGAAAGGACTTGAGTGGAGGAGAGGCAGAAAGACAGGGAGAGGTTCCCAGGCTTGAACCCATGAACTGTGAGATCATGACATGAGCCAAAATCAAGAGTTGGACACTCACGGACTGAGCTACCCAGGTAGCCCCTCCAGTATTCTTTCATTAGGATTTTAGATTTTTACTCTGGAACATTCTTATTTGTCAAGTTTAGGCATATCTCAATGGCTTTCGCTTAACCACCAGTTTTCAGTTATTGGATGATCTTACATAGGTTTGTGTCTCAGCTGTTATAGGAAAGCAAATGCCCATTTGGATTTCCCCTGATAAATAATTTATGTCTCATTTTTGTGTAAACCCTAGAGGACCAAAGGGAATTTTAAAAACTATTTTTCTTGCTTTCTGACTTAGTTATTTTTGACTCTGGCATAGGGAGCATGACTTTTCAAAGTTTCAGTCTGCCTAGAAATGGTATGACTAGTTTTTCAGAAAAATGAAATATATTTAAGTGATAAGGGGAGAGCAAAAAATAGTGGTAGGTTCCATTTCACAGATAGTGCTCTCAGAAAGGAATTGTAATAGATATTTCCTTTCAACAAACATTTATTGAGCAACTACATGTACAGGAAGCTATGGTGTTTGAAGGTAAAAAACTCTTTCCATTGCCCTTAAGGACTGAAAGTCTGGGGTTCAGTGGGTCAGAAAATGAGGTTGCAGTGCAGAATGGATTCAGGCAAGGTTTTGGAGTAGGAAGACCCGGATTTAAGTCCCAGTTCAAGGATTGAAACATAATTTTCTTTTGAGAAGGATGTGAGTTGAAATGGTTTTTTAAAAATAAATGTACTACAGTATTGTAAGTATATTTTCTGTATGATTTTCTTAGTAACATTTTTTCTCTAACTTTATTATAATGTGTTAAATGACTGTCTATGCTATCAGTAAGGCCCTCATCAATAGTAGACTATTAGTTTTTACTTTTTAGGGAGTCAAAAGTTACCTGCAGACTTTTGAATGCTTGGTGCCCCTCACCCCCTCTTTGTTCAAGGGTCACCTCTGTTCAAGGGTTCCTATCCCCTACCTGTAGGTCAGAGCTGAGGTAGTGAGGCAGCTTCAGTGCTATTGGTTGATTGACTGTGTGGTTGGTAGTTGGTACAGGGATGAAAAGAGCAGAAGAGGAAGACTAAGTCTAGCTACATTATTTTACATAAGGAAGCGAAATTAATAAATCATGCTGTTATGGCTGAATTTTTATTCATTATATATTTTAAGTTGTAGCATTCATTATAGAAACAGTGAGATTTTCAGAGAAAAATTCCACCATCTAAACGTGAAACTATGCTTATTTTTTTCCTCTCGTTCAAAAGGTTGAATAACCACAAACTGAGCAACTATCTTTAACATCTATGTTCTGTTTGTTTGCCTCCCACAGAAAAGGTGAAGCTGTGTGAGGCCAGTAAACCTGTCTATCTTGTTGATATGTTAACGGCAGTTTTTGTCAATGTAGTTCATTTAGAGTAGAAAAGCAATAAATGTGTTGTATTAACAAATAAATGGGGGCATCTGGGTGGCTCATTCTGTTAATCTCTGATTAAGCTCAAGTTGGTTTCAGCTCAGTCATGGTACCATGATTTTGTGGGTTACAGCCCTGCATGAGGCTCTGTGCTGACAGTGCAGAGCCTGCTTGGGATTTTCTTTCTCCCTCTCTCTCTGCCCTCCCCCCCACTCATGCTGTTTCTGTACTCTCAAAAATAAATAAACTTTGAAACAACAACAACAACAAACAAATAAATGACTGGCCAAAATGAAGAATAATGTGAAAAGAACTTTGAAAATTTCATCATACCACATCAACATTATTAAAAGTATTAAATTAGGTGGTTGTATGAAGCCAAATACTTTATAGATGAGATAATAAACCCTGTTATTTATTAGCTATTTTTGACATAGAAAGAATTGAACAGGCAGAAAACGACTGGAAAGAAGACAAATACTGAACATGGGAAAAAATCAAGGAAAGGGCATGATAAGAACATGTGACTTGTTCATGAATGGCATAATGAGAGAGCCCTGATCATCTTCGTGTTTTAAATATTTTTTCCCAGAAACATC
Source organism: Crocuta crocuta (assembly GCF_008692635.1). Taxonomy (NCBI): domain Eukaryota; kingdom Metazoa; phylum Chordata; class Mammalia; order Carnivora; family Hyaenidae; genus Crocuta; species Crocuta crocuta. Next base: position 3,369,766 of record NW_027529669.1, read on the forward strand.
AAATTCCAAAATTGATCATTAGTCTGTTGAAATTCCTACCTTGTATTCATTGCTGAAATTGAGAGGGAAGTTTTATTTACTTTCAGATTAAATCATATTTTTTCAAAGTAAATAAAAAGTTATGTAAGTTATATATAAAAGGACAAATCATTTTAAAAACCTGAATCAACATTTCCCTGCCCCACCTAGGTACCTGTTCCCTCATACCAATTGATTTTCACTCTTTTATGAGTTTAATTTTGCTGTTTTTTAATTTTTGAGAGAGAGACAAAATGTGAGTGGGGGAGGGGCAGAGACAGGGAGACACTGAATCCCAAGGAGGCTCCAGGATCTGAGCTGTCAGCACAGATTCCGACATGGGGCTTGAACCTATAAGCCGTGAGATCATGACCTCGGCTGATCTCAGATGCTTAACTGACTGAGCCGCTCAGTCCCCCCTAATTTTGCTGTTTATTCTTGTATTAAATATTTTATTCTACCAATCCTATAACTTCTTGACTTATCAGTTTTAGATATTATCAATTTGATATCTTCCAGAATGTACAGTCTATTTGTGAAATGAGGACAAATATTTAGCTGCTTTCCCCACTGCAATCCTAAATTTCTCTTTTCTGTTTTTCCAATAGTTATCTTTTAGCTTCTTTGTTGTGTCAAAAAGCAGTGTCTGTATTATTGTAACTGTTGTTTTTTGTTCAGACACAGAGTATGCTATCAATACATTTCATGGTTAAAAATTTTTATACTATTTTTTTCTATTTGCTATCATTTGAGGTATTTTCTACTGTTTTGTGTCCTCAGGTTCCCACAGCTTTCTACATTATGAATATTTTTGCCCCTTCACTCAACGCATTAATTGATAGTTTGCCTGGATATTCTTTAGAGACCTCATGTTGCCTATCCTCAACTGAATTAGGTGTTCTGTGGGCCCTGCTCTGTAGTCATTATTCTAGAACTTTCTTTTATGATTCCCCTCGTTTCTTGAATTGTCTCTGTTTTGTTAACTAGGGATTCTGGAAAAGTTAACTTTTAGAAAGTCAGGTCTGTAGGGAAGATATGAAAGATGCAAAAGACTCCAGAAGTAATCTAGTCCAATTCTTTCATCTTATGGATCAGGACACTGAGGTTTAGAGAACTGAAGTGACGTGCCCAAGATCTCTGAAAGGGTAGTGGCAGAGTAGGAACTCTAAGTGTCTCAGGCCCAGAGTTTTCTCAACACCTGTAGAACCCAGATCATTCATTATACATGCAGGGAGAGAAACAGATAGTCTCTGATGAATCCAGAGTGTGGAGGTTTTAGTTTTAGTCTTTTCTATGGAACTTACTACTTTTTTTTTTTTTCTGTATCCTATGTCCCATTCAGTTTTTTAGGGATGTTCTGATAGATATCATTTGTTGAAGAAGGTAAATAGACCTTTGCCTTATATTTCCACAGTGAGGAGTTTCCTGAAATTCCAATAGTGATAGACCCTCATTTTGAGTGGCTTGGTTGTACATTTCAGGAAATGATATCTGTTAATGTTTCTGGGCTCAGACATGCTTAGAGATTGATGAATTGAGATTCTAATTAGTTTTAGTCTCTCTCTCTCTGTGTATGTGTGCTTTTGATTTTTTTTAAATGATGCTCAGTAAGGAAATATGCAATGTGACTTTCTAAGTCAACACTGTGATATTCATGTATTGGCCTCTCTAGTGCCACTTTCAGATAAGCATCATTGCAGCCATGATTAACATAGCCAGAAATGTTCCAAACATCTGTGCAGCTATGACAACCACCAATTAACGTGTGACTCCAGATGTTCCAAACTCAGAACTACAGCCCTTCAAGGTGGCTGCTGCATGGAGTAGATTACATCAGAGCTGCCAGTTTTAGCCTATCTTGTGAGTGTTTATACCAAGGAACCATTGGCTCTCACAAGCCTACAAGCTAATTGCAGTCATAGTTCACATAGCCCAGAAAAGAGGAAAAAAGGGCTGCCTTAGATGGATCCGCCCTTCACTGAAGCTCATGAGGTTTACCAGTAAGGATGGAAAAGCAGTTGGAAGCAACATTTCAATCCATCGATGTATTTCCTGCACACTGCACCTTCCTTCCCAGTCAGATATTGTCATGATTTCAGAAAAATAAGCAAACTGCCCATCAGGAAAAGTTTGTCAGTATTCTATTTCCATCCAAAAGAATATTCATCCACAGAATTTGAGAGAGCATATACTTTATTTTCACATATACTGTCTCCTAAAGTCCAATGAGAGCAGAGTTGTTAACTAGACATTTATATGGTCTGTGAAGAGAAAAATGTTAATTTGTAAACTTTTGCCCAATGCTTATGTAAACATCAATAGATAGACATTCTGACACCAATAGATTCCAGAGCACAGCCTGGAATTCCAAAGATTAGTAAAGAGATCCAGGAAAGGAGACGTGGGCTTGCTTGCTCGTGTCCAAAGGGCACTGAGAATTTGCTGAATAGTACTATAAATTATGATTCCTATTGTGAGTGGGGGTCTGACTGTATGTATGGCATTTATTAAAAAGTTTTATTTTTCTGGACTTGGACTTCAGTCACTGAGAATTAATATTGTACAAAAGCTATTTTGATATTTCTGATGTTTAATTAAATATTTACCCACTGGATAAGCAGAAGGAATCCTCAGTCTGCACTTCAAAGGTGGCAGAATTTGGTTTGCTAACATCTGCCCTGAGCTGTTCTGCTGAAGGCCTTGGGTCCCTTCTTCTCCTACCACCTTCCCTGGTATAAGTATTGACCACATAAGTTAGACTTGCTTTATACTGGACGTCATCCATGCTCTGAGGTGGGGCTGGGTGTTGGAGATGTGGTAGGTAGGGAAGTGGCTCAAGTAGAGTAGGGATTTATTCTGTGTTGGGGTGAAAAAGAGAAATCTGTTTCCCTTCTATAGAAAAACTTACTTCCAGAAAGTAGAGTGCCAGTTGCTGGAGAGGAAGAGCTTGAAGTTTTCTATATTTTCTGCTTCTATTCTTTCAGTGGTTAGTTAATTTAAAATGTGTGAGTTTGATCAATGCCTCCTCCTCCCCAAGATAGTTATTTATCTTCCAGTGCTGAGGTCCATGCATGATTATATGGGAAAGAGGTAGGATCCTGGGATGGATTAAGATAATCGTTGATGACTTCTTTCTTGCTGTACTGTGATTCTATATAGCAAATTAAATTTGTGTGTCCCTAAGGTTCCAATAATCTGGTCCAAGAACTAGAAATCTATGTACTCATTCAAAGGGCTTACTACTGCCTCCTGCTTTCTTGATAAACTGTAATCATAATTGTTTCATGGGTCACTTTCAGGAAGTGTTAAAACTCATACCATTTCATGTCATTTTTTTCCATTCTGAGTTTTCCAAAATCATTCTTTATTAGTTTTCTATTGTTACTACAAAAAATAACCACAGATTTAGTCATTTAGAGAACCAGATTTATAATTTTATAGTTCTATCAGTTAGATATCTGATCCAGGTCTCCTTGGGTTAAAATCAAGCTGTTAGCATCTGTGTTCCTTTCTGAAGGCTCAAGGAGATACATCATTTTCTTTGCCCTTTCCAGCTTCTGGAAAGCCATACTCCTTGGCTTGTGACCCCTGCCTTCCTCATCCTCAAAGCCTGCCTTAGCTGGTTGAGTCCTTTATATATGACATCACTCCAACATTCTCTCTGCCTTCCTTTTTCATTAAGGACCTTTGTGATTACATTGGGCCCACCCAGATAATCCAGGATAATCTTCCCATTTTAAGGTCAACCATTATCAACCTCAATTATGTCTCTAAATTTAATTCCCTTTTGCTATATAATCTAACACATTCACTGGTTCTGGGGATCAGTCTGCCACATACTCCATCTCTTTCCTATGCTCCAGATGCACATATTCAACTGTTTATCCTGCTTAACCAGGACATCTCACCAACTCCTTGATCTGAACTCATGTTCTTTCCCAAGAAGAACTTTTCTTCATCAAGACTTTCTTATATTGATGGTAGTATGGTTATTCTCATATTCCCTCAGGATTACAGTTTCAGAATCATGGTTGAATTTGTTTGTTTATTTTCTCTATTTTCCATCTAAATCAAGTGTGAAACCAATTTTGTCTACTCCTATAGTGTTTCTGAAATCTGTCTCTTTACTTCAAGTCCAACTGCCAGAACTAGAATGAGGGTCCTTATTATAGCTAAACCTATTTTAATAAACTCTTAACTAGTTTCTCAGTCTTCACCCCTGTCCTTCACCCCTGCCCTCCCCATGCTTGAGTCTATCCTATACCTGCCATTAGATGGAGCCCTAGACAATTTTGGTCATGCCACTCTCATTCTCCCTCTTGGATACCTTTAGTGCCATTCCCCTTACTGTAATATCCACTTCTTTCCACAATATGGCCACAACCTACTTTCCATGCACACTTGGCTACAGTTAATTTGAACATTAAATGTCATTCTCATTTAATCCTTCAAACAACAGTTTAGGCGGGCCTGGGTGGCTCATTTGGTTAAACATCCAATTCTTGATTTTGGCTCAGGTGATGATCTCATGGTTCATGGGACTAAGCTTCATGCTGACAGCACAGACCCTCATTGGGATTCTCCCTGCTCTCCCTCCACTTCCTCAGGCTCTCTCTCTCTCTGTCTCTCTCTCTCTCTCTCAAAATAAATAAACTTATAAAACAAACACAACAAAACAACAACAGTGTTGGGTGGCCTTTTGATGCCTATTTGAGGCCTAGAGAAATTAAGCACCTTGACCAAGGTCATCTAGTATATAAGTAGCAGAATGGAGACTGAGATCTGTTTATCTGACATGCATTGCTGTTTTTGTGGTAACTCTATTTCCTACTACTTCTATAATATGCAGACCAAGATGGGCCCTCATTTTTACCCAAGCTTCGTCAAGGTTCAGTTTTTTTGCTATTGCTTATGATGTCTATTCTTCCTAGACTCCTTTATCCTCAAACCATTCCTGCTGACCAGTTAAATCATCCTTAAGGCCCATTTTATTAGTTGTGATCTTCATGGAGCTGTTGTTATTGCTTCTTACTTTGATCTTATTATATCGTTTTGCCAAAACTTATTGAGACTTGTATTTAAGTTATCTGGTCTCTTGATTTAAACCACCATCTCCTGGTTGGAATTTTCTCTAAAGTTTGGTACTTGGACTCTGGAGCCACACTTCCTGACTTTTAATCCTGACTTTGCTTTTATTGATTGTATGACTTTTAGCAATCAATCAATAAAATGGGTTGGTTTTTTGTCTGTAAAATGGGTTGGTTTAGTAGCACCATTCTGTGGACTGTTGTAAAAATCAAGTGAATTAATATTTATAAATCCCTTAGAATGATCCATCTGTCTCTAAGTCAGCAATGTTAGCTTATGGTTATAGTTATTACCCTCTTAGTTTTTGCATTACACCCCTTCCCAACACACAGGACACTCATATGTTCATATTCATATTCAAATAAATTTTCAGAATCTATTTCAGTCTAATTTGGGGGGTAATCATGCAAGTAGCAAAAGTATAAATTTAGAAAAAGAGATAAAATTGTATAATTAGATCATTTTTAAAAATCTATTTCTTTATAGCTGTGCTACTATTATATTCCAATATTCTGTATTCAATCTTGTCTACCTTTCTGTATGGTTCCCTTTTTAGTGTCATATGACTATGATTCTCTCAGTTTTATAATATTTTTTTTTAATATTTTTATTTATTTCTAGGAGAGAGAGAGAGAGAAAGAGACAGCGTAAGCAGGGGAGGCACAGAGAGAGAAGGAGACACAGACTCTGAAATAGGCTCCAGGCTCCGAGCTGGCAGTCAGCACAGAGCCCAACGCGGGGCTTGAACCCACGAACCGCGAGATCATGACCTAAGCGAAAGTCGGATGCTTAACCGACTAAGCCACCCAGGCGCCCCTCAGTTTTATAATATTGATAGAGATTCAAAAGCACCTGTTATTCTTGCATGTGACACCAAAGGTCGGAAAGGTCACCACTATGATAGAAAAATTAATTAAGGTTCAAATTTATTACATAAGAATATTGGTCAGAATTCAATATGATGTTTTAATAAAAGAATTCAAAGCTTTGCAGCTTTAATTTCATAATCAAATTGTATACACATAGGGCAGGGGAGGCCTTGATTCAAAAGAAGTTTATGTAAAAATGATATATCTAGAAAATTAAAATGGCTGTTGAGGTAGGCATTTTTTGTACACAAACCCAACATCCATTCTCCATACTTTCTCTTCGGTTGTGTTTTGTCAGCCTTCTTTCCTGCTATAGGTAGGTATGTGATGGATTTCTTGCTCATGAAATGTGAACAGATGACTGTTAGGCAGGGGTGTTCCTCAGCAAACTTTTGTTTTCTTTATTAACAGAACAGCTGTTGATGGTGGCGTATATTTATTTCTTGTTTATGCCTCAATGGTTTTGATTCCTGGAATTGTGGCACTAAACTTGTAAGCATTAGGGGGAAAATATGCCAAAGGAATTAGAGATGTGGGGCTGATATTTTGGAGATGCTGAATCAATGCTAGGAGATGCCTATCTTTAGATTGCTTTTATTATATAAGAGGAAGAAATGTATCTTTTCAAAGTCACATTTATTTGGATTCTTTAGTTACTTCCTACTGAAAACATACTTAATCAACATAACTATTAAACTCAAAACAAACAGTTATCAGTGACTAAAAATCAAACACAACCTTAGGTTGTGCAGCTGGAAGTAGGATGTACAGTCTTTGTAATTAATACTGTAATAATCACAACTTCTTACCATCTGCAACATTGAAAAAAAGGAATATCAGAGTCCATATTAAGAGAGGTAATAGTAGGGACTCAGGAACTTGTGCTTGAGCTTAGACTATTTCCTTCTCTTGCTTATTTTTTGGAATATTATGTGACCAGATGTTATGCAAATATATACTGTTACGCACAAAAAGACAGCCAATTTATATTTTTAGATTCTTCTAAGATTTTTGCACAACCAAGGAAATACGGAGAAGTAATATATAATAAAATATGCCATGTTTCAAGTCATAAAGGATGGGCTTGAATATCGAAGTCCTCATTTTCTAGCTATGTTACTTAGGGTAAATTCTATATTTTCTCTGAGACTCAGTTTTCTCACCTGTGAAATGGGAATACTAGTAGTGGTAATAAACTCACACCATGGATACGAAGATTAACTGAAATATGACAGTAACACGCTTAGCACAGTAACATTTTACTAAATGTGGGTTGTGAGGGTAGTAATCTCTTCAACCTCTCATCTTTTAGGCAAAACTTTCATACTTCTCTCTTTCTTCTCCAACCTACACATACTCTACTTCACACAGAGAACACTAAAGCCGCCTGAAGAGAACTTTTATAGACTTCCATCAGCACATCTACCCTCCTTCCACCATCTGTTTCCACATACTCTCTTCTTGACTGTGAACATAAATGAATTAACTATGCTCCTATTTAAAGCTAATCCTCCCACTTTTATACTTGATGTCATTTCTCTTTGCATCATCCAGAACATTGTATCAGCAGCATTCCCTTCTTTTCTATTTTCTCAAGTTATCACTCCCTATTGGATCATTCCCCCCAAATACACACATGCTATTTTTATACCCTCTTAAAACCAACAAATCAACTTCCCAGGATGTCTTTCCAATGACACCTATCATTCCAATTCTTTGCTTCTCTGGACAGCTGTTAACTATAGTCCTTTTCTTTAAATACTTTCCCCCTTCTCCCTTGAATCCACCTCAAACAGGTATTTATTGCCTTCCACCAAAAGAATCTGATGATGATCATGAGTGACTTCCATATTATCAAATCCAATGATCAATTATCAGTCCTCATTCTACCTGACATTTGAGCCAAATGTTCACCACATCCTTCTTGATACAGTTCCTTCATTTTTCCAGGTCATCGTGTTTTCCTAGTTTCCTTTTTACTGCTTCTATCTGTCCCCACTTCCTCTCCATTTCCTAAACTCTTGAGGTAAAAATCCCCATTGGCTTAGGAATTTATTATTGAATTCCTAATTTTTGCCAAGGTAAAAATATAACATTGATCCTTGAAAAACTTGGGAGTTAGGGGCACCGACGCTCACTGAACTGATAATCTGTGTATAACTTTTGACTCCTCCCAGACTTAACTACTAATAGCAACTGTTGACTGATAGCCTTACTAATCACATAAACAGTTGGCATATATTCTGTGTGTTGTAAGTGTTATGTACTGTACTCCCATAATAAAGTAAGTTAGAGAAAAATGTTATTGAGAAAACCATAAGGAAGAGAAAATACACTTACAGTACTGTACTGTATTTATATTTTTTAAAATCCATGTATAAGTGGAACTATACAGTTCAAACCCACATCGTTCAAGGGGCACTGGTATATGCTTTTAGGCAGTTCAAATCAAAACTTGACAACAAAGCAAACGTAAAGTTCCTAAGCAAGTCACTTCAGTCTGTTCTGTAAAAATTGGGATAATGAAGACAGATTTGAGTATCAAATGAGTTAGTGTATGTGCAAGTATTCTACATACTACAGACAGCTTCTTTGTATTTTTTTAACATGTCATCGTGGTATAAGGCAATGATCATGAGCATGCATTTGGTATGTTCTGTTGGCATTCAGAGGAAGAAGGTCAGGGGAGTAGTATTCAAGGCTGGGACTTGGAGAAGTAGTAGAATTTTGACTGGGGAAGGACATAGGGGAGAATTTCCCAGATAAAAAGAATAGATGGTAGAGTGGGAAAAGAATACATTTTGTATACAGATATAAATGGCTTGAATCAGGACTCAATCCCTTACATATTTGCTACATATTTCAGGCACATTTCTTCATCTTTTGGTATCTCATTTTTTTTTCTACAAACTGGTTCCAGGAGGGACTTTGCAATACTATATTGAGACGCATGTTGTTAATGTCTGGAGCAATGTTGGCTCTCAGAGGAATTTTGGAGAAGTCACTAGAATGTAAAAGATAACAGTCCTGGTTTTGAGTTAGGTGTAGAATCGCATCCTAGTTGTATTTCTACAAGCTTTCCACACATTTTTCAATCTAAATGTGTTACCACATACATAATTATCTCATTTGCTCTAAGAGTTGAATATGATAGTATGTGTGAAATACCATGTACAGTGATAGGCATGCAAAATTAATTGGAGCCTCAAAAATATTATCTGAATGTTACCAGTAAGTATAGAAAATGAGAAAAGAAAGATGGCATTAGTGCTCTTTAGGATAGAGACTTGGGACTTCTCCTTTTGGGAACTGGGGACCATGAAATGTTTGGAACAGGGGAAACAAGTGATGATTTTTTTTCCTGCCAAAAAATGGAAGCGTGAAATAAAAAGAGGGGAAACTAAACTCCTTTTGGGATACATAAATCTGGAAACAACACATAATGTTTCAGCTCTGCAACATTTGATACAAAAGCCTTCCATTCAGATTGAAAATGTCTGATTATTTCACCCAGAATTCACTGTTACAACTGTGTCATTCCAATTAGTTATCTCTGGAGAGGAAATCTCGCCAGACAATATGATTAAACCCAATCAGTATAGGTGCCAAGCACTCAGAACATATTAAAAATGACATTTCCACTTATTTTATAGCATAAATGTTTGTCTTCTGGCATTTCTCAAATGTGAACATTCAAAGGAAGTCTTTGAAACAGCATTTCAGGACGGAAGGTTAATGATAAAGAGCAACCTAGACACAGGTTACTTGATGTAAGAAAACCATGTTTTAACAATTAACTTTTGATGTGTCAAACAGTGACTTGTGCCTTACAGAAAATTGATTTCCAAATACCAATATCTCTGCCTGAAGGAGGGAGAAAGTAGCAAATAAAATTCTGTGACACCTGGTACAATTTTTAAAAAGATGTAATTATTGCTACCAAATGTGAAATACCCTGTTCAATAAAAGAGAGGTTAGTCAAAGTATAGGAAGTAGCTATTATGGGTCAGGTTTTAGAAAAATCACGCTGAACTGCACATGGTTTATTGTAATTTATCATTTAATTTTAATTTCCCCCACTGAAATGTTACAAATGAGATAAATAAGGACTTCAAAGGGAGTTGGGGAGGGGCGCCTGGGTGGCTTAGTCGGTTAGGCGTCCGACTTTCGCTTAGGTCATGATCTCGCGGTTCGTGGGGTCGAGCCCCGCGTCGGGCTCTGTGCTGACTGCCAGCTCAGAGCCTGGAGCCTGTTTCAGTCTGTGACTCCCTCTCCCTCTGACCCTCCCCTGCTCACGCTGTCTCTCTCTCTCTCCTAGAAATAAATAAAACATTAAAAAAATTTTTAAAAAAAAAACAAAGGGAGTTGGGGAGAGGGATATTAAAGGAGCATCGGTGGTAAGATTTGGCTTTCCATATGTGTTCCTAGTTCATGCTGATGACCTACTTCTAGCTCCTGATACTCAACCATTGTGATTTCTCAGGCCTGCTCCATCTGTGTTTGGTTAGGTTGGAGAACTGATGCTCAGGAAATACTCAGCCAAGGAGGGATGAGAGATGGAGGATGGGTAGCTCAGCTCCCTTGCTTCTTATGTGGGACTATTCTGATTGTATTCTCTCATGTCCCAAAGATTCCCAGTAGAATTCTCATTGCCTATATGGTAACATAATCATAATGTACCCGGTCTCACCCACTTTTCTACCATTTATTCTGAGACCATCTCCTAAATAAACTGCTTTGACACAAATCTTTGTCTAAGAACTTAAGGAGGATTATTCCAAGGAGAGAGAAAAGCATGACTAGAAATGTAGAGAAAAGAGGAAGTGCAGCACGAGAAAGAAACTTTCAGCATGACTAGATTGTAAAGTACTAAGAAAAGGTACTAAGAAAAGGCTAGAGTTGAAGACTGAATGGTAAATGGGTATATCACATGAAGATTTCAGATATAGTGTAAAGAAGCGGGGCTTCATAGTACAAGAATTAGGAACATTGTGGTGTGTGGACTGGGGGAGTTGCACTGCAAATTGAGAGGAGGATGGAGTTAAGAGAAATATAGGACTGGAGTTGACAGTGATGACAGAATGTGATGGAGAGAAGAGTCAAGAATAAATGGAATTTTGACTCAGTTAGATAGATGACCATATTATACAAATCCAGGGGGCACCTTTTAAGTTATATTTTATGTAAATTATTCTCTCTCGATTGCTGCAAAATGAATGGTTCTCTGTGGAGTTCTTCATTGCAGGAGCTCATTGGCTGTGCTGTGTTGAGCTAAGGAATATAGGAAAGCAGGAATAGATGAGATAAATTTTGTATGTGTTGAATCTAAGATACCTGTAGATATTTTAGTAGCTGAATCGATCTGGTGCCCAGGAGACAGGTTTCAGCTGAAGACAGAGATTCATAAATAATCAGCAGTATATTGGAGGCATAGGGATAATGAGATCAGGAAGAATACATGGGGATAAGAAGACAAAGAGGAGAATTCTAGAGAATCTGGCATTTAAGATTTTTAAAAGCACCTAAAATGGGGGGGAGTGTAATATAGTATAGTAAGAAAGAATACCCAAAGAGCAGAAGGAAATCCAGAGAAAGTGACTTCACAGAAATAATAAAAAAATAGAATTCTATAGGAGGTAGGAAATGATCAGCAATGTCAGATACTGCCTAAGGTCAGGTGAGGTAAAAACAGAAATACCTGATGTCTTAGCAATAACAATTCACTGAACATTTGACACAACTGCCAGATTGCTGAGTAGTAAGAGGGAAGTTGATGGGTAGGATAAGGTTCAACAGGTCAAATAAATGAAGTTGCTGAGGGTATTGACAATAATGTTGTTAAAACTGGGGCACCTGAGTGGCTCATTTGGTTAAGCATCCAACTCTTGACTTTGCCTCAGGTCATGATCTCACAGTTCATGAGATCCCCATGTTGGGCTCTGTGCTGACAGTGGGGAGCCAGCTGGGGATTCTCTCTCTCCCTTTCTCTCTGTCCCTTGCTTGCTTGTGCAGTCAGAAGAAGGTGGTGGGGAGAAAGTGGATGTATACATATACACACGAGAGGTTCTAAGGAAGTCAAGTAACTGAATATCTGGAGGTAGTTTAGTAAAGGAAGAGGAGGCTGTGTTTGAATACCTAGATCTCTGAATTTATTATTTAAGAGGTAGAATATATTTCAAGCAATGACAAAATGCAGCGAGTAGCTATCAAAGTGGGTCACAGACATGAAGAAGAATAGAAAACTATTAAAGAAAAACAAAGAACTGAGGATAAGAATGTTTTATGTCACTAGGTAGACACTGAAGTTTCTTAAGATACTGATAACAAAGAGGGTAAAGAATTCTGTAAATTAAACTTCTCAATCAGTGAAAGCCAAGATCAGGAACTTGTTTATGGACTGGTATAAGGGGGTGTTTACAGATAACAAAATGGCTTGAACATAAAATGAAGACAGTATTTTAAACTTTATAGAGGTCCTGAGATGAGGAGGGTGATAAGAAAGAACAGGACGTCCTCCTGTCCTTAGCTATGACTAAGTATCTGCTTCCAGGTTAGTTCTTCTACCATAACAACAAAAAATCTAAGTAACATACTGGTTACAGACATTGGGCAATAGGCAGCATAGGGCTATGATTTCAGAGATAAGGAAAGCACAGGAGGTGAGTCCTATAATTGTATTGATTTTTTTTTTTCCTGAAGATACCTTTAGAGCTCAGTGCAGAGGTGTGGAGCCTATCTCGAGTTAAGCACCCTGCTAAGCTGAGAAGACAGAGATCAGAATTCTGAATTATTGAGAAGACTAGATATCTAGCTTTTTAAAAAAAAAAGTTTTATTTATTTCTGAGAGAGAGAGATAGCATGAGCAGGGGAGGGTCAGAGAGAGAGGAAGACACAGAATCTGAAACAGGCTCCAGGCTCTGAGCTGGCTGTCAGCACAGAGCCCGACGCGGGGCTCGAACCCACGAACCGCGAGTTCATGACTTGAGCAGAAGTCGGACGCTTAACCGACTGAGCCACCCAGGTGCCCCTAGATATCTAGCTTTTGAGCAGGCTGCCAGAAAGGAGGAAGCTGCACAAGAAGGGGAGTCAGAAATCTGTAGTGGATGGGGCACCTGGGTGGCTCAGTCAGTTGATGGTCCAACTGAGGCTCAGATCACGATCTCACACACAGTTCGTGAGTTCAATTCCCATATCAGGCTCTGTGCTGACAGCTCAGAGCCTGGAGCCTGCTTCAGATTCTGTGTCTCCCTCTCTCTTGCTCCTCCCCTGCTCATGCTGTCTCTCTCTCTCTCTCTCAAAAATAAATAAACATTAATTTTTTTTTTAATCTTCAGGGGAATTATCTGGATGTTTCTAAGAAATATTAAACAGTTCATGCTCAGGGTGATTCTATGACTATAGACTTTCCAGATAATAGATCACGGGGAGCTGTGAAGAGTAACTATTATTTCAAGAAAGACTTTGGAATTGTAACTAATAAAACTGAAAAGTAAGGCCAAAAAAAGAAAGCTGATGCACTAATGAGATAATTTTCTAACAAATAAAAATTTAAGTCTTTAAAGGCATCAAAATCTATATTCTCTACAGTGTGGCATTTATAGTGTGTATCATGTGATCAAGTATTACTAGATCTGTGAATAAGCAGGGAAATATGACTCAAAACCAGGATTAAAAAAATGTCTGCAGAAATAGACAAGATGACAGAGATCTTGAAATTATGAGAAAGATTTTAGAACTATTATTATAAATATATTTAAGAACTTTATAGGAAAATATAAACACAATAAGGAACTAAATAGGGAATATCAGTAGAGAAAAGGAAATTCTTGACTTGAAAAAAGTAGTCAAATCTGAAATGAAGTTTACTGGATAGGCTTACCTATAGATGGGAGATTTAATAAGACCTAATTATTAAACTTCAGGAGCTTGAACTTGAAGACTATCCTAACTGTAGCACATAAAGAGAAAAGGTTGAATGATGCTCACTGATCTGGCAATATCACGTGTTATATGTATAAGTGAAGCTACAGAAAAGAGAGAGAGATTGGAACAGGAAAATATTTGAATAATTAATGGCAGAAAAATGTCCAAATGTTATAAAAAATATCAGCTCACAAAACCATGAAGCCCAGCAATATCAAGTAAGATAAGTACAAAGAAAACTAAGGTATAGTTTGCTGAGATCTAATGATAAAATGAGAAATTTGAAAGCAGCAGAAGAAAAGAAACACATTATCATACTACTGGGGAAGTGACAGAATGGCTACTGGTTTCTCATCAGAATGCAAGCTTTAAATCAGTGGATCTTTTTTTGTGTTGAAAATAATGATTAAAAAAAACCCTCTCAAACTTAAAATTTATTTATTTTGAGAGAGAGAGAGAGAGAGCATGCAAGCAGGAGGGAAGGGGAGAGGGAGACACACACACACGAGACAGAGAGAGAGAGAGAGAGAAAGAGTCCCAAGCAGGCTCCATGCTATCAGTGCAGAGCCCAACATGGGACTGGATCCCATGAACTGAACTGTGAGATCATGACCTGAGTGGAAATCAAGAGTCCATCTGAGCCACCCAGAAGCTATGAGAATTTATCATTAGCTTATTTGTAACACAAGAAATGTTAAAGGGAGTCCTTGAGATTGGAGAAAAATGATTTATACAAGGGAATGAAGAGAGCCTGAACTGGTGAATATGTGTTTGGACATAAAAACATATTTTTTTTTTTGCTTCTACATTTATTAAAGGGATGATTGGGTAAAGTGAAAATGATAATGTATTGTTGGGTTTCAAACACATGTACAAAGTAGATGTATTTCAAAAATAGTATAAAAGATAATACATGGATATTAAATTGAATTATACTGTTGTAATATTCAGAATTATATGTATAGTGGTATAATATTAACTTGTAATAGACAGTGATCAACTGAAGTAACATATTGTCATCTCCACAGCAAACACTAGCAAAAAATTCCATTGGGGAGATAAAATGGAATACTGAACAAATGCACACTTCATCAGAAAGAAAGCAGGAAAAGAGGAAAAATACAACAAAGAACAGATAGTTAAAACAGAAAACAATTGGGGCATGTTGGTGGCTCAGTCCACCAACTTTGGCTCAGGTCATGATCTCGCGGTTTGTGGGTTTGAGACCCATGTTGGGCTCTGTGATGACAGCTCAGAATCTGGAGCCTACTTCGGATTCTGTGTCTCCTCTCTCTCTGCCCCCACCCCCTGCTCATGCTCTCTCTCTCTCTCTCAAAAATAAACATTCATAATAAATTTTAAAAAATAAAACAAAAACAGAAAACAGTTGTTAAGACAGTAGTCTTATAGTCAACCACAACACTACATTAAATGTAAATAGATAAAACACTCTATTAAAAGGCAGAAATCATGAGCCTAACTAACAAAGCAAGACCTAACTAACTATATGCTGTTTACAAAAGACAGTCATTATGTATAGCATCAGATAGGTTAAAATGGTAGGAAAACACTATCAGAAAACACCAATCATAAAAAAAAACTAGGTAAAAAAACTAGATTGTCTCTATTAATATCAGAGAAAGTAGACTTTAACCAAGAATTTGCAGAAGGAAACATGAGCATTTCATGATGCTAAAACAGTCAGTTCACCAGCAAGACAAAATAATCCTAAATGTGTATGTACTTAATAACAGAGCAAAAATATACACGAAGTAAAAACTGACAGGGAAGATTTGAAAGGTAACTGAAAAGTAGAGAGTACTTTGATCTGATTATAATAATGATGTCTTTTAACAATAAGAAGAGCCAACCCTGAGAAAGTACACACTACATGCCAGGTACTGTTACATATCAACTGAGATTAAATTAGTAACAACTTATGAGGTAGGTAAAACTTTCCCTTGTTTTAAAGTTTTTCCCTCTAAACAAAGGCACAGAGAGGTTAAACTACTTTAAAAACAGTAAATAATAAAGATGGAGGAGAAGGTTATAGTTCAGCTATGCTTGATTTTTCCTTTCCTTGTCACTCACATTTAATCTTCCAGGAAGCCCTATTTGTTCTGCTTTAGAGTATCTATGTCTGAACTCACTCTATTTCTTGCCCTCTGCAATGCCACTTTTCCTGACTTTCATTGCTTGAATAAGCTAATGGAAAAGCATCCTACCTGATCTTCCTGCTTTATTCTTATTCCCCTAAAATCCAATCTCCATAAAACAGCCAGAGATATATTTTTAAAACATAATTCAGGTTGTACCTTACCCCCTCTAGCCTTAAAAATCCGTTGATAGATTCCTCTTGCACTTAGAATGAAATCACCTCATTACCATGCCCTAATCTATTTGACCTCTGCAGAATTTTCTCATTTTATCTAATGTCATCTTTCCTCTTTTTCCTTACACATTGATTTCATAAGCCTCATACCACTTTCAAGAATATGCTGTGTGTGTGTGTGTGTGTGTGTGTGTGTGTGTGTGTGTGTGACTTTGTAGACACTTTGCATCTGCTGTTCCCTCAATCTGGAAAGGCCCTCTGCTCAACTACTCATGTTCTTGATTCCATTTTATTTTTCAGATCTTAACCCAGAAGTTATCTCCTCATCTGACAACGCTATCTATGTATGTCCTCTTGAGAGCTTTACCACTATCTCTAATTCACATAATTAAAATCTGTTACATTTTGTTTACTTGTTTCTCATCCATCTCCCCTACTATAATTTAATCTCCCAGGAACAAGGACTTTATCTCATTCTTTGTCTCTCCTGCACTTAGCAGAGTGTTGGTTCTTAGTGAATAAACAATAAATATTTATCAAATGGAAAGATACTTTGGGAGAGGGAGAGAACTATTCTTCCCAGAAGAATCTTGGAGATATTAACACATTGAAAGAGGGCAGCTCTCGGGGCGCCTGGGTGGCTTAGTCGGTTAAGCGTCCGACTTTCGCTTAGGTCATGATCTCGCGGTTCGTGGGTTCAAGCCCCGCGTCGGGCTCTGTGCTGACTGCCAGCTCAGAGCCTGGAGCCTATTTCAGAGTCTGTGTCTCCCTCTCTCTCTGACCCTCCCCTGCTCACGCTGTCTCTCTCTCTCTCTCCTAGAAATAAATAAAAATATTTAAAAAAAAAAAAGAGGGCAGCTCTCATACTGTGGTAGGGAGGTTTGTAATTAGAAGTAATTTGAGTAAAGCAGCATTCATTAACAGGTAATGGAAGATGTTTTGTAAAGCAAGGCAGTACTGGGAGGAGAAGAATTCTCTTTTATCATGAGAAGACCAATGAGATTAGTATAGAAGAAGAAGGATCAGAGTGGCTTTAATTAGAGGACTAGAAATTTTTGTTGTATACTAGATGTGAATTTTCTGAAGGAAATTTATCTTTTTGGCAGGATGCTTGATTTTAGAAACTCTCAGAGAAACTGGTCAGAGACTTGTATGAAAGTTCTCTTCCATGGTCCTTAAGGAATGATCTCATTCCTCCCTGCACATCTGCATGTGTGTGCTTGTGTGTGCGGTGGGGGGAGATACCTGTGTAAGTGCATAGGCACCTAGGGATGAGATTGCAAGGAAGAACATTCACATCCATTACAACTAATGTCCTCCTCTATCTGGCACAGCAGAACTAGGTGAGGGTACACAACAATGAGATTCATGATATTCAAGGGACAGTTTGGCCTTGGAATTTTCAAGAATCAAAAAGAGATTAGATGAGGAGTCGAAAAGGAAAAAATGCTAGAAAGCAAAAAGAAGAGGAGACTTAGAAGAACTGAGGTAGAATGGAGAATAGTTAGGAAATGAGTGTGTTCTCATGAGATGTGTCTGTAGGCCAGAAGGATTTCCAAGAGCCACACCACTTGATTCTACCAGGTCTTAGTTAATGAGCCTTGTGCTGTCGAGACAGAGTAGGCAAACCAGTCACCATACGTGGTTCCTTCTTGCCCCAACTCCTGCATACCTTATACTCTAGATGTAGCAAAGTCTCCACTGAGTTTTTCAGGCATCCAGGGAGCAAACACTCTGGAGAAATGCAGCCCAGGCAGTGCCAGAATAGTTAAGAATTAGCTCCTGAGCATTGACAGATCCTCATCATGGACAACCGTACACAGAGAATGCCCAGCTTTAAAGACAAGAGTATCTGCTTCTCTCTCCCATTCACTTTCTTCCTCCTAAATCCACTGGTAACACACATGAAGCATGTGAGGAGACTAAACACTTGATGTTCATAGTTCAAGGACAACCTGCTGAACAGCCAGTGAGCCCTGCCCCTACCCCTCCCTTTCTAAGCATGCAGAATATAGAGTGTGCCCCTAGACTAAGGCGATGAGAGTTTCCTAAATAAGTAGCTCTCTGGGAGGGACCCATAGCAGGGGGCTTAAAGACTAAACAAAAACAAAGCAAATATCAAAATACATGCCAGAATTCTGCCAAAGACAAACTTATCTCTGGTGGAAGATTAACTACATGAAAACATTTTACCTCTAGAACAGATTGTCCCTAAATTGACAATAAAGGCAAACCCGATACTGCCTATGTTCTCTCCACCAGCGCAGCTTACAAGGAAGGCTGCTTGCCTAAATACGTCTAGGTCACTTAGACTTCACAGTTAGCACTCCTATTTAAGGAGGCCTGTTGCAGAAACCAGCGTCACAACTACCCGAACAAAACAGACCTACCATAATCAACATGGTACTTCATTTACAAATACGATCAGAGTTCAGGATGACCATGTAATTTAGAAAAACAAACAATCCACAACAGCCTGAAAGAGTGGAGGCAACATGAACAAACAGAACAAAAAGAAAGAAATAGTTTGAAAAACGCATCTCTTAAAATTGACTTTGGCAGTAAATATCTTAATTACAGCTCATCATTAATATTTTTAGTGGCAGCTCATCATTAATATTTTTAGTGGCCATGGTGATTAATTCAGGAAGGGACAGATGATTTGGGCCAGGCAAAAACCTCCTTGAGATTTTGTCTGGAACTACTAGAGACTTTGCCTGGAACTACTCCTAAGTTCATAAGTCCTAAGGACATGTGATCCTTAAAAGTCTAGGGAACATGTTTTCCAGGATTTGAAAACTTACCTGAGAGTAAGGACAAAGAGAAAGAAACTAAAGTATGGTGATGAGAACATGGAAAAAATTTGATGACATGATTTGAACTGTTGAGCATAATCGTTCCGAGTTGATTTTTCAGCGGTTAGTCAATATATGTATTGGAGGTGACAGTGGGGATTGAACTAGTTTTATCCAGGTTTCTGTTATTTGTAACAAAAATAGACCATGCTGTTCAAATATCGCCTTATTGCAGAGGCTCTTTCCAGCCACACTTGATGAACAACCTCCCATACTTCCATTTCTCTCTGTGCCCCTTAATCTGTTATATTTCCTTTGTGGGACTTATCTTCGCTGGATATAATATTGTTATTGTCTATGTCTTCCCACTAGAATGAGGCCTATAAGGGGGGTGATCACATCTGGTTAGTCCTGCTGTGCTGCAGGTGCCTAAGCGTGCTTATTAGCTCATGCAGAAGTCTGATGAGTACTTGTCAAATAAATGATCTCTTTGACCCACACAGCTGTCTTATTGTATAGGAATTACAGTACAAGTTTTACAAGGCAGAAAACTGAGATTTTAGAAAGGTTTCATAATGTATCCAAGGTTACACATTAGTACATTGTGCTTTCAGAATTAGAATCTGGGTTTTGGGGTGCCAAGTGTAACATACTGCTATTCCATACCTATGCAAAATGGATACAATAGACTTCTGAGCTGGGATGAAATTACGAATGTAAAAAATTAAAAATGGGTTTAGTGAATGAAAAGGTTTCTTATGTTCAAAAAAGCTTCACCCAATTTTGCTTTAGATTTAATTACATTTCGGCAGATGATAAGAATTATTTCTTAGTGAGTCATGACCCTGCTCAACCCTTTCCAGAACGATGTTGTGCCACATATGCAACCCATTACAGTGCTCCTCAGTGCCCCCCAAATCAAAAAGAAAGATTAATTTAAATTGCTTTTATTAATGATGGATGAGTGCAGAATAACATGTGGCTTTTAAATTAGTACTGAAGATTGAAGATGAGGTGTGAAATTGGAAATAGGAAGAGACAGGAAATAAATTGGTATGACAAGGTTAAGCCTGACTGCATTATTTTTGAGTCAGTGGCCCAATGCCCCATTTTTTGAAGCCCCAGAAGCTGGTGCTTGTCCTTCCAAATTGCATATTTTTAAATAAATAAATAATAAAAAATAGATTTTATACATTTAAAATTCAAGATTATTTTCTCACTTTTCTTTAAATTGTCAGAATTTTATATTTTAATTTATTTCCTTCCACCTCAAATATTAACTACCATGATTTTTTTGTTGTCAAAAAAACAAAAGAGAAGCATATCTTAATCTAAATTTTGCTTGCTTACGATTTTCATAAAATATAACATTAAGCACCAGTACAATGCATGCCACTTTCAAAAAGTTTGAAAACCATGGGTTTGGTCCCATTTCCTCCATTTAAAGATGAGAACAATGGGTGCTAGAGAAGCTGTGTGACTTGTCCAAGTCAAATAGCTGGTTAATGAAGAGGTAGAATAGAGAGAATCCCAAGCAGGCTCCGAACCCCGCACAACCTGATGCAGGTCTGGATCTTACTACCAACTGTGAGATCATGATCTGAGCCAAAATCAAGAGTTGTATGCTTAACTGACTGAGCCACCTAGGTGCCCCTCAGCATTGCTTCTTATAAGTCTAGGGACAAATGGAGAACTTCTTACCTCAATAACTTACATTCTGATATTTTGCATGTTAGTTCTGCTAATTTCCTGTTCTCCCTCAAGTCTCTGCTCATGGATCTTTTGTTTTCTGCCTCAGGATTAACCTCACCCCCAGTCCACTCTAATAATAAAGTGACATGGCCACCTATATGTTGTGGGATTTCTCTATCCCTTTGTACTAATCTCTTCCTCTTCCTGCAACTGTTCTCAATCTCCCAAATCATTGGTGAAGCTTAAATCACCATAAATCATCAATCCAATTCCCTGAACACTGTGTTATAAATCCAACAGAACATTTCTATTATTTTCCTAGAAGACAGAAGTGACCACAGTCAGTTTTAAGTAACAGGTTTTTTTTTTTTTATTTCTCTATGTTAACAAAGTATTTCTTCAAGACTACATTGTTTCTGTCTGCTTTTTGCCCCCACATTTGTATCTTGACGCTCTGTATTTGAAAGTACTTTTCTCCCAAAGAGATATGTATTTTGCAATATGGATCAAAGTTTTAATTTAAGAGTAAAGCCAGACAAGTAGAAGGTAATTCAGGTGATGGTAGGGACTGTATAATTTAAAGATTTGGTCTCTTCCATGATCCTCAGTTCATAATAGATAAGTTTATTATATGTGTATTTTTGTAAATAAATATATATTTATCTATAATATACTATTCCTAAATAGCAACTTTCCAACCATAGTAATCTATCTACTTTGTCAGGAATGACTCTAAAAGAAGTTCAAGCATGTCCATGGTCAGGTTAATAAAAACATGAAATTGAATTTCCCCTGGGATTGAATCTTCTCTGGGAAGTAAATTTGCTTTTAAAGTTGTAAAGAAACTGGAGAAATTTTAAATTTTTTAATGCTCTAATGATTTTTAAGATTTATCCCATTACAAGATAACAAACGTTCTTCCTTAACTGGGACCCGTCAGTCAGGTTGAATTCCACATCAGGTTCAACTATGTCATTGCTGTGTAACGTTAGGCAGCCCATTTAACCTATTATGATCACAGTTTCCTCATTGTAAAATTAAAGGGTTGGAGGAAATGACCCCAACATTCTGCTTTAGCTGTAGAAATTTTATGATTATAATAATCCATTTTTTCCCTTTTTTGGAAAGGGATTACACTGTTATTTAAAGTTTTGTAGTTGAAAATCCATCAAAATATTTCACAATAGCATTTTATAGCTTAAAAAAATCTTTAAACCCTACTTCATATTTGTAGCAACTATGAAACAGAGAATACTTTAAAGTTTCAAATAGAAAATTGGCACTGAAGCATTGGTTGATTTACAAGAACTCATGTAACCAGCCAATAAGTACCGAAGCTGCAACTCAATGCCTGGTCTGTTGATAGATCCAGTACCTCTTCCAGAACCTCATTATTAACTTTCCAACTGAAATAGACTACCATAAAACATACCATGTGCCTCCATAACCTGGTGAAGGAGAGATACAAGCAAGTGATGGCAGTGTACTGAGGTGGGTACTATCATAGGCATTTGCTGCAGGTGCTGTGGGGATGCAGAGAAGCAAGGTTATCCCTGGGATTGACAAAGTCATTGAAGAGAGATGTTTAATAGGAAATCAAGAGGTTGACATTAATAAGAAAATGTGTGGTAGGCCCAGAGGTCAGCAGACATCAAAGAGGTAAGAGCTAACTCTTCTGAAGGCAGGTGTTTTACTCTGTCTAGAGGGCAGAAGGTACATGTGGCACAGTGGTATAACATAAATCCAGAGAGGTCTTCTGGGATATGATAAAAAAATGTATTTGTTTCTTGCTAAGGAAGGATATAAACGTCACTGAGTACATTGAAGCTTTTCAGCAGAATATTGACAGTGACAGATTTTATATTTTAGAAACATCACCTTGGTGGTGGAGTGAATGAATGAAGGAATGTACTGGTTTAAACACCAGACACAAAGAGACTCGAGAGAAATTATCACACCTCCCATGTTTTAGCTATTGTTGAGAGTGCTGCTATGAACATTGGGGTACATGTGCTCCTATGCATCAGCATTTCTGTATCCCTTGGGTAAATTCCCAGCAGTGCTATTGCTGGGTCATAGGGGAGTTCTACTGTTAGTTTCCTGAGGAACCTCCACACTGTTTTCCAGAGGGGCTGCACCAGTTTACATTCCCACCAACAGTGTAGGANATGGGGGGAAGATGGGAATGGAGGAGGGCACTTGTGGGGATGAGCATTGGGTGTTATATGGAAACCAACTTGACAATAAACTATTTGTAAAAAAAAAAAAAAAAAAAGAAGTTATCACACCTTGTAACAAGAAAATATGCCACACAAAAATGTGTGTGTGAACGTGTATAGAAGCTTTATTCAAAGTCTCCAAAAACTAGAAGCAATCAAAGTGTCCCTCAATGGGTGAATGCATAGATAAACTGAGGTACATCCATGCAATGGAACATAATTCAGAAATAAAAAGAAATAAACTATTAAGCCAGAAAAAGAATGGAAGAATGTTAAATGTAAATTGCGACGTGAAAGAGCCAGAAAGGAAAGGCTACATATTGAATGATTCTATCTATATGATATCCTAGAAAAGACAAACTATAGAGACAGTAAAAGATCAGTAGTTGCCTGGGTTAGGGGAGAGGGAGGAGTCCAGGAGGTGGAGCACAGGGGATTTTTAGGGCTGTGAAACTCTTCTTTATGCAACTGTAATGGTGGCTACATGGTCTTCTCCATGTGGCTGGACTTTCTACAACATGGAGGCTGATTTCTAAGAAGGGTCCCAAAAGAGAATATCTGGAGAGTAAGCATTTCAAAAGACCTAAGCATAAATGGCATGGCTTTTGATGACCCAGCCCTTGAGATTGTGTAGCATCTCTTTAATATTTTGTTAGTTGAAGAAGTTATTCAGGATCAAGGAGAGGGCATATAGATGCGGCCTCCCAGTGAGAGAAGTATGAAATAATTTGGAACCATTTTTTAAAAATGTAGATGTCATTAGGGGCTAGATTTTAAAGGACCTTGTAGGCCACTATAAGGAGCTTGGTTTTAACATAATACCTAACCTAATAATTTGATACAATTAATTGAAGACGAAGTCATTGATATAATTAATCTATAAATCTAATATTTTAATCTAATCTTTCAAGTGGCCATGACTTAAAGGAAAGGAAGTTCACATTATTTTCTAATGTTTTTTTTTCAAATAACAGGCCATAATAAATTTTAAAAACCTTATATTGTCTTATCACAGAAATGTAAAGCAGAGAAAGACCCTGAATATCATCTAGAAAAGCTTCCCTATTTACATGATGAAAAACATATGATCTGGAGAGGTGAATGACTTGCTAAAGGTTACATAGCCAGTCATTGGGAGAGTCTAGTGTAGGTGACAAATGAGAAATTTCAGTGGGGGCCAGGAAGAGGGGAAGCACTTAGAGATTCTGCCATTATTACTATAATAATGCAACCTCCCCTTACTGCATAAAATGCTTTCATGTCTATTATTTGATTTCATCCTCATTCCTCTTTAAAGTAGCAACAATGGGGCATTAATGTCTCTAATTTACAGATTAGACAATAAAAATTTAGAATGGTCACATAGCGATTATATGGAAAAACCTAGATTAGACATGTACATCACCTGCTTTTCAGTTCGGGATTTTTTACTCAAATAGAGAGAAAGGAGATGTCATTATCAAAATAAGGGAATGTAGATATAAAGTCGATATCTATTCAATGCCTACTCTGCTGATATAAACCAAGCCAGTTTCCAGGGATTCAAATATTTCCAAACACTCAAATGCTTGGTATGTTATATACAAAGTATGGAAATAATTAACTAATTCTTCTCTATGAAGCTTTCTGGCATTTTATTAATATTTTTATGCCAGTATGCACTAAAAATTAGAACAATTGATATCCACATGAGGGAAAGTTTATACTTCTTTACAGAAGGTTACTTTATTGCTTGACCTTTTGTTTTGCTTCTGACACTGTATTTGCTTTGAATACATAGCATCTGCTCTGTCTTAAATTCTCAGTAAATACCATAAATGAGCAAGGTGAAGATTTTGCAAGAAAAAGGGCACTTTCACTAAAAATGTTTATTGAAAGTGTCTCAATGGTTACTGATTCCTCTTCTGATTCCTTATCTGACAACATCTGGCCAATTCCCATGTTGTACCAATGTTCATTCTTTAGGCTTTTAAGCCACCTAATCTATTATCCTGGTTATCTTGGGCTCCTTAATTAAAAACCAAAATATTAAGGGATGTGGTCAATTATTTTGAGATAAACAAAAAGCTCATGAGTGTCTCCTTTTGCATAGCTTTACCAAAAAAATCATGAAAATAATACATATTTTTAATGGATGAATACTTTGATATGGCTTTACAGATATAAGGACAATATACTGAAGAATAAATCATGATAGAAATAGCTGTTCCTCAAGGGGTTTTCTAGCTAGTGAGAAAAGGTAAACATTTAAGAAGTGGCTAAATCAAATCCTAGTGAGTTTAAGATTAAGAGCAACAATATATACTACAGTGAATAGGTACTGCCTGAGTTTAGGAAAATCAATGGTAGACAACTCCCTTGAAAACAATTTGGATACAAACAGTTTGCACTGGGGCCAAAAAACTTTTTTTAAAAAATTCCAGTGAGTTACCGTACATTGTGTCAGTTTAGGTGTACAATATAGTAATTCAACCATTCCATACATCACCTGGTGCTCACCACAGTATCCTCCTTAATCCCCATCACTATTTCACCCATCTCCCCACCCATCCCCACTCTGGTAACCATCAATGTGTTCTCTATAGTCAAGAGTCTGTTTCTTGGTTTATCTCTCTCTCTCAAAAAGTTATTCAGAGTAATAAGAAAAACCTGAACATAAAGTACATTTTATGATGGTAGATATACTTGAGCATAATATAACATATAGATTTGTGGAAGCACTATATGTTGCACACCTGAAACTAATATAACATTGTTAACTATGATAAAAAAAATTTTAAATAAATGAAGTACAGTTATGTTAAGCCTTGAGCAGTGAGCAAATCTCATTTGTAGAAAGCATTTAAAAGGCAGTTTGCATAACTCTGGCTACAGTTTTTTACTAGGGGATGGTGGACAAGAAGGTCAAGTGAGACTTTCTGGGGAAGAGTACTTTATAATTTTTTTTAATGTTTTATTTATTTCTAGGAGAGAGAGAGAGACAGCGTGAGCAGGGGAGGGTCAGAGAGAGAGGGAGTCACAGACTGAAATAGGCTCCAGGCTCTGAGCTGGCAGTCAGCACAGAGCCCGACGCGGGGCTCGAACCCACGAACCGCGAGATCATGACCTAAGCGAAAGTCGGACGCTTAACCGACTAAGCCACCCAGGCGCCCCTGGGGAAGAGTACTTTAAATCAATGTTCATAAACTTCATCCAAAATGTAGCGTTAAAAATTTTTATCAAGAAACCAGTGTCCTGACAACAAAGTTACCCCCCTTTTACACTAAGTGTAATAGAGACTATTTTGTACTTCTACTCCTTAATTGAAGGAGTCTGTTTCTACCTCTGAATCTGGGTGTGGCTGTATGCCTTGCTTTGGCACATGGAGCATTAGCAAATTTGATGTAAGGAGAGACTTAAATAGTTTTTGCAGATTTGGTTTTGCCCTCCATTGCCTTTTGGAATTCTTAGGTTATCATATGAATGAGCCTGTTAGAAAATGAGAGACTAGTGATTCTAGATACTCCAGCAAACTATCTGAAGATCGAGGCATGGAAATAAGTCCACACTAGAAGGTCTAGCCCCAGACAAGCAGAGTTGAGGCAGGCCGCTCAAAACTAGAAGAACCACCTGGTTGACCCACAGAATTGTGAACAAATAAATGGTTATTGTTTCAAGTCCCTAAATATTGAACTGATATGTTACATAACAAAAACTAACAGGCACACAAATAATCAGAAATGGTAAACATGTTAAACTTTGCCTAGCTACTGGCAAAGTGTATAGTTGAAAGAAATGTCAACAGGATTATTGACCAGACCCCCTCCATTGCTAAGACCAGATAAAATATCAATCTTCTACTGTACTCTTAATTATATATCATTCTGTGTTCTTTCCTTTCATTGGTATCTTCCAATAAACTATAAACTCTGAAGGGCAGAGATTATTTATTTATAACTTGATTCCTGTTGTATACCACTATTTTTCACAATGCCTGGTATAGAGCAGGTATTCAATAAATGTCTGTTGGATGAAATGACTAAATAATGACCATGATCTAAGAAGAAACTGAGAGACATTCATGGTTTCTGAAGATATTTTAAAATTAAGCCGAACTCTATCTATATAGATGACTTCCCCAGGACTATCAAGTAGGACCTGCATCCTGCCGTATAATAATCTAGGTGACACCTGCCATTGTCTTTCCAGCTACGATATTGACTTCTCAACTGAGATGAATCAGTGCTCTATTCTGATGAAGCTACCCCAGGCTTTTTCTGGTAACTCTCCTTCAGGTTTGATCCATCGGGGTACTAATTGTTTCCAGTGACCTCATGGATAGAAATTGGATATTACTTTTTGTACAGTGCTATTTAGCATTAAAATGAATATTGGCATTTTAACTTAAGTATTTCCTGAGTTTATGTCTTTGTTCTATAAACAAATAGTGCTTATTATTTTCAAAATACTGTGTGAATGGTGCAACATGTTGAACTTAATTTCTTGTCAATTATAGTTAACATCTTTTCAACACAAATAAGGAAACATCTCATTCCACTTGAGAGCAACATAATACCAAAAACAAGTCTATCTGATTAAATTTTTTGAAATCTAATTTATACTACTTTGACTTTTTCTGTGATGAATTCATTTTTGGTTCTCAATTATGTATCCCCCATAAGGAAAAGTCAGTAAATAGACTTAAAACTATGTTTCTACTTGAAGAACATGAAGAAAATGCATGTCAAAACTCTTAACAAAGGGCTGAAAACAATGGAGTGGCTGCTTCACTTACATTTCCCCACCTTACACTCCAACCTATTGCTAAAGAAGGGCTTGCATATTATATGACATGAAGCTAAGATTATTCCCACATTTTTTAAAGTTAAATACAACTGTTTAGTCAGTCAAAGATAATAGACATGAAATTGGAAAACACATTCCTCAGCTTCTTGACCTGGAATGTCATTTGTTCTCTGTGATTTCATTTTTCTTATTACTTTGAACTAATTTTAACTGTGTCCCAGATGTAACTGCCCTGCTTTGGCTCCTACCAGATGAAGCTGAGCTTCAGCAGTTTTCCAAAAACAATCCTACATCATCATCTTTTGCATTCAGTGACAAACCATTCCCTGGAGACAACATGGATGAGTCCTTCTCATTTGTATGCACAGCTTCTGTAAGGAAGCAGCAGTATAGGATCCATCCAAATGCCTTCTTCTTATTATTTTTAATAGCTATTGTACATTTGATTTACAGCTACTTTGGCAAAAGTGTTGTAGTCATTATCATTGTAAGTCAAGGCACTTACAGCCTTTTGCTTTCCACATGCCTTCTATTATTGCAACTTTTAAGAGACTCTGGTGATATATCATTGACAAAATCAGAACTACATTAAATATCTCAATCCATAATTATTCCAAATTGGATATAAAAGATGTTATGTCTCAAAGCCACCATGGTACTCAGAGTATACTGATAAAATTCTTATGAATTAATTTAAATGAAAGCTAAGCAACTGTTATTCTAACAAATTTAATGCCAAATGCACATTGTCTAAAATAGTTTATGTACTAACACTAGGAATCAAAAGTACTGCTTAAAACTAAATATCTGAATGCTTGCCTACAAGCACATTGATCTAGGATTTTGAGGAAGATCTGTATTCACAAGAGAAATGGCTTCATTAATTAGATGGCACACATGTTTACGTTTCATTAATTGAAAGGGTCAAAGTTAAGTAACTAGAAAACCCAGAGATGAATTAATTCACATACAAAATGATCGATGGGTAAATCTTAGAAAAATCTGACTATTTTTAATTATCTCACCTTGCCCACTCAATTAATGAGCAAAATCACAACCCACTGAAGAGATGGATTGGTTCTTATAGCTGAGTCTTCTATCATTTTTTCAGACAAAAGAACATCCCATTCCTGACTAAGTCCTGGGAATCTGCTGCACAACGTGGTGGCTATACTTAACGATGCCGTATTGTATACTTTAAAGTTGCTGTGAGAATAGAACTTTAATTTTCTCATTATGACAACAATAACAAAATGATAGTTATGTGAGGTAAAGGATGTGTTAACTAATCTTATAGGTAGTAAACATTTTGCAACTTATACATGTATCAAACCTTAAACTCATACAATGCTATATGTCAATCACAGCTCACTAAAACTGGAAAAAGAAAGAGCATGTATTCCATCCAACTCTGTGCATTTGAACTTAAAATATCTCTAGAAGTCACACTGGCAAATACTACAATTTTAGCATTTTAACTCACTAATGTATAAATTTTGGTTGAGATATAATTGATAATATAACATTTCAGGTATAAAATGTAATGATTGAATATTTTGTATATATTGCAAAATGGTCACCATAGTAAGTCTAGTTAAAATCCATCACCACACATAGTTACAATTTGTTTTGTTGTGATGAGAACTTTTAAGATCTACTCTCAACATTAATTAAATTTGACAACATTTTACCTAGTTCTTACCGTGTTATCACATTTTTATAATGGATATAAAATGGAGAGCTGGCAGAAGGTGCTCTTGTTTGGGGAGCTGACCACAGACCACTTTTGTGGAATAGTACTAGTTAGGTATACATGTTAGTGGGGCTATTCGGTTAAAATGATGGAGCACCCTGGGGTAGCCATAATAGGTTTGGCATTTGGCATTTTGATATGGAGATTTCCATAAATACATACACTCATTGTTAGGGTGAGAGCATACAGAAAAAAGTGTGGCAGAAGGAGAAGCTTATGGCACAGGGGGTTCATAGGAGGCCAGCAGAATTTAGAAGAAAAATCTACAAATGATACTTGGCTGAGGAACTTTTTTCCAAGAACCGAATGTTACATGTTCCAGAATTTAGTTACTCTCTTAGACTGCGCTGCAATGGAATCACCCCTTCTCCACTCTGGTGCTGTTTATTTCAAATTTGTGTAAAAGTTTTCTACACCTAAATAGCTCATGAGGATCATTTTTGGGAGTGGGAGTGAGGAGGGATAAAGGAAGACAGTCTGGAAATCAGCTGTCTTCTTGGGAGAGACAGGAAAAAGGAGCATCTCCAAATGCATCTTTTAAAAATTGTTTTCTTACATTTGAAGGAAATCTTAAACTTTCAGAAATGTTGTAAATACAATTCAGGAAGGCTTTATTTTGGGGAACAGTTTGAGCATACGTTGCTATGTTACTTCATCGCTCTGCAAGTTTTAGTGCATATGTCCTAAAATCAAGGGCATTCTCCCGCATCACCCCAGTACACACAAAATCAGGAGATTGACATTGATACACTATCACGAAATAATCCTTAGGCCCCATTCAATCTTTGCCAATTGAACAACGTCCTTTGATCCAGTTCATCACATTTTGCACTTAGTCACCATGTTCCTTTGGTTTTATTCAAACTGGACAGCTTCGCAGGCTTACCTTGACTTATATCACTTGCCTTCTATCAATTTTTGAAGTGTAGAGGCTGTTTCGTAGAACATCAAATCATTTGGTTGGCTTGATGTTGCTTCATGGTTATATTAGATTATACATCTCTGGCAGGGACATCACTAAAATGATGTAGTATTGGTTTTGTTTTGTTGTGCTTTGTTTTATCCTGTCACATGCCACACAATTTAAGTGTGCCCTGTGTTTGGTGACATTAACTATGATTATTGGTCTAAATATAACTCTGCCAATCTAAATGAATACAAAGCTACTCATTTTTCCTTTGAAGTTAATGAGTATTTTGTGGGAAATACATTGAGACTATGTAAAAAACCTGTTTCTCACCAAAACTTTAATGTATTAACCTATTTTTTAATGTTTATATGGAGTCATGGATTCCCATTTTCCGCAATGGAAAAATTGAGGAAATATCTTAGTTTTGCCTGTTTGGAGCCCCTTCATTCTGGTTCCTGTGTCTTTAGGCATGTCTGTAACAATGTTTAAGAACTGTATTTTCTGGTACAATAAGATATTTCAGGATCACTTTATATTTTATCCCAGGCCTGGAACCTGCCACTTCTCATAGGACCCCTTGTTCCTTTTAAGTAGATCATGACGTTTAGATAACAATATCTAGTGCTGGAAGTGCTTATTGAGATTGGGACATCACTATGCCCAGTATACATATCAGTGTACAAATCCAGGGTGTCTGTCTACATACATACACATTCACACACCTATCCACCCATCAGTGTCTTTCTCTCCACACATATGGATTCACACTGATATTTCCAGTTTAAATCCAACATCACATAGTGGTGTATTCTAATATTTTCCCTTTCCATATTTGTAACTTTTTTCAATGATGATCAAGTTGGTTCTCATTATTCTTAGTTTATTTTCTTATTTTTTCACTGTACCAGTATATAATCAATCTCCTGTTGCTATCCTAAGTCCCCATGTGGACATCCTCTCCACCACACTAGAGCTCTGACCGTGTATTCGAGCTGCTGTGGCTCCATTTTCCCTTCACATTTGCTCTTCCTAATGGCTGTAAGACTTAATTGTTCAGAGAGGAAAATGAAGGGAAAGAAGAAGGAAATGAAATGATGAGGTCAAAAGTTACCTGAATAGTAAGTCAGCATGAGAGAAGATCAGGTAAACAGAAACTCTTTTGGAAATTTCTCATAAGATGTGATGTAGGAGGAAATTTAAAAAATAGTAGTTAAATATCAAAGTTGAGGCGACCCTAGTGAATATATGAATAACAGTTAGAGCAAAAATGTTTCTAAAAAGAGGCATTCTCTGAAGCAATGGAACAATTAGATATTATTCCTGGGATGTCTGTAGACACAAATATGAAGGAAGGAAGGGTTATCTTGAGCAAGTCTCATTTATTTTTTAATGCATTCACTTAATCATTCATGTATTCATTCAAGTATTCGAGTGCTTATGATTTGTCAAACATGAGAAATACAAAGCTAATAATTGGTTTTCTGACCTTTCTTTTCCTTCTAATTATTTTTCTTCAGCCTATTCCCATCCTAATAACTTGTTATTGTATCTGGTCAAAAAGAACAATGTTTAATAGCTTGTTCATATCTTCGTCAACACTGTATCAGTGATTTACCTATCCCAGATGGATTTGAATTTTATAATGTGATGGTGGGGGAGGGAGGGGATGCAGAGAGATTGTGGAATATCAGCCACTATGGCAGGATTGTTATTGGAAATATTTAACAGTCAGTACAGCAGAAGATTAATAAAAACTGATGGTAGTTATCAAAAACTTGTACATCCATATGGGTATACAGACTAAGTATTAACTCTGAATTTGGAGTAATTGAGAAAGGAAAGGAACAATACAGAATACAGTATAGGTTGGAGACCTATGTGTGTATCTGGGAATACTTGAGTACAGCACACACTGGGCTTAGAAAAAGCCAAAGAATTGGGAACATGAGCTCTAAGGCAGAACAGGTGGATGAATAAAGGGGTCTAATGATGGAAGGGCTTGTCCACTGAGGAGGTGAGATTTGGGGTCCAGATATTAAAATTTCTCTGCATAGGGACAGAGTAGAAAACAGATATTGAAGTTTGGGCTCAGAGAGAAAGTTTTGTTTCTTTTCTTTTCAGCTTTATTTGGGTCTATTTAATATTTTTAAACTGCACATATTTAATGCATACAGTATGATGAGCTTGGATATATGCACATACTGGTGATACCACCAAAATCAAGGTAAACATATCCATATTTACCACCTCCAAAATATTCCTTGTGTCCCCTTGTCTTTTTTTTGTGTGTGTGTGGTAAAAATAGCTAACTTAAGATCTACCCTCTTAATAAGTTTTTAAGAACATAATACTGTTAACTGTAGTCACTGTATTATACAGGAGATGTCTAGAACTTATTCATTTTGGGTAATTGTAACTTTATGCCCCTTGAACAAAATAGATGGACTTGGGGACATTATGCTAAGTGAAATAAGTCAGTCACAGAAGGACAAATAAGGTATTTAAAATAGAACTATTTCTATGAGTGATGATTGCCAGGGAAGGAGGAAGGAGGGTGGTGGAGAATAGGGATTTGTTCAAAGGGAGAATGCTTTTTTTAAAAAAAAAAATTTTTATGTATTTATTTTGAGAGGAGGAAGGGCAGAGACAGAGGGAGAGAGAGAATCCCAAGCAGGTTCTGGGCTGTCAGTGCAGACCTTGATGCAGAGTCTGATCTCATAAACTGTGAGATCATGACCTGAGGTAAAATCAAGAGTTGAGATGCTTAACCGACTGAGCCATTCAGGTACCCCCAGGAGAATGCTTTCCATATGTAATTTCCAAAAATGTGTTTCATAGATCATTTACTGTTATTTAAAGTCCTTCCCAAAACTCCTACAGAGTGTTTCTAGAAGGGAAAATAATATCCATCTTCCAGCATTCTGTGAATCCTACATGCTGTGCCAATGATGCGATGCATGGTAACTTTCCAAAGAGCTACAAAAGTCTGGTGGGCGAGGCTTATTCTGTATTAAAAAAAAATGGCTTTCATCAAATCATTCAGCAGATACTTTTTGAGTATATGCTGTGCATTAGGTTAAGTGGTATATGCACCTGTTACTTCTGGAAAGCCAGTGGCCTGATCTGAATTTATATTGGGTTCTCTCTGTTCCCATCTCCAACCAATCTTCCTCTCTTAGAAGTAAGGCTACTGGCAGCAGCAGGCACCTGGCTGTGAGGGGAGTCCCTGCCTCTGAGAGGGTCTAGGTGGGAAGCAGTACTGGTTTGCCTAAGACTCTCCTGGCTTTAACACTGAAAGTCCAATGTCCCAGGACACTTGTGAAGTCTCAGACAAACTGGGTCAGTTGGATACCACAGCTGGGCAGGGATTTTTTTTCCCCTGGGCAATATGCCAGGCTGGAGCCTGGAAAGGTCTAGCCATTAGAGACTAATGCACCTCCAAAGTAGGGCTGGTATATTTACCTTTATAAAAATTAAAAATATTTGCACGGCCCAAATATCATGCACAAAGTTAATAGGCACATTATTAGACTTGAGAAAACTATATTTCCAATTAGGTGCCAAAGGATCACATGCTTGGCTCTGGGAATACAATATTTAGCAGGCAGCTTCCAGACCAGCTTCCAGACCAGAGAATGAGACAGTCGTGTAATATTGAGTACATGAGTTTATTACTCTGAGAAGTTGCATAAGTGAAACACTTTGGGGAGCTGTGTGACTATGTGATTAAGTCTGAGGCACTAGGGCTTCTCTGAAAGGTAACATGAGAGCTGATGAAGGAGAATTCAGAAGGACTGTGGTGATATTTCTGGATTGGGGTGAGGAGTGAAAACAAGAAGGAGAGATATCTAGGCTGATGTAAAAGCATAACCTTAGCTCCAAGGAATTCTGCTCTATTAATGACAAATTACATAAAAGAATATCATTTGGTGGTCTCATAAATGTATAAATATTTCAAAATCATCATATCATAAGCTTTAAATATGTGCAGTATTATAGATTAATTGCTCCTCAATGAAATTGTTAAAAAACAAAAACAAAAAACCCCCCATTATTTTAACTAGATCATAGCATAACAGGGAGAATCACTTACATTAAAGTTTTGAGTTTTATACCAAGGACACTGAGAAGCCACTTGAGGCCATTAGTAGAGGGGGGACCTAATTACATCTGTGAACATTTAGTACATACACTAACATGATAGCTGTCTTTTCACCCATGCTAATTAACTGTCAGAGACTATTCTAGGCACTCAATTAATTCCTTTAATTCTACCCAACCCTAGGAAGTTCTGTTATCCTCATTTTACAGTGAGAAGGACGGAGGCAAAGAGAGGTTATGAAGCTTTCTAAGGTTCAGTCTGATTCCAGAGCCCATATGCTCAACCATTATGCCCCACTGCCTCGCAGTTCTGTATTAGCTGCTGAGGGGAACATTCCTAATTCCCATGCACAAAGCATACAGTTTGCAAGACGCTTTTACCGCATGATCTCATTTGATGCTTCTGATGACGTAAGAAGGTAGGAATTTTTTAATGTTCCTCTTACAGTGGGACAGATTGAGGATCAGAAATATTTAACTTTTCCCAGTGGTGTTCTCTTTGCAACCCATGCTTCCGAATGTCCAAGAAAAATTGCCCTGGTTGGAATAAATAGACAATGAGGACTTTATTCAAGACTATTAGAATAGGAGAAAGAGATTACATTTATCTTGGCTACGATAAAAGGCGGGAGAGTTTTTAAGCAGGTGGAAGACGATTAGAGGGAATTAGGTGGCAGGGTGGTCTATATAATTAAGCCATCTGGGTTTTCTAATTGGCACTTATTGAAGTTAGGTACCTACCCTCCCACAGAGACTGGGAAATAGGGCACTGTCTTTCTTGATGATTACATTTTAAAGGGATTGACTCACAGGTCCTTCAGAAAGACATTTGCTGGGTTGTAAAACTGGAAAGGGACTTGGAGAAGATCTACATATCAAAGGGGTGAAAATGCTTTAATTAAAGGGGTCCATGATCAAGAAGAAACCAGTCTAAAGTTTAATCAAGCTAAAGGCCACAGTATGGCGATCTTGGTCATTAACTCTATAACCTACACTAAAGGTAAGAGTATTTGCGTTCAATGATGCAAAAAAATAGTGCAGTTTATAAAAATCACCAGCATAAGTAAGTACTGTAGGAGACTCTTCCTTTTCTTTTTAGGTCCTGCTTGATTCACTTCCTCCAGGAAGCCTTCCCAGTCTCGCATTGTAATATGCTCTTGTTGCCTTTCAAAATACCACATCTGCAAATAGTTGTCTTATGCCAGTCATGCTGCTGGGCTGTCAGCTCTCACAGTGTGGGGCTGGGAAGATCTTTTACATGACTCTATCCTTGCTAAGAACCCTGCCTGGCACTCAGTAACTGAGCCATTCATGTTTCCTTAATGATCAGATGAGCAAATGAGTCAGGGAGGGATAAATGCAAGAAAAGCAGAGAAGAAATCAAGGGTATAACTGACTTTGAGCTACACCCTTAAAGATTTCTTTTAGTCCAAATTTAATTCCTTCCATAAGCCTGTGTTCTTGGTGTGTGGAGGAGCAGGAGTGGGAGGGGGGGTGCACACCCGCATTATTTTCACTGGCAGATGAGGATTCTACAGAGATAGGAACTACACCTTTCCTCTCATATTATTGGTTCACTGGGGGAAGGGGCTTAAATCCCCCCTTATCAGACTCTGGTTAGTCATTCTATAAATATAAATAAGGCTTATTAAGTTACATTGCTGAATTGGGGCGCCTGGGTGGCTTAGTCGGTTAAGCGGCCGGCTTTCTCTTAGGTCATGATCTCGCGGTTTGTGGGTTTGAGCCCCACGTCGGGCTCTGTGCTGACTGCCAGCTCAGAGCCTGGAGCCTGTTTCAGAGTCTGTGACTCCCTCTCTCTCTGACCCTCCCCTGCTCACGCTGTCTCTCTCTCTCTCTCTCTCCTAGAAATAAATAAAACATTTTAAAAAATTTAAAAAAAAGTTACATTGCTGAATGGATTTTCTTAATGAAAAGTTATATAAAGTTATATAATGTTATAGCTATTTGTATAATTTGTAGGTATACCTTTGCACCCATTTTGGAAATCTTAGTTCTTCATGAAAATAGTTTCCAGTGAGAGGGTAATATATATTAGAATACTTGTGTTTGGATCATTCTAGAAAGCAAAACCTGGACAGGGCTGAAATTAAAATATCACATCCCTATTGAGTGTCTTATTGGGCATAGGTTAATGTAGTGACATCATCATTAGTGACAGCTCAAGCCACATAAAAACTCAGGCTTTTGAGCCACCACAACAAATACTTTTTGCCCTACAGAATGTTCAAAGCCATATATTGATGAAAGAACACATGAAGTAATGAGACCAATAAGATTTGGTCTCATTAAAAAGCCCGATTTTCTAAATGTTACCCTGAATCTGGAGGGCATTTAAGAACTTCTTTATACATTTGTGCTGTGTGATTGGCATGGAGGTGGGGTGCCGTGGTCCACTTTTTGCATTCTCTTTCTGTTCCCCACCCACAACACTCAGCATTTCATAGAATCAGCTGCACAGCTCAATGCCTTTTCATAGCCTCAGAACGCTCTCAGAGTTGGGGCGTGGTAGGAAGTGTGTTAAGATAAAAACAACTAACTGAGTAAAACTACAACAAAAACCACTACACAGCAATTAACATCTGGCATTTTACTTTTTTTATTATGTTTTCATATTTATTTATTTTGAGATAGAGAGAGAGTGCTAGCAGGGGAGGGTCAGAGAGACAGAGGGAGACATCTGGTATTTTAATGGTGGTCAGGCGTCAGGTAAAGCAAGGGAGTCTTATATCCCAGCATTAAACATGGCAATAGTAGAAGTATGTTTTATTAGTTCAGAAAATAAACTTTTCCTAAAACTGCCTCGTTTCTTTTCCCATCACCTTGACAGTAGATGAACCTCGTATTGCAATTTTTTTTTTTTATCAAGAATGATTAAGTAACCACAGCTAAAAAAAAATCAGGGAAACAGTTATGCCTTTTAGTTGCAATCCAGGATATTTAAATCAAGTTGAATAGGCCCAGATTTAAATTGAGATGACTGGAAGCAATCTATTTTAGATTGATATTGTATTTTAAGTACTGTAAGCATTAATGAGCATGTTCAAAATATCAGTAGGGGATTTGGAGGTTCTAATAATAGAATACCCAACTGACTTTGGCT
Organism: Crocuta crocuta; assembly: GCF_008692635.1. Classification (NCBI taxonomy): domain Eukaryota; kingdom Metazoa; phylum Chordata; class Mammalia; order Carnivora; family Hyaenidae; genus Crocuta; species Crocuta crocuta. The sequence goes on from NW_027529669.1 coordinate 3,407,372, forward strand.
TTAAAACTATGGACATTTATTACAGTACGGAACAATCAGTCTGGCAATAGATGGCTCCATGGCTCATGAATTTTTTTCATATAATGGTGTGGAGGCTATTGGTCAAACTCTGTGCAAATGCCTTGATTTTCCCTTCATGATCTCAAGATGGCAGTCACAGCATCAATCATTGTTGGGTCTATATGACAAGAGCCAAAGGCAAGAATAGTCAATAAACCCGATTATTTACTGGGAAGGAAAACATGCTTATTCTATAGAAATATCTGACACATTTGCCCTCCGTGGAGCATGGATAACACATTCACTAGAGAAGGCAAAGGCCATGTTGACTTAGGTTAGCCCTCATCATTGACTTGCAGAGACTGTGAAGGGTCCACTTTCCTTGATCATATTGAAATAAATTGTGATTCTATTATGGAGAAAGAAGGGATGAAGGATAATAGCACTTAGATAGGCAAGCAAAATGGGCACCGCCAATATCAGATGGTACAGGTGGAGATATGTACTAAAATGTAAGTCCACTTACAAGTCCCTAGTCATTTTATTAACAACTTGAACCAACTAACAAATAACCAAAATCAGTAGTGTTTTACTACGCATATGCATACAAATAACCAATTTATATAAAACTCTAGTGTCCAGATTTTATAGACATGAAAAGTGTCCCAAATGATTTTGATGATAATCCTTTCTGAATTACTATTGATTTAGCCTATAATGATAAAGATATAGAGAGGACAGAGAAGGTATGGATTTTAGGTATATACAATAGTTAAAACATAGATATCTTCTCTCCTCTGTTCCCTTATGAAGCCCCTAATAAGGAAAAATGTATAAGCAGACAAAACAAGAGAAGTATTCAGTATATGCGCGATGTCTACAACATTTTGTACAATGGAAAGCAGATGCTAAAACAAGAGCAGGAAGGGTTGTGAACCAGCTGTCTGCAGCTCATCTAAAGCTGTAAAGCTATGAGGAGATTAATAGTACGGAAGAATGAAAAGCCTGAAGAATTAGAAATACCACGCGGTGCTGACTTCAGGAGTGACATATGGGCCAAAAAGCAAAAAATTAGATGCAGGTTCTTATAGAGAACAATTAGCTGCTCAAATCTTTTCCTACTCAGGCCAGGCAACTGCATCCCCCTTATCTTGATGGAAGAATGGTTGATTGTTCTGTAGGTAACCATAAAGACTCTGGGCATACCAGGCAAAGACAAGTAACAAATGGAGTAATATAGGATTAGGAACAAGCAAATAACTGAAACTCTAAATAATCAACAGTGACATACCCAGTTCCCTCTAACTTGCCAGTTACCAAAATGTTGCTAGCCATGTTAATGCCTTCCACCACCACCCCATCTCAGACAGAAGTTGGAGGATTATTTTGGGAAAACAAGCCAGCCTAAGAGAAAATACCCAGACACACTGAAAATATGGGTTCAGCACGCATTCACCCTTCGGTACCATCTTTCAGTTCATGAAATTCGTTGCAAAGCATGCAGAACCCCACAACAGCTTTTAAGGGCTCTACTCCTAAGCCTCTTTGTTGGTGATGATGAGACAATAATCACCAGCCATTTAAATAAAGATTTTTACAAGGAAAAGGTCAAAGAAAATGAATACACAACCAAACAAGAAGTAGAATCAGAGGAAAAAAAGAATCAATGCATGGAGCAGACCAAAGTTAAAAAAATAAGGCTATGGCGAAAAAAAAAGATACTATAGCCTTGAAGAGGATAACATGTCCTTTCAAGTTAGATATTAGAAAATAAAAGCCTTATGTATATATGTAATATAAATAGGTTTATATATGTATAATATATAGGTTTATATACATAATCTATATATATAGGTTTATATATATTATATACATATAGGTTTATATATTATATATATAATATAAATATATATTTTTTAATTTTTAAAATGTTTTATCTATNTGTGAGTTTGAGCCCTGCATTGGGCTGTGTGCTGACAGCTTGCTCAGAGCCTGGAGCCTACTTTGGATCTGTGTCTCCTCCTCTCTCTGTCCCTCCCTCACTTGCTCTCTTGTCTCTCTCTGTCTCTCAAAAATAAATAAATGTAAAAAAAATGTTTTTAAAGAAAAAAGAATGTGATGGTTGAGGAGCACCTGGGTGGCTTAGTCTGTTAAGCATCTGATTTAGACTCAAGTCATGATCTCACAGTTTGAGGTTGAGCCCCATGTTGGGCCCTGCACTGACACTCAGAGCCTGGAGCCTGTTTTGGATTCTGTCTCCCTCTCTCTCTGCCCCTCCCCTGCTTGTACGCTGTCTCTTTCTCTCTCAAAAATAAATAAACATTAAAAATATTTTTAAAAATGTGACGGATGATCCAACCTGTGCTTCTGTAAGCAAATTATTAGCTAAGTGTGATGAAAGAGATGAAGATATAGACAGCCAGATCTCAATAAAAGGATAAAGGGTACCTCTGATGTATCCTTTATTAGAAAGCTTTGGGAGGATTTCCTCTACTAAAATGAGAGAATGAATTAAAAGAGAAGACACATAGGCTCTAGAAACCAGGGAACCAAAAAAGTGGACTGATTCTACAATGATTATAAAAATAATATCCAGGATTACAGCTGTATGGTAGCCTCAGAGAGAAACCAGATCAAATTAGAACCATATTATGTGGAGAGCCAGGAGAGTTTTCCCAGGGAAAAGTGTATTTTATAAATTACCTGATGTATCTAATTGTGTTTAGAGATATTTTAAGTTCTATTGGAGTGTTTGGGGAAAGAATTAGTGATAGATACAAAGTAAAGTAATAAAAAAAGAGGGTAATGTACTTAAAACCCAATACTGATATTTTTGTAGGGAATATGTAAGAAACAATATGCGAAAGGAGAAATAAAACGAGTGATTTCATTTTATGTTTATTTTCTTTATAGATGATGAACTATAAATGCAATTTGTGAACTGTTGTTCTCTCCTGACCTAGTCATACTTTTTACCCTTGCTCAATTTTATAAAACAGTTTTCCATAACTTTGGTCTCCATGTAAACTTAATTATTTGAATTTCAGAAGGATAATGACAGGTTTTAAAGTAAAACAATTTGATAACAATCCTTAATCTCTCTCTGTCTCTGTTTCTCTGTGTCTGTGTCTCTCTATCTTGGCCTCTCTCTCTATATATATGTAAAAGTCATATATCCAACATATCATGTATAACTAATGTAATATATATAGCATATATAACTAATATCGTATACAACAAATACTATAACCATACCTCTTCTTCTGTGGAAAAGAGAAGAGTAAATTTTAACTTTTTTATAAGTTAAATTTATTCATGCCATTTCTAATACTTTCAGTTGGTGGCTATTAGTTCACACGTCATAAATTCATTTTTCTTATCAATACCAAAGGGGACATTTAAAGCTTGGCAGTAAAGCTGATTCGCTTCTTAAAAAGAGGGTCACATTTCAGATTTTATACTTATGTTTCTGAAAGAGGGATTTATATTGTTTCCACACATGGGAGTAATTCAGTAATAGTGTCTGAAACTGAAAATAATGAGTTAGCAGTATTAGTATTCTATTTAGAAATATGTAGGTAAATACATACATAAAATAAACTGGATGTGTTATCTTTGGACTGCTGGTTTTTCTCCATAAGAGTTGTGAATGCTATCAAGTTTTAAAAGTGTTATATATGTATTACCTGATAAATACAAAGATTAAATTTAACATAGAAAAAATGAATAAGCAACCTCAAGGTGAAAAGCAGAAAATTATAATCCTACAATACAGAGATAACATCTTCAAGTAGTATATCTTTTATGTTTATATATATATTTTTATAAAGATAAGAATATACATGATTGATTTTGGCAATTCAGTTGTTACATTTTGAATATTTTCTTGGCATTATCATAAAATATGTGATGATTCACAAAAATTAGTTCCTTGCTGGCTTATGAAAGCTTATTTCTTCTGTGTATTCATTTTTTCAACAAATATTGAGTTCTTATCAAATGTACAGCACTGCACTTGGCATTGGGGATAGAGCCATAACAAGAAAGATGTGGTCTGAGCTCTCAGAATGCTTACAATACACTGAAGAAAACAAATCACATGAATCAGTACCCAAGTGCAATTCGGATTTTCAGTCAAAGTTAAGTATACAATATTGGTAGTATTTAATAAGAGAATCCCACCTAGTTTGAGAGAGCAGAGATTTTTTACATAAATGCCATGTAATCTGAGACTTGAAAGAGGATTCTGGACATGGGAAACCACATAAACTATTGTTAATCATCCAGATTTTTATCTTTTTTTTATTAAAAATTTTAAAATATTTATTTATTTTGAGAGAGAGAGAGTGTGCAAGTGGTGTCGGGTCAGAAAGAGAATCTCAAGCAGGCTCTGCACTGTCAGCACAGAGCCCAAAATGGGGCTCGAAGTGATGACCTACGAATTCATGACCTGAACTGAAATCAAAAGTCAGATGCTTAACTAACTAACTGAGCCACCCAGGCGCCCTTATGATCTAAATATTTTCAACAAACCAATTATTTGGAGAGATTCCAAAAAGTCACAATTCATGTATAGGTAGTCTGAATTATGTTTAAGAGTTGAACTTGCAATTTAATGGATACCTCTTCTTCTATAGCCTCATCTCAGGATTCTTGCTGAGCAGTTAATAATCTGTATTATTATAGAGCTAAGTAAACTCACAAATACTTACATAATTCTTGATCCAATTAAGCTCATAAAGACTGTACATACATTTTACCTTACACTACAAGATATGGGATAGGAAATGTGAGGGATTAAGTTAAATATTATCTGTTTCCTGACTGCAAGGAGCTTGATATTATGCTTTCTAACCATAAGAGATATAAACTGAGAGAGTGACCCCAGAGTTGAAATCAGATATAACAGTGTGTGAATTTTTATTTTACTCTTATTATTCTATTGATTATCATAAAAAAGCAAAATATCCTCCTATAAAAACATTTGGTTATAATCTTACTTCTCTCACTTTGTTTCTTACACGCTCAGATGAATTTATACTCTGTTTTAAAGAATAATTAATAACTGAAATTTACAAATTATACTCACATACATACTTATTATGACCAAGAGACTTCGTCCACTTCAGCAGGAGATGAAATAATGAAGCTAATTTTACTTATTGAAGTTTCTGTGCTAACTATCAAAGAAAGAAATACAAGGTATTAATTCAATTGATTTGCTATTTGAATCTTTCAAAATGTTTTCCCATCAATAACCAACTTTAATTAGCATTCTGCCTTTATCCATAAACTTAGATTTTAAAAAAAATGTATACCTTCACTTAGTTCAGGCTGATAGATGGCTCAGTTACTTTACACACATTTATTGTATAGGCTGTAAAGAACAAATCATTAGTTGCCCAATTGAAGGGGAATGTTTACAAGTTTCTTAAATGCAGGGGCACCTCTTCTGCCTCCTTTTATCATTAAACAATGAAATGGTTAAAATATAACAACCCAGTTGACATCCTGGTAGAATATTTAACAGCAGACACATGACATAAACATTAGGTAACTTCTGCTTCCTTTCCTCCTCCTCTGTCTGGGTCTCTCTCTCCTTCCTCTAATAGCCAATTTGGAAGATATTTTGAGATAGCCCTCAGCCTAAAACACATCCCTTTCCTCCTCTATCATTGCAGGAACTGGAGGCAGAGGCGAGAGGAAAACACAGAGAAAAGCTATTCTGGAGCATTAAGAGGGAATTGTGCAGGTAATTTTGTACTGTACACTTTTTAAGAAGACAAGCCATAATAGCTTCTAGCAATATCTCCATCTAGATATCCGAACTAGACAGAACACATTAAATGTAGCAGGTGCAGATCTCAGTGTATACAAACTCAGGTTTTCAGTAAAGACATTTTTAATATTTTTTTTTCCTAAAATACACTGTAGCCATAGTGATGTTTGTCACTACAAGTTCCAGAAAAAAACTGACTAAAAATAACTTAGATGATGATGGACATACTGCCTTCCCATATCAAGAAGTGAAGTCCACAGGAAGATGGTTCCAGAGTTGTTTAATTCAAAAGCCAAATGATGTTATCGCTATCTTTCCTTCTTTTTTCTCCATCATGTTTGGAGTTGGCTTTGTCCTCAGGCCTTCTCAGGACCGTTGTTGCAAATAGAAAATCCTCCAACAGCTGAAGGAGGAAAATTACATTTTCTTCTCATAGGTTACTTCTCAGGAGTGAGGTAAATCGTTTCCAGACTGTGGAGTCATTTGTGCACATTCTTGATAATTTATGTATGAGTACGATCTTCACGAGGAAGGAAGCACAAATGGATGCTTGTAGGTTATACTTACACTTCCTTGTCTTCTTGTTTCAATTATGACTTTTTTGGTAAAGAATAGCAATATATTCAATTTATACACATGGATCAGCATGCCTTGTCTTCCTTCAACCATTTGTTAAAACTTATTTTTTTCATGTTTATTTATTTATTTTGAGGGAGAGAGAGAGAGAGAGAGAGCAAGGGAGGAGCAGAGAGAGAGGGAGAGAGACAGAGTCCCAAGCAGGGTCCAAGCTATTAGTACAGAGCCCAACATGGGGCTTGAACTCATAAACCATGAGATCATGACCTGAGCTGAAATCAAAGGTCTGGCACTCAACCGACTGAGCCACCCAGATGTCCCTTTCCTCAAATACTGCTTCCCATTTAATACCCTTCTCATTTAAATACTGTATGGTTAAATACTGACTCGTCATAATCTCAGTAGTATATCTGAGAGTGTTCATATATATTTCATTTCTGTTCATTACAGTAATTACAGGAGTTCAAATGCTCAGAACAGTACCAATGTGATGATTTATAGAGATGTTAGGTCCTTCCCTTATATTATCTTGTTTTGATATGTGACATCAAACTGGGAATAAAGAAAACATACGCTAATTAACTAAGAATACATTATGATTTGTTTGATATTTGGAAAGATCAGCTCAACAACTCTTCTTACTGAATTTATGCTGAAAAGTGAAAAGAATTTGATAGAACCACCTTCCTAAAACAATTTAAAAATAACCTCAGTTATTCTTTTTCTATTACTACTAGTTTTGTTTTCTAACCATTAACAGACCAAAATGCTATCTATAGTTTTGATGAATTTATAAATTGTAAAGTTCTGTGCAAGTATATTGTTATTACTATATTAAACAATTTAGAAAATCATGCCCTTTCCCTCCTTTTTACATGTATTGATGAGTTTTACTTCCATTCATCTCAATCAGATTTACTATTTCTTATATATTACATTGCCTCCTTAGTATTTTTAAAGGACCATTATTGAGAGTTTCTTTCCACAGTATAACTAGAGAGTAGTTGAGGTATAGGGAAGATTATCTAACAGTGTCCAGTCTCCTGACTAGTGCTTTTAACTCTACTAAGATCCAGACTAGTAGATGCTTATCAAGTCTAAGGAGTAATGGTGGGTGTTCAGTAAATGTTTGTCACAAGAATGAGAATCAAAAATCCATAATCAAATAAAGTATATTGTATAAGTATTGATCTGGGTATGAAGAATAGCAGTATACTGGGAAAAAAAGGGCATGAGATATGGAAGGTATGGCTACAAACCAATACTGGTTATTTACTTTATTATTTGTATGACATTGGGGAAATTAACGACCAACGTGAGCTTCCATTTTTTTAAGCTGACAGCAACATTAGTTTATTATTATTTCTCATAGTTTTGTGGGTCAGGAATTTAGACAGGTGGAGAACAGTGAAGGAGATTTGTGTCTGCTCCCGAATGTCTGGAGATACAACTGGGGGCTTGATGGCATCTGCCTCTCTCTCCTTCCTATATGGTCCCTCGAGCATGGAAGCCTCAGAGGGATCATAGTTATTACCCGGTAGGCTAAGACGGTAAGAGCAAGTGTTCGAAAGGCCCAAGCTACTAGGCTTCTTGTCACCAAAGCTCAGCAATCCTGAGACATCCTTTCTGTCACATTCCATTAGCCAAACATGTCATGAAAGCCACCCCAGTTCCATTGGTTGGGAATTAAATTTAATCTTTCAGTGAGTAGAAAGCAAAGGATTTTTTGCTTTCTTTAATCCCGAGGAAAAATTTAATAGAATGTTGTTATACAAAATAAAGTTAAAATTCTAAGTCTCATTTAATGAGTATGAAAACTTTTAAAGACATTAGTAAATTTAGTTAAGACACTCTTTACATTTATTAATTTTTTTGAGAGAGAGATAGAGTGAGTGGGGAAGGGGCAGAGAGAGAGAGAGAGTTCCAAGCAGGCTCTGCACTGTCAGCTCAGAGCCTGACACAGGGCTCAAACTCATGAACCTGAAGTCATGACCTGAGCCAAAACCAAGATTGGATGCCCAACCTACTGAGCCACCCAGGCAGCACAGGTTAAGAAACTCTTAATTTCTCCTTTGTTTTTATATTGAGAATGTCTTGGTATTTTTGAACTTATAGTCTACATTAAGAGACTAGAGGGAACAGTGGACATTGTCAGACGAGTTAAAGCCCATCTTTAGTTTGGTCTTTGGTAATGAAGTAAAAAGAGGAAAATGAGAACTTTGTTCTACTAATGTATTTTCAGGGAAGGATTTTATTTTTTTTAAAGAACTGTTCAGCCAAACTGTTCATTTAACTGTTTCACGAACTTTCCCACATGTAAGAAATCTCAAATACATAACTGTGATGGGTCTATGTATGTAAAAATTAAGTTTGAGTAATCTCTGCAGTAAATGAGATTATGAAACTGTCCAGCTCACCTGAATTACATGGCCCTGGAAGAATATATACCAATGTTCTTTGTGTTCTTGTCCACGTTGCAGACTTAAAATTCTTAAGCTACATCTTAATTCAAACCGAGAAAAATTCCATTTTTCATTTGGTCCTGAAACTTTTCTAGGTAGTCTTTGTAAAAATGCCAATTTTGGCATGGTGTGTGTGTGTGTGTGTGTGTGTGTGTGTGTGTGTGTAAGACTAGTTTTTAAGAGCAGTGAGCAGTTTAGATTCACAGCAAAAGTGAGCAGAAGGTACAGAGATTCCCCATGTGCCCTCTGTCCCAGCATATGCATAGACTCCCTCATTATCAACATCATTTACCAAAGTGCTACATTTATTATAACTGATGAACCCACATTAACACATCAACTCACTCAAAGTCCATAGTTTGCTTTAGGGTTCCCTTTTGGTGTTGTACATTCTTTGATTTTGGACAAACCAATTGAAATAACAAGTCCATTATTATAGTACCATACAGTGTATGTTTACTGCCCTAAAAATTCTCTGTGCTCTACCTATTCATCTTTTGCTCCTCCCCGTACTGCTTCCATTTAAAAAGATCTATAAAATGGGTATAGTTACAAGTGCTTTGCAGCGTTGCCCCTGAAGATTAACTATGATGTTGCAAGGCACACAATCAACATTTAATACATGGGAGCCATAATTATTATTATTACTACTATTATTATTCAGTAACTAAAGTTTATCTGTTTTCTATTACTTCAGGTTAGATCATTTGATGTTACTCACAGAGATCTGAGAAAAATGGTGTTAGGGATTAGAATGGAACATTGATAGTGCCAGAAGGGATCTGAGAGATTACTCCGTTTGTCCAATGTAAGCCCTTTTGTCAGAGACTAAAGCTCAAGCTTGTTAAGTGTCTTGCTCTAGAAATCACAAAGAAAAATATTACTTACAAAAATTATATTTCAGGGGCACCTTGTTGGCTCAGTCAGTAGAGCATCAGACTCTTGATATCTGTGTTGAACATGGAGCCTGCTTAGGATTCTCTGTCCCTATGCTCCTCTCCCCAGCTTGTGTTCTATCTCTCTCTCTCCCTAAAATTCAATAAGTAAATAAATACATGAATACATAAATAAATGAAATAAAAATTATATTTCACAGAAGGGATATCTTTTAATAAAATAATATCAATATTATTTAAAAATTTCTTTAAATCACTAAAATAATTATATTTTTATTATCATAGAGATGACCAGCGAGAAACCTAGAAACAGAACTTAGTCCTTGATCTTCTACTTCTAATTTCTTTCCACATGAATAAAAGTTCTTTTTTAAATGTTCTATTTATTTCTGAGAGAGAGAGACTTTCTACAGAAAATCATCTGCTAATATGTTTAGCACTACCTAAATTTACAAGAAAGCAAAGAAGACACAAATGTACTCTGCTTGCCCTTAATATGCCCAGCTTTTCCCTTCAGATATACCTGCTAATAGAAAAGTACAATAAATACAGAATGAGGATCAGGAATGTAATCTTGTACCTAAGTTTTCATAATCTATGAAAATTGGAGACCCATAAGGTAGGTCATTCTATCAGACACACGCATATGTGAGAGTGACTTTAGGGACAAACTTCCAGTTGTAAAATAAGTCACAGAGGGGAAACGTACAGACTGGGAATACAGCCAACAATATTGTAATAACATTGTGTTGTGATAGATTGTGACTCCACTCATCATGGTGAGCATTGTGTAATGTATAGAATAGTTCAATCAATATGCTGTACACCTGAGAGTAATACAACATTCTATGTTAATTAACTTCAATTTTTAAAAAATGAAAAAAGAAAAATCAAAGAGGGGGAAGTTGGAGAAGATTCATTATTATTTTCTATGGAATTTGTATGTGTGTATTCATGGGAGAGAGCAGTACTGAAAAAGTATGGAGAAAATATTTTTTAATGTATGAAGCATTAATAAAATAATATTATATTTTTCCATGTATGCAAATAAATGTAATAAAAGTATAAACAGGATACAGAGTAATTTTATGATAGTGGTTTCCTCTAGAGAAAGAAGGATCTAGAAAAGTGAGCAAAGAGGATTTCAATTTGATATGCATTTTACATTTTATGTAAACAATATATGAAGCAAATATATTTGTGTTAGCCAGTTTCTGGAAAAGTTGATAAAGAGTATCCAGTTATTTTTGTGTTCCTTTTTGGGGCAAGATTTCAAGTTCCATAACATTTGTTTTCTTAGCAAGAAATGTTCTCAATGATTTCTCTTTAATTTTTATTTCTTAAAACAAATCACCTGCATTTAAACAGAGAAGAAACTTCTTGCTTGTTTGCCTGTCTGCTATCTACCTATCCATCACTCGTTTATTTTTATTTGTCTATACACTACTCATTTTATTGCAGTTTTCACATGTACACTTTTACTCTCTTAAATCTTCAGCTGCCTTTCTTCTGTGGGGGCATAGAGCAGCTCTTCATTCACTTATAAAGCAGAACTAGTTCAGGTTCCTTGAGGGAGAAAAAAGGCCCAAAGATATATCGGAATAGGTATCACCTTCACCCACGTCCCCATGGATGAGCTGAAGGAGTAAAGCCTAATTCAATAGTTCCTATTGCTGCTAGAGGCACTGCTGAAAATTGGTTCCTATTGACTTATCTATAGCAAGAGTAAGTAAAGGGAAGCCCCTGCCCCCCCCCCCAAAAAAAACTGCTTCTCCAGACAAATTTGAGATGTTTAAGAAATCATTTGGATCCCAGCAAGGCCTCCCACTCCTAATAATCTACTTGACTGAAATACTTCTGGTTGAAGGACACATTAGTTTAACTTAAGGAGCTGCTTTAACATAAGTGAATATGTTTAATTGACTTAATACAACTCCAAGTCAGCCATTTACATGGTAGTGTGAATTGTCTCATTTAGATAACATTTCCTTAACCAGCTTGATGAGGTTAGCTGCACTGAGGGGAAATACGTGTGTTATATGACAATATGAAAATTCATCTTCAGAATATTCTGAATAAGCCCACTGCAACCAGAAATTTATATTTGTGAATATCTAGCTGGAAGTGCCATTTGATATCACTTAGCAAAGTGACAAAATGTGTCAAATGTTGAACACAACCCAAGTGTGTGTGTTTCTCTCTCCCTCTCTCTGTAGAGGGCTCTTTATGCTACTGGGAGAAATTATATTATGTATGTGCAAAATATTTGAGAATTACTGTGACCAAAAGTCTTACTGTGAGTTCTCAGGACCAGAAGAGCTATATTAACTAACATGTTGGAGGATTGGAAATGCAAAAAGTTTAATTTGAGAAGGTAAAATATGTCCCATGTTAACTGCTACACAGTATTGTAGACTTAAAGCCTATTTGCTTTTTGTAAACAAGTGTGTTATTTTCATTTACTTTTAATTGCTAATGAACCTTAAAGGATAAGTTGTTAAAATATCTGCTATAGAACCATTTAATTTTTTTCAAATTAAGTCATCCCATTCTACCAAGAAATGAAGTAATGTGTTATGACCAAGAAGAACTGCATATGACCATGCTATCTATTAGCTAAGCATCATGCATCAAGACAAATAGGGCTATTTGATGTACTGAACTGCAATTGCTGTAGTAGTTTATATTATAATGACCCAAATTGTGTTTATTGGCATTTAAGAATCTTAGTGTTTATGCAAATATCAGTAGCTTATTTTTCAAGGGGAAAAGAGAGAAGAAACAGAGCAAGTCTGGTGAATCAGGAGAATGATTTGTGAAATGGCAAGAAGAAAATATTCACATGTTTGATGAATAATGGAAAGAGAAAAAGGTGAATCCAAGCTTCAGTAATGATTTTCAATATTTCTTGGCTAATAATATTCCCTGTATCATCCTCAATTTGGTTTTGAAACTGGTAATATTATGGAAGCATATTTGTCTGCTGATAGATATTTTTTAATCTACCTGCAAGGTCAACCCAACTATTTCACAGATATCCAAGAGTTTTCAGATTCATTGGTCCAAGTACCATATGAAAAAGTAATATATTTCCTCTTAAGATCCATCTTCCCTTTCTCATCAAAATCAGATTTTAAAAAAGGTAGAGGAGAGCAAACTTGCACATTTAAAGTTTCTATAAAACTGATTCAAAACTGGGTAGAACTTAGAGTCAATTCCAACTTTTTGTTGTGTGGTTAATCTATTCCCAGGGCAAATATTTTTTTCTTTTTTTGAGATAAAACATTCTTGCTTTTCTCAACACCTTAAAATGTTTCACAATCTGTCATTGCCCTGGCTTTTACAGTATTTTTTTTAAACAAAGTACATTTCATGTTGCCAATGTCCAACTATTAACTAGAGGGCAAATTGTCAAATACTTAGTGAAAATGTCATCAAGTATTAGAATTTACTGTGTTGATCATATGCAAATTTCACTCTGGTGTCATTGAAAATCATTTATGTATCTGCTAGAATCCTGTTTTTAAATGAAAGGGAACTGAGTACTGTGTCGAACTTGACTATAATTTCAATCTCCTTCCTTGGGCCTTGCACATTTGAGATAGTCAGAGGTATTTGAAATAGCCTCAGGCCTCCAAAAGAAGCAGCTTTCCAGAAGAAATATTGTATTCTATAGTCACCACTATTAAAATATTTAGCTAAATTGCTGACAATTTCTTTAGCAAAGGTCAGCATAATAAAAGCATCGTTGAAAATTACCCTAACAAGGAGTGAAAGAGTACCCCTTAATAAATCATAATAACATTTCCTTATCAACTCCTTTCAGGGTGATTTATTTGAACAGCCAAGCCAAAAAGCCTTTTGTTGGCATGGAGACCATGGAAGGTCAGTCTCAGAGACGAAACAGTTAAATTAGACTAGCTCCCCTGTTAGAGGAAGATTAAAAGAATCATTTGTGGTTGGTAACAATTGCAATGGTGGAATTTCTGATATTGGGGCAGAAGAAGCGGTGAAGTTTTAGAAATATGCAAGGAGCCTTTGAGTCTCATCCTGCTGTTAATGGTATAGTACTTGTTATGAAATTCTGGGAACTGGTGATGGGTAGTTTGTGATTTGGGGGTTGTGGGCAGCAATACATATGAACTCTGAGAAAGTTTCCCAAATAAACACGTTTCCTTCAGTATTTGTCCTGCTCAGCCTGCCCACTGGATTCATGGATTGCCTCCTAGTTCAAGTTATCCCATCAGTCTCTTGTTGTCTGGATTTAAACCAGAACTTGTCTGCATATTTCAATTGTACCATCTTTGTTTTCTTTGGAACAAGCACTTCCTGTTTCTTTCTTTTTTTCTTCCTGGGAAAATCCCTAGTTCTACTGTTGTCATATGAATTCAGCTTTGGATTCCTGTCTCTTCTCTCTTAGCTTCCAAACTCTCAGTTGTACCTTTTTTGTGTTTTCCCTTTCTCCTTTTGAAGCCCACTATTCCACTTACCCCTGGTCTCACCAGGAAGGCAAGACAAAACATGCGGGAGTGTCCTTCAATGCTACATGGTATAGAATCGAATCAAGGAGAGGGGAGTTTCATGAAAATGGATGTCATTACCTAATAGAACTGTTCCAAACTCCCAATGTGATCAAATGATTGCAATTTTGTGTAACAATAAAATGAGATGTTGGATATCCAAGGGGCTTCATGCTTTCCATTAGTCTTATCTATTGACAGCATTTCTGTTGAGGGTAGGGTCATTCTAAGGCAGCACTGAAGACAACACGGCAGTTTCCTATTGTTATATTGAATAAGTGAATAAATGCATGTCCATGCGCTTTTTTATTTTGAAGCCCAAATCTACATACAGTGCTTCATGTTTTATAAAACAAAATATATTGTGAAATTATTCTGAATGCTAATTATATATTTTCAAGGTATCCAGGGGCTCTAAATTCTGATTTTTTAGCAAGAATAACTTCTAATTCCTGCTGTTTTGTTTGTTTAGTTCCCTTTGATATAATGTATCCAATTATATGGCTGAGCCTAATAGCACACTAAAATAATTAGCAGTACAAGCATATATACATACATAAATGGATAAAGCACTTCAATAGAAGTATGTTATTCTTTATATAGCAAAACAGCATACTATTTAAATGGCCTTGAGATTTCTTTCACCTCTATGGAAGTTGGTGTCCTCTCCTCTGCCTAAACATCGCTCCCTCTTGAAGGAACTGTAGCCATTTGACACGTGGCTGATCACATGGGTAGCAGGACTGGCCATCGGTCTGGTTTCCTCTTTGCTTCACTTCACAGTACAAGCATTCAAGAGGGAAACTCCTCCAAGTGACTTAAGGAAAATTGCCCAGGATATTTAAAATCACAAACTCAATAGATTCCTTGGTAATTTTTTATTGTGTTTGATAAGAAAGAGACACACAACATCACACATGATTGAAGAATGACTGGTGATCACTGTCTCAACCAGAAATAAGGAAAAGCAATCAACAGAACAACCCCCAAAGATAAGACTATCTCTAAAGCCATGTATATCATAAGAAGAGAAAAAAGATACTTTCATATTTTATAGAAAAAAGGGCAACAGATTCTCTAAAGTTCTTCTCACACTGGTCACACTTTTCTCAAAAGTCCAGATGTCTTGCTAACTACAATTTAGTTCAGTTTAGTACAACACACACCTACTAAAAATTAGCCAATGGACTAGGTGCTAGGTGAGGTGTTATTTAAATAAACATGAAGAAAATGTGATTCCTACCGCAAAGAAGCTGTAAGTGGAGAGACAAATACACAGACAGCAGTGGGTTTCTGGGGGATGTTGAAGCAAGGAAGGGACACTCAACACCAAAGGTTACTTGAGTCAGTTTTAATTACTTTATCACCTGATACAACATTCAGTGTCCATTGAGGCTTCCAAGGGACCAGTGAGAAAAGAGAGCTATTATGGCTAATGTCTAGCATTGTGGCCCATAAACCATAAACTTTTCAGTGTGTGGGGTGAGCCCACATGGTGACCCAAAGTATATATGTTATGTGCCCTAATGGAAGTGACTATCACCTACACAGCTAGTTCCACCCTAGCAACCTGTCCAAGTGTAGAGGGTTGGATGGTGGCTTCCCAAAAGAGATACATTCATGTCCTAATCCCCAGAACCGGTAAACATCACCTTATATGGCAAAAGAGCAAGTATTACCTTATATGACAAAAGATACTATTAAGGATTTTGAGAGAAAGATTATCTTCGATTATCTAGATGGGCGCTCAATGCAACCACATGTATCTTTATAAGAAAGAGGCAGAGGTAGTTTTGATAAAGAAGAGGAGGAGGCAATGTGACCACAGAGAAAGAGATTAGATTGATATGGCCATAAACCAAGACATACCTGGAGCCACTGGAACTCAGAAGAGGCAAGGAACAGATTTCCTCTAGACCCATGGGAGTGAGCATGGCCCTTGCCAATACTTTGCTTCTGGGCTTTCCACCCCAAGAACTGAGAAAGCAAATTTCTGTTGTTTTAACCTACCCGGTTTGTAATTTGTTACAGAAACCGTAGGGAACTAATACACCAAACAAAGGCTGAACATTAACCAAGAGGAAAGCTACCAAAGAGAAAGGAAAGGTCAGACCGGATTCCCTAATTATAGGAGAAATGTGGGAGGCTGTTTTAACATGTCTCAAGGGTTTGCACAGTTGTGGAGGAGTAGAGGACGTTCAGACTTTGGAGGTCAGTTTTTATTAGTGATTTCCATGGCAAAGGATAAATAAGTTTGAGTGCCATTGCTACAGTCTGCATGTTCCGCACACTCAACTTCTACTCTGACTCATATTTCCTCTCTCTTTCTGTTCCTATCCTCTGTCCTACCACCATCTCTCATATTCGTAACTGCAAGACACTGATACAATTCATAATGAGATTTTTCCCCCTGTCTTATCAGAATCCATGGGCCGAAGTGTAGCAAACCTTATAATTTCCATTAAAATTAGATTAAATATTAACCGAGCTATGTGAAAATCAACCATTATTAAATTTATTTTACCTCTGAAATCAATTCATGCTAACAAATCGTTTCATAACACAGCTTTCATTTGAAGAAAGAGACTCCTTGATTGCCTTGGAAGAATAAAGAATTTGTTTCCTCACTGACCTAGAGGCCAAGCCTAATTTGTAGCAATGGGATCTTAAGTAGATTAGGAAGGGAACAGGAGTTGGAATGGGGATTTTATTTATATCTATTCGCATACTCTTTGGCTAAAACCCTCAAAATAATGGTGTGGTGCAACCACCACCATGCATTAACAACTTTGTTATATGGATTATATCTTTTTTTTCTTTTTTTTTAAAATTTTTTAATGTTTTATTTATTTCTAGGAGAGAGAGAGAGACAGCGTGAGCAGGGGAGGGTCAGAGAGAGAGGGAGTCACAGACTGAAACAGGCTCCAGGCTCTGAGCTGGCCGTCAGCACAGAGCCCGACGCGGGGCTCGAACCCACGAAACGCGAGATCATGACCTAAGCGAAAGTTGGACGCTTAACCGACTAAGCCACCCAGGCGCCCCTATATGGATTATATCTTTATTCTCTAGAGTTCAAGGTTCCAATCTCATATATTGAATTTTGACCATACTTTTCCTTCACGCATTCATTCAGCCATTGATATTTATCAAGTGTTTTCTTAAGGATGAAAATTATATTGATTACTCTCTCTCTCTCCTAGAAATAAATAAAACATTAAAAAATTTTAAAAAAAAACGCTGTCTCTCTCCTAGAAATAAATAAAACATTAAAAAATTAAAAAAAAAAAACGCTGTCTCTCTCTCTCTCTCCTAGAAATAAATAAAANCGCAAGATCATGACCTAAGCGAAAGTCGGACGCTTAACCGACTAAGCCACCCAGGCGCCCCTAACGTGTATTCATTTTTGAGAGACAAAGACAGAGTGCGAGTGGGGGAGGAGCAGAGAAAGAGGGAGACACAGAATCCGAAGCAGGCTCCAGGCTTGGAGCTGTCAGCACAGAGCCGGATGCCAGGCTTGAACTCACAGGCTGGACTGCAAGGTCATGACCTGAGCCAAAGTTGGACACTTAACCCACTGAGCCACTCAGGCACCCCCAAAATTATAAAGAATCTTAATATTCCTTGAAAAAAAGCTATTATTTAGGAATATGCTTGGTAAACATAAGTATGTAGGAAAAGGAGTTCCGATGTTTGACTTGGAAATGAGGGAGATGTTTTAAAGGCTGGGGATGGTAGTTAACAGTCTGTTATGAAAATAAAAAAAGAGTAAGAGATTCCCAGTTGGACAAGTGGGATTGAGCATTCCAGATGATCAAGGGATCAAGATTTCCAAAGCATAGTCATAGAAGGAAGAATGACTCATCTTATAAATGCTAGTAATTTAGTGTGGCTACTCTGCAGGGGTATTGGGTAAACTGTTTGTGTAATAATATAACTATTTGTGATAACTGATATCTTAATGTCTGCTTTGCCCAGTAGATTATAAATTCCATGCACCCCCCCTTTCTGTTTGTCCCCAGAACCTAGCATGATATGTAGTACACAGCAGGAGCACAACGATATGCTGACTTATGAAAATAAGGGGAAGGACTTGCAGGTGGAGGGAAAAAGAAGATGAGAGAAGAAAGAACTGATTAGAACATTGCTTGAGAGGCTGAAGTGAAAGGATGATACTGATGCAGTGGGCTACAGAAAGGGTGACTCTCTAGATTTCTGGCATTGAAACCCAAACCATTCATAGATGACTGAAGGTCCTAAAATATTTAATCTTCTATATGTTTACAGCTTACCTCATCTCCTACTTGGACTTCAAGCTCCCCAAGGGCCTTATACTGCATTTTTTGAACGTCTAATGTAGTGAACATAAGAGGCATGCCCACTCCATTTTTCTTTCAAGAATGAATGAATCAGTGAATGAATTGACTCTAGTCAGTGGCTTATTTTTATTTATTTATTTATTTATTTTTATCTCTGCTTACTTTTCTAGTCAGTGGCTTATAATTGTGGAGTGAGGGACTTGGCTGAATTTCAGAATTTATACTTCTTCAAATTTAAGTGATAATGCAAGTTCCTATATCATAGAAAAAATGAGAATTTGTATTAATTCTTTTATTTTTCCTTCTGAAGATGATTATCAAATGCCCTATGGTCAAGTTTAAGAGCTAAAGTAAAAAAGAGATGCTTAGGAATAGAAAACATATGGTAGGTTTTCCAGTTTCACAAATTTCATTATTTACAGCCTAAATTGTGAGGTCCCCCAAACATGGTTTCCATTTAAAAACAACAACAAGAACAAGAAGAAGGAACAGATGTTTACCTAGAATTGGCTATATGGCCAAATGCGATTCATTTGTACAAATCTATATTTTTCGTATTTATAATCGACTTCTGAGGTATGCCACTATGTTCCCACATGAAACTGCTTAATTTTAATGAGAATTTCAATGAATTCTCTTACTAAAAGAGTCCAAGGGCAGAGCTCCATTGTCCATGCTGTCTAGGTGCAAACCTACAGAATTAGTAGAGAATTGCACAAGATGGAAGTGATGTGTGGGGACTTTATGTGGTTCCTGTTGCCAGGGCAACAACTTTCTTTGTTTCCATTCAAAGCTGCAGCTTTATTTGAAGCCTGGTTCTCAGGTACACTAGAAGCAGTTACAATACCAAAAAGAAAAGGAAGCAGCGAGACTTTGAGGAAACATCAAAAAAATAAAAACAAATACAAATTAAAAAAAGAAAGGCATTACTTCAATGGTCCTTCTATTTTTTTGTTATTTCTTCACAGAGAAAACTTGGATTTCTTTTCCTTCCAAAT
Source organism: Crocuta crocuta (assembly GCF_008692635.1). NCBI lineage: Eukaryota > Metazoa > Chordata > Mammalia > Carnivora > Hyaenidae > Crocuta > Crocuta crocuta. Next base: position 3,426,919 of record NW_027529669.1, read on the forward strand.
GCGTTTGTAATTTAAAGATTAGATTTTTTTTTTGCAAAGTTTATACACACAACTTTTTCCCCCATTACTAAACAATATGGTCAATTTATCAAGACAATTTTGGGGAAGATTTTGAATGCTTTCTGAGACTTCATGATATTGCCCTAAATCTCAAAAATAATGGTGTTTTGACATTTGAAGGAAAATGAACTCAGTAAAGACCAACTGATTATAGGAATGGGAAAACATATAACCAGAAAGGTGCTTTAGTCTAGAAGACGCCTAGGTGAAAAGCCACCATGCGTCAAAGCTTTTTGATGGGACAGGAATGAGGGACAGATTCTCCTTCCACCTGTCAAATACTCCCTATGAACCCCATAAATGAGACTGGGCTTCTGTGAGTGTTGTTCTTCTTTCTTTAAAATTTTAGATCTTGGACAAGGCCATATTCCTTGGGCTTTTAAAAGGTGCAAAAAAAAAAAAAAGAGGTGCAGACACACATACACATATACATACAGGTAACCAGTTAAATTGGAAAAATACCAACTAAAATGTTCTGCCATATTTATAATGTGCCAGACATGTGTTTTTCTATGTATATATATTAAATCATTTAAATTCTGCCAAGAATATTGTTTGAAGTTGGCATTATTATAATCTTTATTTAAAAAAACAGACACAGAGAGGTAAGTAATTTTCTCAAGTTCACAAAACTAAGAAGCATTGCTAGGTTTTCAAGCCATTCAGTTTAGTTCCAGAGCCCATGGTCTTTTAAACAATCATGCTGTATTTCATAGATTTCCTCATTACAAGATTTGCCATTTTTTTGATATGTCTCCTATTATATAAACCTGCAACACAGAGAAGTATATTATGTGAAGTTTCTCAAACAAATTAACCACTGAATATTTTTTCAGAGTATTACAAGGGACCATAGAACATACTTTGAGGAATGCTAGGCTAGACCATCTACATTGTTTGTGTTTCTAACATAAGCTGACCTTGAGAATAAACAGAGAATTGTATACTTTACAGGGTGTAAAATATTAATGTTTTATTTAGAATTTTAAAGAATATTAAATTAAGAATTTGCAATTTTATGAATAATTTGTAGCCATCTTGCTCCAAATGTATTACATTTCTACTTACAAGAATGTTGTCAGTCCATGTTATCTAGAACTTTTTTAAATCCAAAATTCCCAAGTTAATTCAACTATTGAATCAATACAGATAAGATCAATTTGCTATATCTATAATTTTAAAGATTTAAAAATGCTATAGATAAATATAAATATTTCTAGATTATCCATTCTTTCCTGTTTACTATAGAAATGTTTACCGCAGGGCGCCTGGGTGGCTTAGTCGATTAAGCGTCCGACTTTCGCTTGGGTCATGATCTCGCGGTTCGTGGGTTCGAGCCCTGCGTCGGGCTCTGTGTTGGCTGCCAGCTCAGAGCCTGGAGCCTGTTTCAGAGTCTGTGTCTCCCTCTCTCTCTGACCCTCCCCTGCTCACGCTGTCTCTCTCTGTCCTAAAAATAAATAAAAATATTCAAAAAAAAGAAATGTTTACCGCTTTTGCACCAGTAACTGAGAATGGCCATTGGTAAGTTAGATTGAATAAATCTGGGGAGAATATATGAGATAAATTAATAAGATAATTTTAAAACTTCCTTCGTTACTACAAACCATTCATACGCTTGAGATGGTGGTCTTCTCAGTCAGCAGGATTGCTGCCTGGCCTACTAAATGCCTCACTGTGTGGGTGAGTGAACTACATATGTATGATCAGGCTATTGCCTCAGTCAAGTTTCTCTTGGTGATAAAAGAGGAGCCTAAGATTCCAGGCCATAAAAAGCTGAAGTGTTCCATAGGCTGACATGCTTAGGTATTTAAGGTATTTTAATAAACATTTTTGTAGACTTAGAATTAATTGGAGACCGAGTATATGTGTCCCTAGACTAGTAATCCAAGTAACTGTTGATCTTAACTTTAAGCTGAATACAAGAGTTTTATACTTGAATCTATTACATAACGTCTCTTTCTGTATCTTATTTAGGACTATAAACACTTCTGTTTCTCCACTGTCACCACCATATGGAACTCAGTGCATTTTTATGTTAGGTGAATGTACTCAGTAATGTCTATGGATTGAGTACATCTTCATTACAATAGTCCTCTCTTACCTTAAGGGCATTTGTGAAATTGCTGACCTAGAGAAGATGTGCAGCTTTAGACTATGAGTATAATTTGTCTCTGGATGCGATCTACATAGATGATTGTACCAGATCTTGCTAAAATTAGAGCTATCTCAGACATAGGCTAAGATTTACAAACACACACACACATATTTCATTTGAGATCAGAGTGTCTAAAGTTTCAGAACGTCAAGAGACTAGGATCAGCCAAAACCTTTGTTTTTATTATTTTTAACATTTCCATTTATCTTACATTAAATAAAATACTAAGAGATTACATATACTGTTTCAGTTCTCCATGCAAGGTTGGATTTCTTTGAAATATCTAAATGGTCTTGAATGTCAAATTGTAAGTATCATTTTGTGATGCGGTATGAACACATTGAGATTCTGTCCTCAGAGCAGAGGCAAGTTCTGTATGGGTAAATGAGCAACTGGTTCAGTGTTTGGGGTGAGACTTGAAATGGTGTGACCCATTTTTTCCTTGCTCAGGCAGAAACTGTGGGACAAATGCGGCATCAAACCATAACTCTCTTAAGTAAATTGTAATAAATTAGTTCAATAGTTATGTGCAGCTACAAGTTTCTTATTTAGTTTAGACACTATGGAACGATTTTCTTTCAATTCTCAAAATACAAACTTGGAAAGCGAGGCAGTATAAATTCCAAACAAATAAGCTTTGGGCCAGAGATGTTTCTGTTTTTCTTCCTTTAAAGTGATTTTGGGGGACACCTGGGTGGCTAAGTTAGTTAAGCATCCAACTCTTGGTTTTGGCTCAGGTCATAATCTGATGGTTTGTAAGTTCAAGCCCTGCATCAGGCTCTGTGCTGACAGAGCAGAGCCTGCTTGGGATTCCCTCTCTCTCCCTCTCTCTGCCCCTCTCATACTCATGCTATCTCTGTCTCTCTCAGAATAAATAAAATAACTTTACAATAAATATTAAAATAAAGTGAATTTTCTTTAGAATGTACAGATCTTGTTATATTTTGTTAACTCTTTTTTTTTTTTAATTTCTGAGAGAGAGAGAGAGAAAGAGAGAGAGACAGAGAGACAGAGAGAGACAGAGTGAGAAGGGGAGGGTCAGAGAGACATGGAGACACAGAATACGAAACAGGCTCCAGGCTCTGAGATGGCTGTCAGCACAGAGCCTGACGCGGGGCTCGAACCCATGAACCGTGAGATCATGACTTGAGCTGAAGTCGGACGCCCCACCGACTGAACCACCCAGGCACCCCTTTTGTTAACTCTTAAGAAGGAAAAATAGTTTCATTATTCTGTGGTAATGTCCTGTAACACTGGTTGGTCTTGAACACTTCAGCATCCACATTACAAACTATGAGAGAAATCTGATCAAAACATCCAAATTTGAAATGTTCAATTACTTGTCTAGGTAAGGAAGGTAATCAATCTGGGACTTAATTTCTAGTATATGTAAAAAAGAGAAACTCTAAAGCATTTGAGGTTTCCTTTTTATTAAGGAAAGACAACCTTTCTGCTGTAGGAAAACAGCAAAGTCTGCCAAATATTTCTCAAATTCAACAACAATTAGCATTAACTCACCACATATTCCCTTATGTTCACTACTAATCACACAATTTAGAAGATAAGGGGAGGGAGACTGAAGTTAGGGAGACAGGATGAAGGACAACTCCTATAAATGCGCATTACAGTTGTACACGATCTGATTGTCACTAGGACAGTGCTTTTGAAGCTACACTTCTTGACTGGGAATTATTACCTTTGTCTCGTAGTATGGCTTTGCCAAAGTTAAATTTGCCATAACTGATTTGTTGACATTTTCACTTAGTAACTCATTAAGTTCCTCATGACTTTAATTCAGTCAACTTTTAAGTGAAACACAATATTGGATTTCTACTTCAGCTTCAATTGACTTTATAGCAAAGATACTTGGCCCTTGATGTGATCAATTAAAATCTTTCAATCTTTTACTTTTCTTTCATTGATCCACATTAGTATCCTAGCCAGGGCATGCCTATCTGATAGGATGAGGCATTGAATCTGAGTGTTGTGCTTTTCCAAATGAATGAATGAATGAATGAATGAATCTATTAAAAACAAAAACCAAAAAAACAACTCTCCTGGAAATTGGCTTAAATGATAAGGATGACTCCAGGTTTCTAACTGCAGTTGTCAAAACCACACAGCCCTAGTATAAATCAATTTTTGTTTAATAAAGCCTGAATAAATTACCATATCTGTAATGTAGCATCCCTTATTATAAACTTTTTATTTATAACATTGCTCAAAAATTTTAAAGCAATAGTTTGAATTAAAGAGTCCATTCTCTTGAAATATAAAATTCATGCAGCTATGTTTTTTCTTCAGTGGTGAGCAATAAATGTGTCAGAAAAGCCATAAAAACATATGGCCTTTGGTTTATGTCTAAATTAAAAGCAACCAAATAAATGAGTTCAAAATTTGGTAAGAAGATTGCTTTCACATGAGGGTGGAATAATTCAAAAAAAGAGAAAATAAGATATTCTAATGAAAAAAAGATCACTTTTGCCTAATTTGGGGAGCATGAAGTGTCTCTTCTGTTGACCTCTGTAATAACAATGTAGCATGTCACATTGTCACATCACATTGATAATTGAGTAACCTCAGCTCTTCCCATTTTAGGAATCCATCTTGGAGAAGAAAGTGGATGAGTTTCAGCCATAATGCTGAATCAAAATAGCTTTGTGGTAATTCCTTTAAGCTTTGAAGACTTACATATAACCCCAGTTAAATTAATTTGTCCTGTATAGGTGTATGTATTATTTTAGTCTCATATTGTGAGTTTCAATATGAAGATTTAAGTCTCTAATCATGTCACATTTTTTCCCCTCAAATATTGATTTGGTTTCATGGTGGTTTTTTCTTTTCTCATAAAATACACCAATTATGTATTTGTTGCTTCTCCATTTTATTTCTTCTAAAACTTATCTCATGGTCTTTATCTCTTATTTCCTTCCACATTCCCCACCCCCAATTTTTTATTTAAATTTCAGCTAGGTAACATGCAATGCAATATTAGTTTCTGATGTAGAATTTAGTGACTCATCAGTTACATGTAATACCTCGTGCTCATCATAAGTACCTGTTTAATCCATTCGCCCACCACCTCCCCTTCAATAACCCTTGGTTTCTTCTCTATAGTTAAAAGTGTGTTTCTTGGTTTGCCTGTGTCTCCTACCACCATGTTCATTTGTTTTGTTTCTTAAATTCCACATATGAATGAAATCATACAGTGTTTGTCTTTCTCCATCTGATTTACTTCACTTAGTATAATACTCTCTAGCTCCATCCACATGGCCGCGAATGGCAAGATCTCATTCTTTTTATGGCTGAGTACTATTCCATTGTATATATATACGTATACCATATGTTCTTTATCTAGTCATCAGTCGATGGACATTTGGGATCCTTGTATAGTTTAGCTATTGTTGATAATACTTCTATAAACTTCTACATGGGGATGCATGTATCCCATTGAGTTAGTATTTTTGTATATAGTTTGGGTAAATACCTAGTAATGCAGTTGCTGGATCATAGGATAATTCTATTGTTGACTTTTTGAAAAAACTCCATACTGTTTTCCAGAGTGGCTGTACCAATTTACATTCCCACCAACAGTGTAAGAAGGTTCCCCTTTTTCCATATCCTCGCCAATACCTGTTGTTTCCTGTGTTGTTAATTTTAGCCATTCTGACAAGTGTGAGGTGATATCTCATTGTGGTTTAATCTGTATTTCCCTGATGATGAATGATGTTGAGCATTTTTCATGTGTCTGTTAGCTATCTGGATGTCTTCTTTGGAGTAGTGTCTAGTCATGTCTTTTGCCCATTTCTTCACCAGATTATTTGTTTTTTGGGCATTGCATTTGATAAGTTCTTTATAGATTTTGGATACTAACCATTTATCTGATATGTCATTAGCTAATATCTTCTCCCATTCTGTTGCTTGCCTTTTAGTTTTGCTGATTGTTTCCTTCACTGTGTAGAAGCTTTTATTTTGACGAGATCCCAACAGTTCATTTTTGCTTTTGTTTCTCTTGCCTCCGGAGCAATGTTGAGTAAGAAGTTTCTGCAGGCAAGACCAAAGAGGTTTTTGCCTGCTTTTTCCTCTAGGATATGATGGCTTCCAATGTCTTACATTTAGGTCTCTCATCCATTTTGGGTTTAGTTTTGTGTGTCCAGGCCCATTTTACTGCATGTCACTGTCCAGTTTTCCCAGCACCATTTGCTGAAGAGACTGTCTTTATTCCATTGGATATTCTTTCCTGCTTTGTCAAAGATTAGTAGGCCATATGTTTGTGGGTCCATTTCTGGGTTCTCTATTCTGTTCCATTGATCTGAATGTTTTTGTGCCTGTACCGTACTATCTTGAGGACTACAGCTTTATAATACATCTTAAAATCTGGGGTGTGATGCCTTCAGCTTTGGTTTTCTTTTTCACGTTTGCTTTGGCTATTCAGGGTCTTTTATGATTCCATACAAATTTTAGGATTGTTTGTTCTAGCTCTGTGAAAAATGCCGCTGTTATTTTGATAGGGATTGCATTGCATATATATAGATTGCTTTGGGTAGTATCAACATTTTGACAATATTTGTTCTTCCAATCCAGGAGCATGGAATATATTTCCATTTTTTTGTGTCTTCTTCCATTTCTTTCATAAGATTTCTATAGTTTTCAATGCAAACATTTTTTACCTCTTAGGTTAGATTTCTTCCTAGGTATTTTATGGGTTTTGGTGCAATTGTAAATGAGATTGATTCCTTTATTTCTCTTTCTGTTGCTTCATTATTGGTGTAGAGGAATGCAACTGGATTCTGTGCATTGATTTTTATATACTGCAACTCTGCTGAATTCATGGATCAGTTCTAACAGTTTTTTATGAAATTTTTTGAGTTTTCTCTATATAGTGTCATGTCATCTGTGAAGAGTGAACGTTTGACTTCCTCCTTGCTGATTTGGATGCCTTTTATTTCTTTGTGTTGTCTGATTGCTGAGGCTAGGACTTCCAATACTATGTTGAATAACAGTGTTCCTGTCGTGTTCCTGAACTTACGGGGAATGCTCTCAGTTTTCCCCGCATTAAGGATGATATTATTGGTGCATCTTTCATATAGGGCTTTTACTTGTTTTTAAATTTTTTATTATGTTTATTTATTTTTGAGAGAGAGAGAGACAGAGTGCAAGTTGGGGTGGGGGGAGGGAGAGAGAGGGGGAGAGAGAGAGAGAGAGAGGCAGAATTTGAAGCAGGCCCCAGGCTCTGAGCTGTCAGCACAGAGCCCAACGCGGGGCTCAAACTCATGAGTGTGAGGCGAAGTTGGAGGCTCAATCGACTGAGCCACCCAGGTGCCTGTCATATATGGCTTTTATGACCTTGAAATATGATCCTTCTATCCCTACATTCTTGAAGGTTTTTATCAAGAAAGGATGCTGTATTTAGTCAAATACTTTCTCTGCATCTATTAAGAGGATCATGTGGTTCTTATCCTTTGTTTTACTGATGTGATGTATCACATTGATTATTTTGCAGATATTGAACCAGCCCTATACCCAAGGTATAAATCCCACTTGATCATGGTGAATAATTCTTTTAATGTATTGTTGGATCAGTTGGCTAGTATCTTGTTGAGAATTTTTGCATCCATATTCTTCAGGGAAATTGGTTTGTAGTTCTCATTTTTAGTGGGGTCTTTGTCTGGTTTTGGAATCAAGGTAATGCTAGATTCATAGAAAGAGTTTGTAAGTTTTCCTTCCATTCTGTTTTTTTGGAACAGCTTCAAAAGAATAGGTGTTAGCTTTTCTTTAAAAGTTTATTAGAATTTCCCTGGAAAGCCATCTGGGCCTGGACTCTTGTTTTTTGGGAGACTTTTGATTATTAATTCGATTTATTTACTGGTTATGAGTCTGTTCAAATTTTCTATTTCATCTTGTTTCAGTTTTGGTAGTTTATATGTTTCTAGGAATTTGTCCATTTCTTCCAGGTTGCCAAATTTATTGGTGTATAATTGCTCATAATATTATTGTATTATTGTTTGCATTTCTGCAGTGTTGGCTGTGATCTTTCCTCTTTCATTCTTAATTTTAGTTATTTGGGTCCTTTTTCTTTTTGACCAAATTGGCTAGGGGGTTATTAATTTTGTTAATTCTTTCAAAGAATAAGCTCCTGGATTCATTGATCTGTTGACTGTTTTTTTTTTTCTTTTGGATTCAATAGCATTGATTTCTGCTCTAATCTTTATTATTTCCTGTCTTCTGCTAGTTTGGGGTTTTATTTGCTGTTCTTTTTCCAGCTTCTTAAGATGTGTGGTTAGGTTGTGCATCTGAGAACTTTCTTCCTTCTTTAGGAAGGCCTGGATTGCTATATACTTCTCTCTTATGACCACCTTTGCTGCATCCCAGAGGTTATAGGATATTATGGGATAGCCATTCCAGGGCTATGGTGTTATAATTTTCATTGGGTTCCATGTACTTTTTAATTTCCTATTTAACTTCTTGGTTAGCCCATTTATTCTTTATTAGGGTTTTCTTTAATCTCCGGCTATTTGTTGTCTTTCCAAATTTTTTCTGTGGTTGATTTCAAGTTTCATATAGCATTGTGGTCTGAAAATATGCACGGTATGATCTCAATCTTTTTGTACTTGTTGAGGGCTGATTTGTGTCCCAGTATGTGATCTATTCTGGAGAATGTTCCATGTGCACTTGAAAAGAATGTGTATTCTTCTGCTTTAGAATGAAATGTTCTGAATATATCTGTTAAGTCCATCTGGTCCAGTGTGTCATTTAAGTCCATTTTTTCCTTGTTAATTTTCTGTTTAGATGATCTATCCATTGCTGTAAGTGGGGTGTTGAAGTTCCCTACAATTATGTTATTGTTATCAATGAGTTTCTGTATGTTTGTGATTAATTGATTTACATATTTGGGTGATTCCATGTTTGGAGCATAAATGTTTACAATCATTAGATCTTCTTAAGTATGATATAATGCCCTCTTCATCTCTTGTTACAGTCTTTATTTTAAAATCTAGATTGTCTGATATAAGTATGACTATTCCAGCTTTCTTTTGGTGACCATTAGCATGATAGATGCTTCTCTATCCCTTTACTTTCAACCTGAAAGTGTCTTTAGGCCTAAAATGGGTTTCTTGTAAACAGCATATAGACGGATCTTGTTTTCTTATCCATTCTCTTCCTATGTCTTTTGATTGGAACATTTAGTCCATTGACATTAGAGTGAGTACTGAAAGATGTGAATTTATTGCCATTATGTTGCCTGTAGAGTTGGAATTTATGATGGTGCTCTCTGATCCTTTCTAGTCTTTGTTGGTTTTGGTCTTTTTTGTTTTGTTTTGTCTCTTCATCCCTCTGAGATTCTCCCTTAAAATTTCTTGCAGGGATGGTTTAGTGATCACAAAATCCTTTAGTTTCTGTTTGTCTGGGAAACTTTTTATCTCTCCTTCTATTTTGAATGACAGCCTTCTCCCTGAGCTATTTCTGATCAATTGTTTTGAATGTTTGTGGGACAATTCATGGATCTCCATTTCTTTGGAGTTGGTTACTGGAAGTTTATTATGTTCTTTTGGTGTTCTTTTTGTCATCTTCCCTTGATTCATCATGATCCCAATACCTTTGTGGAGTTGCCTGCACATTTGATGAAATACTCACCTCTTCCAGATTTTATGGATTGGCTTTGGTAAGAAAAGACCTTAACCTGTGGGGAGGGGAATACTGGAGTGTGCTATTGCCTCAGATCTAGTGTTGTGGGGTGCCATGTTTTGGGTAAATGTTGGCTTTGTGTTTGAAGGGACATAGAGTCTTGTGGGCTTAGGCAACTATGGTCCATGACATTGATAACTATGAGATGTTTAGTAATGAGAGTTGCAGCAGGTCCATGGTGGCTGCAAGGGTTATTGAGGCCCACTGGAGTGTCACACCTCCAGTTCCAGTGGCAAGGGAATGGGACAGGTGGCCCTGGTAGCTGGAGCTGGTGATGTGTATACACTTAACTGTGTGTGCTGGCCTAAGGTACCCATATGGTGGCATGGGCTGGCTGCATGCACTTGCACAGTGGTGAATGCTGGGACCAGTGGTGGGTGTCAGGGCCAAATGTAGGCACATGAGAAGCTGGGAAGGCCCAGGTTATTGGTGTGCACTTGTGAGATGGCAGGAGCTAGCTGCAGGCATGTATGATGGTATAGTTCTGTGAGAGTGCTTGGGACCATGTCCTGGTGTATGTGTAGCCATGATCACATTGGCTGTCAGCATGAACTCATGTGGCTTTAGGAGCTAGACACAAATGTGTGCATGGCAGTGGAGGCTAGGTGATAGGAGTTGGGCCTGGTGGCATATGAGTATACTGCTGCAAAAAAATAGCTGCAGGAATACCTCGCAGTTAAGAAGGTCAATGGCAGGAATTGAGACTGCCCTGAGTGCTTGAGCAGCTGTGGGGGGGCTGGGCTATTGGTGTGCACTCATATGGTTGCAGGGGCTAGCTGCAGGTGCATGCACGGCAGTGGGGGTTGGCCATAGAGGCCTGGAGTAACATTGAGTACCTGTGTAGTCAGGGTTACTGACATGAATCCCAGGGCCCAGGCTGTCCATGGCAGCACTGGCTAGAGTAGCTCTGGCAGGCAGTGTTTGTGTGTGGGGTGGAACGGTACTCACTCAGGCAGCTGGAATCTGTGAATGCAACAAACAAACGAACAAACCAAACCAACAAACAAGAAAACCCAAAACACCTATGGGGTTGTCAGTGGTGAAATCTGCAGGAAGTCTGCAGTAGCTCTGCTGATCATCGGTTTCCTCAATAGCAAAAGCCACTGGAGTTCCCTTGTAGAGCAGTCCACTGAGTTCTGCAACAAGGTCTTCAGTGATGTGAGTTGTGGGGGTCCACAGCACCCACAAGGGCTGTTGCAGTCTTGAGTGGCAAGGCTGCTGAGGTCCTCTGCAGAGTAAGCTACTGGGAACCATGGCCATTCCATGAGATGGCTGATACTGGTAGTCTTTCCCTATCTTCCTTGTCCCTGTCAGTCTCCAGACACTGCAGCTGGTTTTCAGGTCACATAAAACTGAGACAGATCCTCTGTGCAGTGCTCCAGAAAGCTGAAGAAGCTTGTCACTCCACCCATTCTCCTTTTCCTGATGAGGGGACTTTCTGTCTTGGCACTAAGCACACTTGCCTGGGGGATGAGATGATGCAGGCAAAAGGAGCAATTCTTCCTACCTACTTTTGTGCAGTTATTTACAAGTGTTTTGTTCCCAAGAAGCCTAAGTGGATTCCTGAGCTCTCCCAGAGCTATTTTTGTTTGTGGATAGTTAACTGTTGTTCTTTGTGGGGGAATGGTGGCTAAGATCTCCTTCACTGTCTTGGTGACATCGCTCTTTATGTTGCATTTTCAGTAAAATAGAAACTAGAAAAAAGTGGAGATAAAACTTTGAGAGTTGAAAGAAAAATAATTGGACCTAAAATTTTATTAGTTATAATATAACAAAAGTTATATTACACCTAATTATAGCCAACTATATTATACCCAACCAAACTAGATCTCAAGTGGAACAGAAAAAAATATGTTAGACATAAGAGGTACCCAGAAGGTTGACTTTCATAGACCAAAATAATGATTGAGTAGGATTTCCCTTAAAAAAAACACATCTTTTTAGGGGCAGCTGGGTGGCTTAGTTGGTTAAGCATCCAACTCTTGCTTTTGGCTCAGGTAATGCTCTCACAGTTCATGAGTTCGAGCCCCACACTGGGCTTCATGCTGACAGCACAGAGCTGCTTGGGATTCTCTCTCTCCCCCTCTATCTCTGTCCCTTCCCTGCTTGCTCTGTCTGTCTCTCAAAATAAATAAATAAACTTTAAAAATTTAAAAACCATATTTTTAAGTATATTTATTTGCAAAATTATTATACTAGAACAACTTATTTTTTCTTTCTAACTATTTTGTAATTTTCTTCTGGAAACCTAAATTTTTTTTTTTTTATTCTTGGAATTCAGGAATTTTACCAAAATATGTGTACAGATAGGTTTTGTCCTCTCATCAAACCTTCTTGGAATTTGGTATATCCTTCAAAGCTATAGGTTCATGTCCTTCTTCAACTTGGAGAAATTTCCTCCCTGTATTTGTTTGATAATATTCTTTTGTCCATCAATTCCTTTTTCTTCTTCTGTAATACTTTTTGTTTTGTTTTGTTTTTGGTCAATGAGGCTTTCTTCAAGTGCAGCCAAATATCTGATTCTTTTTCCTTATTATTTCCATTATTTTTAAAATTTATGCTATCTTCTTTGTGGTATTTCTTCTAATTTCCCTTCTGGGCCACTAACTCAGATTTTAATAATAAATATTCTCTCCTTTTATCATCAATTTTTTATTTTATTTTATTTTATTTTATTTTATTTTATTTTGGTGTGTGTGTGTGTTTTAGAGAGAAAACATGAGCAGGGGAAAGGAGAAGAAAAAGAGAGGGAGAGAGAGAGAGAGAGAGAGAGAGAGAATCTTAAGCAGAGTGGCTCCATGCCCAATGTGGAGCCTGACAGGGAGCTTGATCCCACAACCCTGGGATCATGATCTGAGCCAAATTCCAGAGCTGGATGCTTAATTGACTGAGTCACCCAGGCGCCCCTCATCAGTTATATTTTAAATTATAAGTATATAACTATGTTTCCAGAAATTTACTTTATGCTCTGACTAAATCTGTGTAAAGATCTTGTATTTTCTATTCTTTTTGTTTTATTTACTTTTTTTATGTGTGTGTTTGTGTGTGTCTGTGTGTGTGTGTGTGTGTGTGTGTGTGTGTGTGTGTGTGTGGTTTCTAGTTGGTCTCTGTTTTCTCCAGGAGACCTATCTTTCTAGATATTGATTCTATTTGAATTTTGAATTTGCTTACTCTAATGGCTGGGCCGATTCATCAGTGCTGACTCACTGTGGTCTACTTATCAGAAAACTCTGGTGGTAGCCCTGCAATTAATGAAGGGCGTAGAATTCCCTTTTTCTTTGTTTTGGTGATGTAATAATGGTCAGTAAGACTCCTTGTTCCTTTCGTCTTCCTACATTCTCTGTGGTAGATTAAATTCTTGCTGTCAGTACTTTCTCTTTTCCTGTATTAGAATTATATATTGTTATCCTTTTCTTTCTTTGCATTACCTCCCAAATAACTTAATAGTGGAGAACATTTTAAAAAAAGAAATTCTAATATGATTTCCCAATTATAAAAAGAGGGAAAGGGAAAATAATTTTTAATAGTCACCCCTCCAGAACATATATCATGTTCCAGTGGTTTGGGATAGTGTTAAGTGTTGAAGTTAGAAGGTCCAAGATTATGACCCACAGCTGACAACCTTTCCTGTCTCTGAAATGCTTTGTTTGATGAGTCAATGTGGCTATTCCAGATCCTGCCTCCTGTGCCGGGAAATTTGCGTGCTGTGTAGACTCCCATTATCTTCATGCATCAGGATATTTGGTAATTTATTTCCTATGGTAGTACTATCTAACAGATAGGAATGTTAGAGTGTTCTTTGGCACTAACCAGAGTGTTAGCCACTCACCACTTGAAATGAGACTCGTGTGACTGAGAAACAGAATTTTAAATATTTTACATGTTAATAAATTTAAATGTAATAGCTACAGTGGTTAGTAGCTGCCATATTATAGAACAGCTCCAGAGCATGCTTTGTGGATTCATCAGCCCAGTTACTTTGATGAACATAGAAAGTGAGGGATTGCCTTAGGCTGGTGGAGATCAATTTTATGCATATTTTGGCATGTTTGAGGTTTCCTAGCAGTCCAAACCTCTCAAACCCAACTTAAATGTGACATGCTTTCATTGTGTGAGGTTCATTGTGTGAGGTTTCATTGTGTGAGTTGGCAGGAAACAAATTACAAAGTATTGCTTGGCCATACCTTTTATCCCGACTCTCTTTACTTCATTCACTCTTTGAAACAGTAACAGGCTCTGGGAGCTTGCCTGTCCTTACGGACTTGGCTTACGAGCTTTTCCCTTTGTCTCAGGCTCTGCTTCTGCCTTGATTGGGAGACTGACACAGAACTAATCTGCTGTCTGGCCCTAGGCTGTGGCCAATTCTATCAGTGCAGTTTGCAGTGAGGCGTTATTACCTCTGCCTGGCAGCAGATGCTTGATGGACGTCTACTGAGATCAGTTTTGCCAATTCCTCTGACTCTCTTGGTATCTGGATTTCTAAGCACCACATTTATTTAGAATATAGAAGAGAATATGCTTCATGCAACTTAATAGATGCATGATTCTCTGACATTAGTTGGTCTGGGATCACTGGCTATAATCTGAAAAGTGAGCAGAATGGTTCTTCTCTGTCTGCATTCAGTAAGTCTAACATGTCTTCCTCATACTGAAGGATGCAAAAAAGGGGCCAACAGACTCCAATATCTGACACTTTTCAACCATCTCCTCTAAAGCTTCAGCTGTAATATGCCCAATATTAGACTCTTTGAAATGATAGATAATAGTCTTAATCATGACTTTACTATTGCATGTCATAGGTTCCTCAGGATGGATGTCTCATTTATAGTACATCTTTTTTGCAGGTAGCCATTTTTTATATTAGCCAGGACTTGGTGTTGTTGAAATGAAGATGAGATAATTTATGTCATTGGTCACTTCATCTTTTTGGAAACATTTCTGTTCATTTGACTCCTAGGACATCTAGTTTATCTGGTGTTTCTCTTATCTCATTATCTGCTCATTTTAAGTATCTATTGCTATCTCTGACTCTCCTTTATCTTCAACATTTTGGAATATGGAGGACTCAGTGCTTAACTCACTTTTCTTCTTGGTTTATATTCCCTTACATGGATGATCTCATTTATTCCTATGGTTTAAATACATGAGCAAACACATATCTACATACTGATGACTTCCAAATATATATTTTCTGTTTCCAGCTGTCTATTTCACATCACCTCATGAATATCCAATAGGCATGTCAAATTAACACATCCAAATGTCCCAATATGCTTTTCTCTAATCTTCCCCATTCCACTAAATAGTGTCACCATTTACTCAGTTGTTCAAACCAAAAGTCTAGGAAACATTTAATGCCATTTCTCCTCTCATGTCCACATCCAATTAATCAGGGCATTTTTAGATCATTTCCCTAATCTGACCAGGTGTTACCCATTTCCCAGCTATCACATGAATTAGCCTTTTTTCATCTTTCACCTGGCTAATATACTAGCCACCTAACCATCTCTTTGCTTGTACCTCTGACCCCAGATAGTCTTGACCCCAAAGTCATATTGATCTTTTAAAGCTATAAATAAGATCATATTATTCCATTGTCAAAACACTCTAATGGTTTTATATTATACACACATAAACTCCAAATATCTTACAGTCATATCTAAGATCTCAGTGATCTGACTCTTGACCACCTCTCTTACCTCCCCTTCTAACCTCTGTCAAAGTTACCATTGCTCATACCTCTCCATCTCCAGAGCACTGACTCTTTATCTGACTTGCCAAAGTTATTCCTTTCTTAGGAACAAGTTCCTTTTCGATTGTTCTTTCTTTCTTTGGAACAATCATCCCCCAGATTTTTTTTTCCCAGACTTGCTTATTTCATCTAGGTCTTTATTCAAATGTTATGTTTCCAGATGTTTCATCTAAGCACCTATCTAAAATAGAAGCCAGCTTCCAAGTTTTGCCCTTTCCCTAGGATTTTCCATTCTGAGTGCCATGGGTTGTCACAGTTGCCAAATATTGATCCCCTTACCTCATGGGATGGAGAGACAATGCCTGGGGAGACTTCATCTTCCTGCCCCCAAGCTGCCATGATTTCTCTCTGATTAGGAACAACCTTAGGAACATGTAACTCAATGTACTATTTAGATACTAAGTGTTATTATTTGTCATTACATGAACCAATTTGAGACACACACTGTTTTAGCCTGTCCTATTTCTTTCTTATTGCACTCATTAGTATAAATGACTCAGCCAAATGGAATTATATCAATCAGTCAAATAACATTATGTATGGATTTATGTGTTTACCTATTGTCTGCCTTTCCCAGTACTATATGCACCCTAAAATAACAGGAACCTGGTTCTGCTTTGTATATCTCTGCCGCTCAGATGAGAATTGCTTTCTGTTTTTTACTTGGTTTTATCGAGGTATAATTTATATTAACAGTAAAATTCACCTTTGGTGTACACTCCTGTGAGTTTTGATAAATGCATAGAATTGTGTAACAAACACCCCACAATAAACCTAAAGAAGAGGTCAAATCCTTTGTTCACTTCAAGCTTCTGGCAATAAGTAATCTCTGTTGCTCTGATTCTACCTTTTTCAAAATGTCATATAAATGGAATGGTATCAGCTATGTGACTTGAAAATATTTTCTTCCCATTATGTGACTTGTCTTTTTTTTTTTAAGGATTTAAATTATTGACCTTTATTTTTTTCCTTAAAAAGTTTATTGTCAAGTTGATTTACATATAATATCCAGTGCTCATCCCAACAAGTGCCTTCCTCTATGCCCATCACCCTCCTTCCCCTCTTCCCCACCCGACTTGTCTTTTCATCCTCTTAATAATGTCTTTTGAAGAGCAGACCATTTTAATTCTTTTGAAGTTCAGTTGTTAATTTGTTTATTTTGTGAATTGTGCTTCTGGTTTCATATATAAGAAATCTAACTCAAGGTCACAAAGATTTTCATTGAGAAGTTTTATAGGCTTAGGTTATCCAAATTATTCATTTATTTTTGAGTGAAACTTGGCAATTTGTATCTTTCAAAGAATTTGCCCATATTATCTATATTGTTGGGCTTTTGATATGAAGACATTTATAACATTCCCTTACTTTTCTTGTAATCTCTGTAGTATCTATAATGGTGTTTCCTCTTATGTAATGTTGATAATATTTGTCTGATTTTTTTTGTTTATTTCTTAATCAGGCTGATTGGAAGGCTTTTTGTTTTCAAGTTATTTTTAAATTTTATTCATTTTTTTTTAAAGTAATAGCTTGGGGGCACCTGGGTGGTTCTGTCAGTTGAGCATCCAACTCTTCTTTTTGGCTCAGGTCATGATCCCAGGGTCATGGGATCTAGCCCTTCCTCAGGATCCTCACTGAGCATGGAGCCTGCTTGAGATTCTCTCTCACTTTCCCCCTGCCTGTCTCCCCTGCTTGCACTCTCTGTCTTACTCTAAAAAAATTTTTTAAGAAAGAGCTTTTAATTTCAATACTTTTCTCTGTTTTCTGTAAATACGATTTTTGTTCCCTGGCATCAGGTGCCTTTTACTGGCGACCTTTCACCGTGCTGTTTTTGGAGGGTTTTGGGGGACTGAGTCAGTCTAGCCAGGAGTTGAGCTAGGTTTGGGTTTTATTGTTGCTGTTGATTATCTCCAGCGTACCAATTCAAGTTCCTCTATCCTTACCCTGTGCTTCAAGTGTGGAATGGCTGGTGAGAAAATTTTTCTCCCATGGTTTTGCTCCACCCTCAGCTTTCAGGCTTCCTCTATACCTGTGCCTCTGAGAATACCTCTCTCCAGTTTCTTCCACCCTTTAACATACAGTTCTGTATATTTGGTAATGTTGTGCCTGATTTGCGAGTCCCCAGAGACCACCAAGGAGCTGACACCGATGCAAGTACAAAAGGGTCTTTATTACAAACTCAAGCCGGGGCTCACCCGTCTACCAGTGCAGCGGCAGCAGGGTGAAGCCCCGAACAATAGTGAGCAGGGTTTTTATGGGGTAAGGGACAGGGGTGTTACAGTGCACACGTTGTACATATAGCATCATCACATAAGCACCAATTACAATTGTACAGCACCCCTGGTAACAGCTTTGGCCATTCAGTATCTGTGAGGTGTGCATTACTTTTGGTGGGACCCAATCATGACTTTTGAGAATCCTTTGAAAATGTCCAATTGTGAGGTGAGTTCAAAGGGGCCACGTGGGGTTCAGGCAAGCGGTGAGAAATTGGCTAGTTTGTATAAAGTAACTGTCTACAGTTTCCAGCCTTGACTCAGACCACAGGAATGTTTTTTTGATTAGCTGATCTGAGGGCAGTCCGAGGATGGCTTTAGCCTTGAGCAATCTGAGGCTTTTCCTGGAACTGGGGCTACGTGAAGCCCAAGGTTGCTCTCAATGGAGGCCTTAATCTCAAGATGACGTTACTTAGGCTCTTCAGTAACTCGTTACTTGTTAACTGTAACGCAATTGTATTGGAGGGCAAAGGTGTAGGTGTGTTACAGTTGTGCTGACCAAGCTTTACCTTAGCCTCTATATCCCTGTTTCTCAGTGATCCTTTTCTTTCCCCTACTGGTAAAAGACTCTTTATTTTGAAGTTTTTATTTAAATTCCAGTCAGTTAACATACAGAGTAATGTTAGTGTCAGGTGTACAATATAGTGATTCAACACTTCTAGACAACACCCAGTACTCATTACAAGTCCCCTCCTTATTCCTCATCACTTATTTCACCCAATCCCTCATTCCTCCTCTCTGGTAACCATCAGTTTGTTCTCTATAGTTAAGAGTCTGTTTCTTGGTTTGTTTCCTTGTCTCTCACTCTCTCTTTTTTCCTTTTGCTCATTTGTTTCATTTCTTAAATTCCACATATGAATGAAATCATTTGGTATTTCTCTTTCTCTGATTTATTTCATTTAGCATAATACTCTCACGCCACGGAATATTACTCAACCATAAAAAAAGAATGAAATCTTGCCATTTGCAACATTGTGGATGGAGGTAAAAGATTCTTAATGGTCTGTGCCCAGGATGATTAACTGGTCGTTCCTAAGAGGGAAAGGGAAGGGGAGAGGTTATTTCCTCCTATCTTTGTTTCTCCCTCTCCTGTCCCCTCTCTCTTTCTCTCTTTTCTTCACTTTCTTATAGTTGCAATGGGTCTGTGATTTGGGAATGGCAGAATCTTTACCCCATCCACTCAAGGTTTTCAAATTGTTTGTTTTTCCTAAGGGGAGAAAAGTTCATGTGGGATTTACATGCTTTTTCTGCAGTGTTGGTCTCTCACATCTTTCACACTTGAACCATAGAAGATTATTTCTCTGGTTTTGTGTCCTGTCCCTGATCTTTCTCATGAGCACCCCATGAAAATCCTTGGAGAAGAATCTGCTGGTAGGTAAGGACTCCTCTTGTATCTGAATCTCCCAGGCTCTGTACTTCTGTGATAGCCTATACTTGGCCTTGAGAGAAATTCCTTAACAATTTTAGCTGAATCATTCTTATCAATTGAATGCCAGCATCATCTTCGTCCTATGTTATTCTAGAGTTAAACCAGTGCTTTTGACCTTGTCTTTTTGGAAGTGATTTTCTTTCCTTAAACTGCAACCACCTCTTTGTCCTACAACCTTACATGGATTTAAGAAAAGTTATTATTTTATAGATTATCTTGGCTTTTTAATTTGTTGAGAGGGAACAACTTGTCAGTTTTCCACATTCTGGGTAGAATCATCAATGGGGCTATTTGTTGAATGAATGAAGTAAGTTTCATTCAGTTCTTGTCTTTTCTTCTTCTTCTTCTTTTTCTTTTTCTTCTTCTTCTTCTTCTTCTTCTTCTTCTTCTTCTTCTTCTTCTTCTTCTTCTTCTTCTTTTCTGGTCAAATAACAATAGCTCAGACCCTTTCTTCCAATTTGAGATACTGTTATAGTTATTTATCCATACTAGGCTCTCAAGATTTGGGGGGAAAAGAACACTTAAATGTATAGACAGAAATTTCTATGTCCTGCTGTGATGCAGACTGTTACAAGACCCACCTCTCCTGTACTAGTTCTCTATTCCTTCTGTAAAAAATTTACCACACTTAGTATATTAAAATATCACCCATTTATTATTCTACACTTCAGAAATCTCATAATGGGTCAGCAAGTCTGCAGTTCTTCTGGAGGAGAATCTGTTCCCTGGGCTTTTTCGACTCCTAGCACCAGCCCACATTCCTTGGCTCACGGTTCTGTGTCATTCCAGCTGCTTCTTCCATTGTCACATCTCTGTCTTTCTGACTCTGACCTTTTTTTTCCTTTTCTCTCTCTCTCTCTCATAAAGAGATTACATTGAGCCCACCAGGTATTCCAAGATAATCTCCTCATTGCAAGATCTTTAATTTATGCGCATCTACAAATTCCCTTTTGCCACATAAGATAACATACACAAAGTTTCCAGGGATTAGGACCCAGACTTATTTAGCTTCCCATGCCTCGCAGCAGAAATGGCTATAAAACTATGAAAAGTATATGATGCACCTCTACGTAGCTATTAGGCAAGAGGTAGGACAGCACTGAGACTGAGAAGGCAATCATATATGGCTGACCCTATTATTGCCTTAGGTTTCTGCCTGGATGTACTTTTGGGACAGAAGTCTAGGGAAGGAGAGCCCTAGCAGAGCTGAACTGAGAAAAAAGAGAACAGAATGTAGGGAAGTTGAGATCAGTCTCTTCCTTATGTTTCTTGTCCATCTTTTTCTTTATCTGTTAAGGTCCCTTTGCCTAATTATATGTGGTTCCATCCTAATCTGTGTCCAGTTTCTTAACATTCTTTCTCATGACAGGCTTTATATTGAACAAAAGTATATATTTTAGGAATTGCTACATTTATAGTATAAAAGACTGTGTGCATGTTCTGAGTGTTCAAAGTAAGCACAGTGAGGCCTTTTATTTCTGTAAGCTTAAAAACCTGTCTAAATGAATCTACTTTTTAACCTTGTTGTAGCCCTCAATTGATATTCTTCTCCTTAGGTCTATGGTCCTTGATAGGTGGGGAAAAAATGAAATCTACCTGATTAAAAAAAGTTTCAGCTATACACATGAGACCAATCTGATTTCAACAAGTGGTTAATTTTTGCCAGATTTAATAAAATCAATTTTATCAGGTCAGGCTATTTAATGTGCTGTATGTAGAATCACATATAAATATAGACTAGGATTAATATCAAATGTAAATTTAAGAATATAAAACCCATTAACTAAATTTATTCTGCCAGCAATTAAAGTATAAAAACAATTCTTTCAGGATTTCCCAATTGCTTAAATTATACTGCTTCTTTGTAATATGCCTGTAATGATTTTGACTTTTGTAGCACTATTTCTGGTTTCCCATAAAAAAGGAGTGACTTTGAATTATCCTTCCCTTAGCAAATTTTTCCTACCCAAGCAAAAAAGTGCCAGTTAGAAATCGTTCACAGATTCTATAGCTGTCATTTGCTTTTCACCAATGGAGGGTTCATTAACATACTCAATTTCCTGTGAGTCTTTTTTTTCCCCCATTATTAAAATAGTAACAGTTCCCTTAACACCTACAATCATGGTTCAGTGTGCAGCCTCTGGAGCCAGACTACCTGGGTTTTATCCCCCACTCCAGATCTGTCTAGCTTTGTGATCTTGGGCAAGTTATTGATATTCATTCTGCCTCAGTTTCCTCACCTGTTTCCCCAAGTATGTATGTTTGTGGGGTGGATGTGAGGGTTAAATGGCCAACACTTGTAAAGCATTTGGAATATATCTCATATATAACAAGCAGTCAATATATGTAGGCTATCACTACTATATGTCCAAGACCACCATACCTCTTCTTTGCATTATTATTTCTGATCATCACTACACTCCTGCCAAGTATTATTTATTTCCACTCAGAGAGGGGGCAACTCAGGATCAAAGATGTTCAATAAATTTATTGAACTGCAAGTGAATTGTCGACTTGAGATTTGAATACACCTCTGTCCACTTTTGTTCTACCAAGACTTGTTGCCTTTTCAGATGAGATCGGGCGCGTTCAGGGTGGTATGGCCTTAGATGACTTGTTGCCTTTTCAATGATAATGAAAAGCAAGATGTTGAACTTGAATGGTTAGGTATCTCCTTCACTCCCAGAGAGTTGAAAGAAAGATTTGAAAGGGGCTCCTGGTGCTCTAAGTGCAAAAGGTGTGGTTTCTGACCCAGGAGAACCACGTGACGGCAGGTTCTCCTCCAAGCTCAGACAGTCTTGGCACAGCTTCGTGACTGCAGGTGGGGAAAGTGCACAGCAGCTGTTTTGACAGCCTGGTGAGAGAATTTGGTGCCATATGCCAAGACTTGGGGTACAAGCACAGCCTCTTTGGTTGCCTGTATTCATATCCATCTGTTGTAAGTGGCAGTTTGCCGAATCGTAATGAAGGAGCCAACCAAAGAGGATTTTCTGAAAAAGAAGCTTTTTCTTTTCTTCCCCCCACCTCGAATATGACCATCTGCCTGGGGCCCAGAGATACTCTGACTTTATAGAACCTACTTATAAAATCACACAGAATCTTTATTTCACAGAAATGTCTGATTGATTGAATATTTCTTGAACATATATAGCTTTAATTAATTTTCAGATATTTCAAAATATTTGCCTAAAGAGTAGAAATGCAAGAGATTAACATATTTAAAGTCTAGCATGTAGTAAGCTATTTGCATATATTATCTTATTTAATCTCCACAATGATTTTAAGAGTTAAGAATGAAGATCTTTTACAGATAAGGAGACTCAGACTCAGAGAGGTTTGTTAACTTGGCCAATGGAATCACACAACTAGCAGGTGGTAAAACTGGAACTGGAATGCAGGTTTTTATGATTCTTTGGAGTGCACCGATTCCCTTAGCCGTGATGTCTCTCCACAGTCACATCCACAATAAACCAGAATATATAGTTTTCCCAAAGACTTGATTTTTCCTGTAGTTTTCCACATAAGTTCAATTTCCCATATGATTTGCTAGTGCTTATAGCTATTTTGGAAGATAAGGTTACCGAATAAGAGTTGGTCCTGACTGTAATAGCTTTGGTCAAAATAAACAAGAGAGAAAGCCCTAGCTGCCTAGATATCTTCTGAAGTTTATGGATTTTTTTCAATGTCAAACATGAAGACTGTGTGGGGTTTTTGTTTGTTTGTTTTTACAGTTTATTTGTTTATGAAATCTCTACACCCAACATGGAGCTCGAACTCACGACTCCATGATCAAGAGCCATATGTTTTACCAACTGAGTCAGCCAGGCACCCCAAGACTGTGTTTTTATATAAACATGTAGGGAAGTACGATGGAAGGTAGGGGTGTGTGTGTGTCTGTGTGTGTGTAAGGTGGATAGTTTTCAAATGAGAGTCAAAAGTGAAATAAATCCATGTGATATGATATACTCCTTGGGTTCATAAGCTCGCACAGTGGGGAAGATCTGGCCCAAGACATCTACTTTGTTTGCCTTGAATAATTTCCAAAGTCTCTGAAAAGAGGTAATGCAGATGATGCTGAAACTATAGCAATGTCACAGCCCAATATGTCCAATACAAGTGGATATTTAAATTTAAATTAACTGAAATTAAATACAATTGAAAACTCATTTCCTCAGCTGCTCCAGCCATATTTCAAGTGCTTAATAGCCGTATATTGGACAGTGCACATATAGAATATTTCTCACATTGCACGACATTCTACTGGACAGTGCTGCTGTGGGTTGTCAGGTTATTTAGAGTTTATGCAGTAAGTGCATCAGCTTCTGGTGGTTGTTGCGGGGTAACACTGAGTCAGTGGATCTGTCCTGGTACAAAAGTAGAGATGTCACTTAAATTCATTCTGTCTTGGGGTGCCTGGGTGGCTCAGTCAGTTAAGTGTCCGACTTCAGCTCGGGTCACGATCTCACGGTTCGTGGGTTCGAGCCCAGCATCGGGCTCTGTGCTGACAGCTCAGAGCGTGGAGCCTGTTTCAGATTCTGTATCTCCGTCTCTCTCTCTCTCTCTGCCCCTCCCCTGTTCATGC
The DNA here is from genome assembly GCF_008692635.1 of Crocuta crocuta. Taxonomy (NCBI): domain Eukaryota; kingdom Metazoa; phylum Chordata; class Mammalia; order Carnivora; family Hyaenidae; genus Crocuta; species Crocuta crocuta. The sequence goes on from NW_027529669.1 coordinate 3,450,853, forward strand.
TGTCTCTCTCTCTCTCTCTCAGAAATAAAGAAAACATTAAAAAAAACTTTTTAAATTCATTCTGTCTTAAAATTTTCAAGGGAAATTCTGTTTCATCCTTACTGTTAAAAAGAAAAAGGCTAAAGGGATATTAAAGACTATTTTCCTCTGACCCTATTAGCTAGACACAGGTCTTCCTCAATGTATGATGGGGTTTCCTCAATGTATGATGGGGTTCCCTCCTGACAAACCTATCATGAATTGAAAATCTTGCAACCTGAAAATGTGTTTAATACATGTAACCTACTGAGCCTGAATCATAGCTTAGTAGCCTACCTTATACTTGCTCAGAACACTTAGGTAGCTGACAATTGGGCAAGAGTGTCTGGCACAAAAGCTATTTTATACTAAAGTGTTGAATATCTCATGTAACAAATTGAATATTGTACTAAAAATGAAAAACAGAATGGCTGTGTGGGTGCAGAATGGTTGTAAGTGGATCAGTTGTCTGTCCCAGTTGTTCCCATGGCTAAGAGGGAGCTGTGGCTTGCTGCCACTGCTCAACATCATGAGAGAATAATGTATTGCATATAGCTATCCCTGGAAAAGATCAGAATTAAAATTTTGAAGTACATTTTTTGCTGAACGCATACCACCTTTGCAACATTATAAAGTTGCAAAACTGTAAGTTACACCATGGTAAGTCAGAGAGCTTAGCTATATAAAAATGATTAAAACATATTATAGGACTAGGGCAGCTGAGTGGCTTAGTGAGTTAAGCATCCAACTTTTGGTTTCGGCTCAGGTCACAATCTCACAGCTTTGTGGGTTCAAGCCCCATCAGGCTCACTGCTGGCAGTGCAGAGCCTGCTTGGGATTCTGTCTTTCTACCTCTCTCTGTCCCTCCCCTACTCACATTGTCTGTGTCTCTCTCAAAATAAATAAACTTAAAAAAAATTAAACAATATAGGCCAACATAGACCTATTTCTCTGTTTCCTAAAGATAAATGTTTATTTATCATGTCCTTTAAGTGAGACCAACAAAGTAATGCAATCCAATCATATCTTAGTTTGGGCTGCTATAACATATTACAATCAAGTGGGTGGTTTAAGCAACAATCATTTATTTCTCACAGTCCCAGAGGCTGGGAAGTCTAAGATTGAGGGGCTGGTGCCTGCAGGCCCAGAGCCTAGTGAGGACCTGCATTCTGGTTTACAGACGACCATTTTCTCCTTGTATCTTCACGTGGTACAGGACAGGAAGTGAAATCAAGTTCTATGTATCTCTTCATGAGAGCTTCACCTTCATCATCTAATTATCTCCCAAACACCCATTTCTAAAATATATCACACTGAGAATTAGGGTTTCAAAATCAGATTTTTGGGGGCAGGGAGTATACATTAAATCCATAGCAAATGGGGTACTACAAATAAACCCTTGGAAATGTCTGGAATACTTCTGGGATTATTTTTAGATGACTTTCCATTTGCTTTCTTTGTCCCCCTAAGCTTCCCTAATACCTTGATCCCATACATTGGCTCCTATAGTCTGCCAAGATCCTTTGCCCTGGCAAGGGAATTTGTGTTTCATCAGTTGAACTTTGATAATTTTAATGCTACTTGGCCTTAAACTGACACTTCCTAACACAGAAAAAGAGATGTCCCTTTAAGCCCACCAGACCCACGATGTGATGTGCTTTAGCCCTGTCCACCATTTCTCAAACTTGATATGGAAGATGAATGGGACACACAATTCAATCTCTGCTACTATGGAAAAGAGAAGAAAAGGACATCCTTTTAGGAGAAAATTGAATGTCAGCAATGGAAGCAAACTTAGAGATTATGGATTTAGCCTATACAGTTGATGAACATGACTGCAGTGATTCTGAGAGAAAAGACATGAGGTCAGTAGAGTCAACAAATGGAGCTAAATATTTCTCTATAGTCCCTTGCCACTGGTTTACCGGTGGCATCTCTTTTTCCTTCGTCTGTTTGGTGATGCCACTTTTAAATTAGACAATTAGCTACCAAGCCTCTTTAAACATTAAATGAAGGAAGGAGATGCTAAAGACATTTCCTTTGACTAGATATGATGCATTAGCATCTTGACTGTGTAAAACCAAGCAGGAAAGGGTGTTCCAATGTGCAGTCAGTTTTAAGGTTGATATTTCCAAGGATGATTTCCCTCAACTTTATTTCAGAGATTGGCTGAGCACTTGAAATATAAATTTTCTCGAGAGCACTGAATCTAATAAAGAAGCTTGAATTCAAAATAGACTTGGTTCAGGAGTGAGAGCAATGAGGGCTTCAATTTGAAATGACTTCTTCATATTACCATTGGGTAAAGCTTCCCACATCTAAATAAGCATCAAGAAAGCTCAACGAAGAAATGTAGTCCTTCTAGACTATTGAAGACCACTGTTCAATAGAACTTTTGAGTCTCTCTCATGTGCCACACACTTTTCTAGGGCACCTGTGCTTACAGGGCTTTTAGCGTTATGTACCATAACAGCCCCAAAAGCCTTTAAATGATTCAGAAGCACACAAAAAAGTATTGATGGTGACGTTATAAACTAAAAATGATTTTTTCCCTAAAAAATATTGTCTTCTGGGAATAGGTAATAAAAGAACCAAGGAGAGATTAGTCTTCCTTGTAAATCTCCTGATGGTATTTATTGTGTGACTATCATTTAGTTTGACATAGGAAAATATCAGTGTTAAACACAATCAATAAGGTAAAATAAACTTATGAAAAATTAAATAATTTAATGGATTGAGTGCCAGAAAAGACTGCACAGATGAGACTTAGGTTATGACGGTTTTGAATACAAAGTCTTCTTAAACCTACTCAGTGTCCGTCACCACCATTAGGAGAGTCTGGGACAAGGAGTTGCTTATTTGGTATATCTTGCCAACTTTTTGATTCTTTTAATAAAAGCTCGGTGTTTTCCTGGCCTTGAGCCTACTCTAACTTTAACAGGAATGATTAGCAACCAATGAAACAATACCTGTTTATGAAAGCAATGCTGGAGAGCTACATGAATAACTCACAGGCTAGGCAGCTCCAGAGCAGCAATCAACTGCAAGGGTGATTTACTATTTCTGCAAAATGCTCTAACTGCATTAATCTTTGCTTGGAACTGAGTCACTGCACAAAGTGACACAAGATATAAGTAGCTTCAGTCAGACACCGGAATAGAGTACTGTCAGACAACTTCCAGAGGCTACGATGAATCATCCTGCTACTTATTTTGAGCAGCCCCACAAATACAACAGGAAGGTAAGAAGCAAATCAGTACCTTGGTGACAGGTCTTGGACTNACTGCCATCCCGAAAATAAGAAAGGTCAAGGGAGAGATGGAGATATGAATGGCTGGTGTCATTTAAGGGCTCTGCTCAGGCTACCACACTGTGCAACTCCAAATATTACCACCCCTTCTGGCTTGGTCAACATAGATTTTTATAACAGGGTGGCCTTGTTGATGTGACATTCTGACACTCCACCACACCATGTTTTTGAACTTTTTATCTTGTCATGCAAATTGTCTTGGATTTCCCAAACCTGTTCTATCTTTTATATTTTTCTTTCATTGATATGTGTTTGTATCTATATATGTGCATGTGCAAGTGCACATGTGTATGGTGTGGTGAGGGGATACTTAACTCGCTCTCCTCACATTTCCCCTCTAATGGAGGGAAAAGTGGAAGAAACACTTCTTCCATATCTCCTGTCTCTCACTCACTCCTCTCTGTCTTGCTGACAGTGAGGAGGTAGCATGCAAGTGGTTGGAATGGAGCCTTTAATTTAGCATAGCATGAATTATGAGGTAGATTATTAGGGAACAGGACTTCTCATAAGCCATAGATAACAAGATGGAGATGCATGTAGTTCTCAGCCTCTCCATTGTCCCAAGGAGAGGCATGCCAGCCTACATATCTGCTAAACCCAGAATGAGATCTGCTTCAGTGGAGGGACTGCCCCTACCCATTCTGACTACTCGTGAGTGCCATTTTTATACTATAAGCACAAGAAAATTGCCTTGCCTATGGAGGTTATTTGGTACCACACAGTCTGGATTTGTAGAGCTTGCTATTCATAATATTTTCTGGAAAAGCCAGCTGCACTGCACCTGAGGTCTGTGGGATGGTACAGTCCCACAGACCATGAAAAAAAAATGGTCCTTGGTCCCAAGAGAATTTGAACTTGAAGATTCTTCTTTAGCTAGAAGAAAGGGGAGTTTTCAGATTCTAGCTAGCTTGTTGTTTAAGCAGCATAGGTGCATGTCTGGACAACTCTCCCTCTTGAATAATGCTCCCTTGTGGAAAAAGAAATATTTGTCTAGTTGGTGAATTTGGAAGATACAGGCAGGGATGTATAGCTTCATATGTTCTGTTTTTTGTCTTCCTGCAGTCTTAATCTTTGCTTGGTAATAGGGATTCTGGCCTCATGAATGCACTTTACTTTTCAGGTGAGAGATGCTGGTACTCTCTGGAAGTTTGTTAGTTACCAATTCTGACTAACAAATCACCTCAAATCTTTGGTGACTATCATTTACTATCTCACAGTTTCATGGGTCAACAATCTGGGTTTATCCTCCACTTCATAGTCTCTCATTGGTTAAAAGTAAGGTATTGGCCAGAGCAACAATTTTCTCAAGACTGACTGGGAAAGGAGTCACTTCCTACTTTACTCATTCTTAGTTGTCAGCTAGAAACCACTTTCAGGTCCTTTCTGTGTGTGCCTCTCCATAGGACACCTCTCAACAAGGCAGTCTGTTTCATCAGAACAAGCAAGCTGAGAAGAGCCAGGAAGAGAAAGAAAGAATAAAAACAAGATGCAAGTCTTTCTTTATAACTCAGTCTCAGAAGTGACATCCTATACTTGCATTCTATTTATTAAAGGCAAGTCAGTAGGTCATCCCATACTCAAGGGGAGGCGTGAATATCAGGAGTGTACCAGATGCATACTGCATCCCTGGGAGCCACGTCAGAAGTTGCCTACCTTATGAGAACATCAGAAAATGTTTCATGGCCACGCATCTACATTACTTCACTCAGTATAGCCTTTAACAGGAATAAAGCTGGTATTTTTATCTCCAACTATCTATCTCTGAGCCTTTCACTCAGTTGAATTTAAATTTGGAGTGATAGCATCTTTGTACCTACCTTTTCCTTTTCCTAGATTATTTTTTCTTCCTTATCCATATTAATAAAACTTACTGGTGTTTCAAGATTCAGATTTAATTTCTTTGTCTTTAAGAATTTTTATTAAGCTCCAAGGAGTCATACTAATACACACATCAGTTTTTGGAGGTATTATCTAAGTATGAAAGAAAAGATAGCTAGAGTTATTTTCCCTGAACCTCAGTAGAGAAACCCTTAGAGGCTGGGGTGGGTATTTTTTCAGTAAACTACACTACTAACCCAGCCCCTTAAGGTGAAACCCAAGGCACTCTCTTGTTTACATCTGTTCTTTTTTTAGCTTGTCTTTTTTTGGACAGCTTTATTGAGATATAATGACATATAACATTATATAAGTTTAAGGTGTACAAAATGATGACATGAGATATACATAGTGAAATGATTACCACAGTAAGGTTAATAGATCCTTCACCATACATAATGACTCTGTGTGCATATACTGAGAATTTTTAGGATCTACTTTCATAGAAATTTTCAAGTATACGATACAGTATTGTTAACTATAGCCACCATGCTATACATTGAATTCTCAGAACTTATTTATCTTGTAACTAAAGTTTATGCTCTTTGACCAACATCTCCCATCTCCTCTAACCCCCCCTCCCCCCCGCCCCGTGCCTCCTCTGCTCCCCTCCCAGGCCCTGGCAACCCTCATTCTACTTTCTGTTTATATGAGGTCAGTTTTTTGTTTGTTTATTTTTTTATTTTTCTAGATTACACGTATAAGTGATTCCACATACAGTTTTGTCTTCCTCTGTCTGACTGATTTCACTACCAAATTACATGTTTCTCCAGTGGGATAACTTCACTCCTTTAAGATGAAGTGACTGTATTTGCTATGTCCTCTTCTTTATCCACATGATGGGGTCTTGTGGTGCTCCAGCTTTTGTGGGGTGAGCAGTGATGCATGACACCCCCAACCGCGTCTATTCTGGAAGGGGATGGAGATGAGGATTGGCTCCAATTAATGGCCAAGTTTGCTTTTTAGGTAGCATACATCGTACAATCTTATAGCTGAGGGAATAATGTTTTGTTTATTATGTGAAACGTACTCAGATCTTAAGAGTCAGCAGGACCTTATTATTGTGGTGTCCTTGATTTCCATCTGCTCAAGTTGGAACCAAGTGGAATAATAAAGCACCTCATTAGTTTTTAAATATCTGTTCTTGTTATTTCCATGAAAGTGTGTCATGGATTCAGCAGTCCTAATCTTACGGATGAAATGTGTGTGTGTGTGTGTGTGTGTGTGTGTGTGTGTGTGTGTGTGTGTGTGTGAAAATGATTGCCAACTCTTCCTACCATATTAGCAAACAAACAAAAATAAAAATAAGTACGATATGTATTCAATGAAATAAGATAAGGAGAGAACACGAAATGAAATAGAAGGAAGAATTTGATACAGGGGAAAACCCATAATGTTGTAGGCAAGAAAATGAAAATAAACCTGAGTAATGAAATGCTGTCTGGCAGTGAGACTCTAAGATAATACTTATATCAATATACACTAATAAATTTAGGCACCTAGCTTAAATGGTCAATTTAAGAAAACTATAATTGAACATAATTTATAAGGCTTTTGATTAAATCTATAGTCAGGAGACAAACTGGAAAATTTATATTTCTAGATTTCACCCCACACACAACTTTATTTTTGCATTTCCATCAAATCTACAAAGAACTGTTAATTTTTATGATAAAACAGTTCTAGAACATAAGAAAATTTCCCGAGATTATTTAGATTATATTGCATATATACCAAAAGCAGACGTACAGACAGAATACTAGGGAAGAAGAACAGAGGGTGAAGTTTTGGAATTGACATCAGCACAGGTTATGAATGGCAGCTTGCTACAAGCTAGTGGCCAAAAGAGAATAAGAAGTCTATTTAGACTTTGTCTAAGGAGATTATTTTTATATAAATTTTTATTGTGATATTGAAAAAGAAAGCACTATTTAATTACATATGGATAAATGCATTCTTTTGGCAGTTAGTTTATTTTATAAAAGAAAATATGTACACTTAATTCAATCTTGTTAATTCCCCCTCATGACAAAGGGAAGCTGTTATTAACCAACAGTGCATCTTACAACAGGAGGCATCTTAGAATCTGAGAAAAATGGCAGCAGAAGTAGTGAAGTCAGAGAGAAAGTTCAAAAGAAGCAGCCTTGGAGAACTAATTAAAATCTTACAAATGTAAGTGAAGTAAAACTTCAAGTAGGAAGGTTTGCTTGAAGGAAAGCTTGAAGGATTAATTAAAATCTTACAAACTGGGTTAAGCACAACTTCAATTAGGGATGAATGGCATAGATTACAAGGCGGTAGAAGGGTAGGGCTTTAGCCTAAGGGGCACTGAGTGAAAAGAACCAGGAGGAACATTCACATAAGAAACAAAGACCAATTTGAGGAAGGGTAATTATTTCATATAAAAGGATTGGGTTTTAGCTTTTCCTATTAGTTAAATGAAGAGAGGCGTATCAGTATGGATTTGTTCTTAGCACATAATATGCATGGAAAAAGAGGAGACTGAAGGGGTTGGGGGCATCATGACTATGGTTAAGATTAGGGTAATGATTAGATATGAGGCTATGACTGCCTTCCAAAAGAAATGTTGAAAAAAATATATTTCAGCCATGACATCTCTCTCCTAAACACAGAAATGGTATTGTTCAAAGACTTTTATATGAAACTAAGAAAACAGATCCAAGGAAGTATAACGGTCAATTTACATGTCAACTTGGCTGGACCATTGGGTGCCCAGATATTGGTCAAACATTATTGAGGATATTTTAGATGAGATTAACATTTAAATTGCTGGACATTGGGGTACGTGGGTGCCTCAGTTGGTTCAGTGTCCGACTTGATTTAGGCTCAGGTCATGATCTCCCTGTTTGTAAGATTGAGCCCTGCATCAGGCTTTGCACTGAATGTGTAGAGCCTGCTTGGGATTCTTTCACTCCCTCTCTCTCTGCCCCTCCCCCCTTAGTGCTCTCTCTCTCAAAATAAATAAATAAAATTTAAATAAATAAATAAATAGATTGGTGGGCATTGTGTAAAGCAGATACCTTATAGTATGTGGTTGGGCCTCATCCAATCAGTACAAGGGCTAGAAAAACAAAAATAGAGGCCTCCCCTAAGGAAGAGAGAATTCTCTTCACATTTCATCTGTAACATGGACTCTTCCTTGTTTTATAGCAGGTATTCTTTAGCTTAACTATAAACTGTAACATCAGTTCTCCTGTGTCTTCAGCATGCTGGCCCACCTTGTAGATTTTAGATTTGCCAGCCTCCATATTCACATGAGCCAATTCCTTATAATAAACCTCTCTCTCTCTGTCTTTCTTTCAGTATAGATATAGATATATAGATATAGATTAGATACACGCATATTCTGTTGACTCTTTTTTTGTAGAAACCTAATACATGAAATAAGTGAACAATTATTTATAATATTAGAAGCTCAGATGTTACCAGTAAGACTTTTCTTTCTTTCTTTTTCTCTTTTGTTCTTTCCCTTAAAATGCAGGTCTAAAAAAGGTAGATAGGGGTAAAAATTATCACATTTCCCCCTACTCAATATAACTTACGAGATTTTTTAAAAAACACACAACACGGAAGTATATATTGTTTATAGATTTCTATATATACTTTAAATGTCAAAAAGCACGCGTAGGAGTAATACATGCCAACTTCAGGGCATTTGTTAGCCTTGGAAAGGGAGGGAGAAGGGAGGAGAGGAGTGTGGGAGAATAATTTTTTGTTGTTTTTATAATGTTTCATTTATTTTTAAAGTAGGGAGATGTGAAAAGCAAATAGTACAAACTATTAAAATCTCTTTAATCTCAGAGGTAGATGCGTGAATGATTACAGCATTTGTTTTCTGTACTTCTGTGGGTGATTAAAATATTTTATAATTAAAATGAAAATAGTAAATGAAAAATAATGCAACCAGTATGGAAAGTAGATTTGAATCTTTTTTCTTTCTTTCTCTGAGGAATAGCTACCAAGTGAGACATTCACTAACTAGCTATGGAATACTATTAGTTGTGCTGTTGGGGATACAACCAAAACACAAGATCAGTCTCCTGTACCTCAGAAGCTCAGTCTAGAGATGGAGACAAAGACACCTAATGAAAAAGATCTCTATAAACCATGGGCATCAGACTATTGGGGAAATAATTTTGCCCAAGAGTAAGAGCAGGGAAATCCTCATAGAAGAAGTGATATATGAGCATGAGTTTTAAAAATGAATAAGAATTTTCTGTAGCCAACCTTAGAAGGGCTTTCTTGGACATTAGTGAGTTATGGGCAAGAAATTACAATTTCACTAGTAGAATAAAATATAGATTGTGCTATGGTAATAAAATTAATCTCTCAAAAGCTCAAAATCTGGCAGAGGTAAAACTAGTGCCAATTGGTATTAAAACTGGGAAAAAATAAAGACAAATGGATGTCTAATGGGAGAGAAAGATTCATTTTCTGATGGATGCCAGAGCAGGATCACACTGTCAATATATGACGTGAAGAAAAGCTTAAGTATATAAAGTAAATCCAAAGACTAAAACAATATAATAATTATAGTAATGATAAACAACAAAGTCATTAATAGAGGGAAAAACTACAAAAGAAAATAAAACAGAAGTAGAAAAATATCAAAAGGCAAATGGAGGAAAATTATTTTTCAAGGCAAAACCAATTTAATGAAGGGAAAACAAAAAGGTCAAACAAATGAATTTGCTACTAAATCACGTGTTGAATATTGTGAGGATTGTTACACAAATCATGGCACATCCACTTCTTGTACTATTATGAAGCAATTAGAAAAAGGGCTGTGAAAACACTGCATCATAAAATATTTATGGTATAGCAGGAACACAATTATTTGTGCACTGGGGTTATAATTTGTGACTAATATAAGCAAAGATGAGCTTAGCATGTGTAGACATTGGAAAAATATTTTTGGTAGCTCCTTGTCTATATAAATACTTTTATTTAAAAAATGTAGGGGCACCTGGGTGGCTCAGTTGGTTAAGCGTCCGATTTCATATTAGGTCATAATCTCACGGCTCGTGAGTTTGAGCCCCGCATGGAGCTCTGTGCTGACAGTTCGGAGCCTGGAGCCTGCTTGGGATTCTGTGTCTCCTTCTCTCTCTGCCCCTCCCCTGACTCGTTCTCTGTCTCTGTCTCTCTCTCTCAAAAATGAACAAATGTAAAAAAAAATGTATTACAAAGTTCATCGGTCCATGTGATGTCCAGTGGTTAATTGATAACGGTTTAGAATTGTGGGTAGAGAAAAGGTTGTTACCTATTTGTGATTTTTTCATCAGTACGTGTGCAGATTCCTCATAGCGTCCTGGCACCTCATCTCTTCCTGCACATGTACAGAAACCCTTATTCTCTTCCTTATCGTGTGCCACTGAGGGTACTTTTCTGTCTCTTATGAGAAAAAGATGAGCAAAAAGCTCACAATGCCTGGTTGTGGTGGTGTGGATCCCTGATGTCATCCTGTGGTAGCATACAGGAGTATAAAGCTCATTGGTAAAGATAAATATATAGACAAATGCAGAACACTGTGTCACTGTAGTGGCTGTGGGTAAATAACTTTTAATTCTAGTATAAATGTTAAAAGACAAAGGTGTTACAAATAACTATAATTACGTTAATGGATGCACAAAATAATTAGATGTAATTGTGACATCAATAACAGTGTTGGGGGAAAGGTAAAGGCATAGATTGTGTGTGTGTGTGTGTGTGTGTGTGTGTGTGTGTGTGTGTGTAAATGAAGCTAAATTATTAGCTTAAAATAGACTGTTGTAACTATAAGATATTTTATGTAAGCCCTGTGGTAACCATTGTCTTTTGCATTTTTCTTTAATTTCTTTTCTTGCGAGGCTTTGACATTTGGTTCCATACAGGACCCACACACATGACTTTTGGAAGCCTTTTTCAAAACCTGCAAATGAAGAGCATTTCTTAGATTTCTCTCGTGATTAAGCTTAACAAAATGATAAATAATGAAATTACACGGATCCTATGTGCTATATGGGGGAAAAGATTCATTCATTCAGCTGGTAGTCCACAGTTCTAGAAATGATGGCTACATCAAAGGAAAAAAAAATTTTTTAAAGAACAAAAACAAAAACATATTCCTGAGCTTGTGGAACGTCTCTGGGGAGAGATGGGACATAAACATGAACTGTATCAGCCCTCGGACTGTGCACTGAGGAAGCATGCAGGAACACTCATGTCTGGTTTTGATTTGAGGTTCGGAACAAGGGAAGCTTGATGAAGTAACACAAGAGAAGGGGAGATATTGTGGGCAAAATCCCTTCTAATTCAAGGTCTCTGGTTCTTCAGAGGCCCTTGAAAATAACCTGAGCAGTTTGTATACTTCTGTGTAAAGGAACACTGGTCTGCTCAGGAAGTCACCAGGACAAGAAAGGGAATACCCTAGCCAAAGGCCTGCTACTGTGTGAGACACATGTTGGTGATCCATCCCCAAGGGACCACAAATCGAAGGATCTCTCTTCAAATCATATTAACTGAAATTTCCCAACATCTCTCAGAAAGTTTGGAATAGCACTATAAGGTGTAGAGACGTAATTCTTGCCCTGATTTTTAATAAGTCAATGGTAAAAGTATAAGAAGATTTCATTTCCCAAGCTTACCATTGTACAGGAGGACAAACTGGTGTCAGATTTCTTTGCAAGTTCTGAAGCCTGGACACAAAGGGAAATTTAAAAGCACCTCAGCACACTGAGGTGGCTCAGTCAGTTGAGCTTCTGCTCAGGTCATGATCTTGCAGTTCATGAGTTTGATGAACCCTGCATCAGGCTCTGTGCTGACAGCTCAGAGCCTGGAGCATGCTTCAGATTTTCTCTCTCTCTCTCTCTCTCTCTCTCTCTCTCTGCCTCTCCGTCGCTTACATTCTGTCTCTCACTCAAAAATAAATAAACATTAAAATTTTTTTTAAAAAAGCAAACAGACAGCAGAAATAATAGTAGCAACAAACACTTCTACCTTCTCCTGTCTCTGAAAAAATTACCAGAAAGAGAAAAGCATTATCTAAATTTAACTCTTATTTATTGCTAGCTATTCATGCTTTTATTCAGATATGAATTGAAATACACGATGCTTTCTGTTCTATAAAGCATGAGTAAAGTAATAAAGCTGATATTTAAAAAAAATAAGGAAACTTATGTGATCAGCTGAGTGTTTTCTCAACCAAAGTGTTCAGCAAGTGTTGTTTCTGAACCAGGATAATTTAGAAATTGCATTCTGGAAGTCTCTCCAGAGTCTGAAGCAAATTTTTGAAGAAATAAATTCATGGAAAATTTTTAAAACTTGAAGGATAAACTTGACTTTGAGAAGAAGTTGAAAGTGGTTTTGAATCATATGGTTAATGATCAAGACGAATATACTGTCTTGGAATGCTGTTTCCTTGGGAAGCATAATAATGGTAATGATCACAACAGCTTTAGCAACTGCTATTCTCGTCCATTAAATGCTTCCCAGAAGTGGCTCTCGGCTAAACTCTATGTGCATTATCTCATTTAATACCTTTGATAAAACCTAGGTTAGATATTGTTATCATCTCTAGGAGAACAGTGTGGCTGGAGTGAATGAATGAGGGACAAACTAGTGGAAGATAGAGGCATAAAAAGAAAGGGATAAAGGAAGGGAGATTTTATAGGGCTTTCGAGCACATAGTAAGAATATTGGGTTTGGGGCTTTTCCTCTGAGTGGAAACACAGTTATCACTTATATTTTTTACAGAGGTAAACCCTGCTACTGTTTTGAAAACAGTCTTCAAGGACAGCAATGACAGAAGCAGGGAGGTCAGTAAGACCCTATTGCAGTAATCATGGTCACAAATGGTAGTGGCTTAGAGTGGTGGCAATAGGGATAGTGATCAAATTATAAATATTTTGGAACTAGAGATGACAAAATTTGCTGATGGGCCAGTTTTACAGTTTGAGAGAAAATGAGGAATTAAAGGTGACAATAAATATTTGGCATAAGCAATTAGAAGAATGGAGTTGGCAATAATGAATGAGAAACAGTCCATAAAAGGCTTTTTTTAAATGGGGGAATGGAACTCATCGAGAGCTTAATTTTAGACATATTGAGTCTTCCCAGTCTACTAGATGTTCAAGTGGAGACGTCAAGCAGGCAGTTGGACATGCAGAATGGTAGTTCAGAAAAGTAATTTGGGCTAAAATAATAAAACTGTGAGCAATTAGCATGTAGATGATATGGATTTTCACTTTAGATGTTAAATATCTTCTCTGAGGCCCCAGTTGGTAGAGTCGTCTGCCTCTGAAGCCATGATCTTTCTCGGAAACAATGCTACTAGTATAATCTTAATTTTTTATTTGTAAATTCACACACACCATTCAATCATTCATTCTACAATGACCCAATTATGTGTTGGATACTCTGCAAGTTGCTGGAGATAGGAGATTAAAACAAGGGATGGGTGATTACTTATCTCAAGAATTGTGCAATCTAGTTGAGAGACTAGCTTCAGAGAACCTGGGATCAGTAAGCTCTTGTAGTCTAACGACAGAGGCAACTCTAGGCCAGTTGTCATAATTTTGCATCAGGAAGTAAAATTAGAGTTTAACACTCATTTTGACTGAATTAAACAGATGAATTCCCCTTTTTAAAATGTTCATTTTTGAGAGAGAGAGAGAGAGAGAGAGAGCAGGGAAGGGGTAGAGGGAGGAGACACAAAATCTGAAGCAGGCTCCAGGCTCTGAACTGTCAGCACATAGCCCGATGCAGGGCTTGAAGTCATGAACCACAAGATGATGACCTGAGCCAAAGAGGGAAGCTTAACTGACTGAGCCACCCAGGTGCCCCTAAACAGATGAATTCCTAATCATGAATTGCTTTTGGAAAAAAATCAAGCTACCATTAATTTTATTTTAACTACTAAATCATGATGGTCATACTTGAGTGAGCGCCCTAACCAATATGAACATCAGTATTTATTACCTTAAAATAAAGTTTGATACATGGGAGGAGAATTCTCTTTGTTTTGGATTGGCACTGGGCCCTGGATTCAGACCCTGTCCACTCCCTGGTTCTATTTCCTGCTTCCCTCTTCTCTCTCAGGGACTTTTAAATTCACATTATCTCTGGCTGCCTTCTTCCTATCAAAATCTGTTCCAAGAAAATGATGGAAATTTATCATAAATAATGTGTATTTAAGTCTGCTCTACCTTTCTGGGGGCCATCATTAGTTTGTAATGTGATATCTCTGCCCCATTGAACAAACGTTTGGATGTTTACATGCATGTGTATGGTGACTTTGTGGTGTGTCAGCCTGGCTATGCTAAACCATGTTTTCCGGAATTCTCTTTCTTCTATGCTCTTGTTTAGGGTGAACTGAAAGCAAGTGAGATTCTTGTGTGAGATTTGGAGAGTACAAGTGGAGTAGAAGAGCTTGCCTCTTTCTTCAGGGTGCTCCTTTAGTTCTCTATGGTGAAGAGTCCTAGCTTCTCCAGAACACCCATGCCATCAAGGTCAAAGGCAACAAGAACTGACTCAAATCTTAGTTCATCTTTACAGGCTATAGCTAATACTAGTGGGTTCCAACTGGTGCT